>NC_139836.1:1528536-1877401 GCF_963691815.1 Echiichthys vipera | reverse complement strand
CCGGGAACCATCACTTTATCGTGGTGGAAAGGTTTGTGTGTCCCTGTGAACCTGAGGGCTGTGTTGTCTGGAGCCTAGTGCTCCTGGTGGGGTCTCCCATGGCAAAGTGGTCTCAGGCGAGGGGTCGGACTAAGAATGGTTCACAAAGACTCAATGAACAAACAACAAAGAGGAAGAGAGACCCTGCCCGGAGGAAGCCCAGGGCCCTCCGTCTGGAGCCAGGCCCAGACGGAGGGCTCGCCGGCGATCGCCAGGTGGCCGGGTTTGCCACGGAGCCCGGCTGGGCACGGCTCGAAAAAGTGACGTGGCTCCTCCCTCCTCTCCATCCTGTGGGCCCACCACTCGCAGGAGGAACCTCTTGGGTCGGGTAAGCGGATGGAGATGAGATGAGATGAGATAAATAGCTTTAGGCTTCAGGGTTTAAAGCCCCAACCTTGATAAGACACTGTTTTCGGCAAGACCTTAATATAACTGAAGGTATGAAAAGACTTTTATTATTCAAATAAAGTGCTTTTGTTTTCCCTGCTAGGTGAAGCCAAAAGCAGTGGGGGGGACGGCATGGTAGGGTTGTAAGCATAAACTGCTGGAGCTAGCATGGCTAGCATGCTAACAACAGCAGTCCATAAAGTTGTAGATTATATAATATCCAACATTTTACTGTCATTAACCTCTTTCACCATCCTTGCACACACTGCAGGCAAACAACATCCCTCCTTCCCAAACAAGACAATATTTCCTGATTCAGAGGTCAATCCCATCCCTTCTCTCAAACTCGAGAGACGAGAGAACCGGAGAGAACATCGGGGAGTCTTTTGCATTTTTGTACGTCGAATTAAACGACAGACTGTATAAAAAATGGACGTAGCATATCCGTCAGAGTCCGTTCTCCCAACCTGATCCAACCGTCCTCGCCTCCAAGAGTCAGAAACACTTTAAATACTTTAGATACTTTAATAATCCCAGGGGGAAATTGTTTACGTCGCCATCTTGTCAGACTTTGACTCCGCCTCATTTCCTCTGACCAAAAATAAAAGGGCATGTATGTGACGTTGGGGGGAGGGGCATACGTCCATCTGGCTGACGTTTACCTCCGAGGAGAAGTGAGGGCCAGAGGCTAGCTGTCACTCAAGAGGCCACGCCTCTAATTATTCATAAACTTTAACCTCCATTAAAATAAAAAATAGCCCCTCCCCCTCAGTGTTGTCATGGAGATATGATCTAAACACACAGACTAGAATGTTCTTTTGTCCTTAAACAGGTTTAATGATGCTGTGTAAACGGCCTGTTTAACATGGGGCTCAATGAGAAACTGCTCTGTTATGAAACCTGCCCCTAGTGGACACTCAGAGAACTGCAGTTTTTTGAGCTTCCGCGGTGAAGTCACAACTTGATGCGGACGCTGCATCCCAGGATGACATGAATAAGAAGCAACGTTCGGTCCGACTCCTGCCTCACTTGTTGTTTCAGTGCATTAAACCTGAGGTGGGAAGTTAATTTTTGGTGTTGTTAGGCAATAAATCCATACTACTGTAATATTTCATCATGTTGTAATACATTTTTTTTGGTAGTTTTCAAAGCCTTTATTATATCGGAGGTCGGAGTCGAAACAGTGGCCGTTGCGTTTAGGACCTTCAGCCTCTTTACATTGGGCAACTGCTCTATTCATTGAGCTTGAACGGAGACTTCGGCCAATCAGAACGAGAGCGAGGGAGAGAGAGCATTCCTATTGGCTCAACACAGAGAGTGAATTAAACAACTAAATATAACATTTTTCATGAGCATTTTTTAACTAATGGATAGAGAATTTCTCTGACACTGGGACTAATGAGATACAAACATTTCATATGCTGCCAATATTAAATAATAATGCAGTTTAATTGTAGATGCTTTAAATACACATGAGACAAAAAGGGCCCTTTGTGTATCCCCACAAAAAACTCAAATTAGCTCATGTAAGTGTCTCCCTCCCCCTGCTGCTGCCTGATTAGACTCTTAGTAGTGCCTGACGGGCCGACTTCCACCCTGTTAGCATCTGTTACACGTCTCAAACTCCAAAATTATCACCACAGATCACCTGAATCATGACAATCATGGCGGCTATGGAAACTAATTCAGTTTTAATAATCTACTTTCTCTCATGATAAGAAGAAAGTGTCTTACTTTAAAAGACCCTGATGCACCCAGTCACCATCCCAGTGTTAACGTCACGTACAGGCTCAGTGGGAGTCGCAGGTATCGGCTTACCCACTGTGTCATCCCTCAGAGGCACTGCCAACAGAGAGACAGGAAGTCTTTGAACAGTGATGCCGTCTTTTCTTTGAGTCAAATATGTGGAGCGGGGCCAGATGGATATGAGAACCGTATTCCACGTCAGTCAAAATGATCAGATAAGTGTCGTTCAGACGGGTAAAAGGTGTAATTTAGATGTGTTTAGTACAGAGTACTGATGGATGCCTGCTGTCCTTCCCATTTGGCTTTTTACAGTTGTGTGAATCACACAGCAGGGACAAATGTATCTTCCATGATTGCACCAGAAAATGATGTCATAGTAAATCATCTTCCTTACATTTGTGGACACTATTGAGACCGATAACAGCCCTGCATGAGTTGATGACTGAGACTGTGGAGTGCAACCCAGGAAGGTCAGTTTGAGTTACCAAATGTTTGCTGTGCGCACAGTGGGAGGGCGCCCTTAGACACTGCTGTCCGGGAGGGAGGAGCGGGGGGGTCTGTTAAGTTCCTATCGATCAAGTGAGTGAAACGATGGTGATTGATCATATGACCCACATGTATTTGCTGCTTTGCCGAGAAATGTGCGTCTCGGAGAATCTGTGTGTCTGTGGCGACTTTGCCGTGCTAAAATCAAATGTGCCGCACAGCTAGGGATGCTTTCTACGTTAGTCAGCAGCGGTACTCAGAAATCGTGAACTTCCAACTTCCTACATGTAAGACTGTCTGACCAATTGATCAGGGATTGTCAATCACTTCATCAGCTGTTCTCATCTGTATCTAATAGCACAGTTCGACAGCCTATCATCTTCCGCTGCCTCTGTTTAAATAGGATTCTGTTTCTCCCTTTTGCACAGTCATGCTGCTGATATCCGCACAGGGCTTTTGACACTCAAGCTATGTAAATCTGTTCTCCCCTCTGTTTGTTGCAAATTGCAGAGCTTCCTTCCTTTTGTTAAACAGTTGTCATCCCCCACCTCCGACCTCTGACCCTGCCGGGTCACATTACAACAACAGTGCTGCTGCGTGAGAGGACAGAGACGGACCCAGAGACTGTTTACTGAACTGGACTCTTAGCCACATGCATGGGAATGAATACGCTAGTACAGCAGTGGTATAGCCACAGCTGATACTCTGAAATAAGGAACAATATTTCAGAATAAATCAAGAATGAATACGTTGTTCTCTGATATTGATCTCCACTGTAAATGGAAGGCAATAAAAAACAGACCAGCAATTAGCCAAAACAATTAACAACCTCCTGTGGGGTCTCTCCTTGTAATAGCAGACAACCTAATGAAGATATGACGCCTATAAACGTATGTTCCCCTCACCAACACAAACAAACAAACACAAAGACAGTAATAAGCCCTATTAGGATTCCTGCAGCCCCCTTTTTCCTCCAGTCGATTCACAGTCATTATGCAGAGTAATGGTGTTTGGGGGAGCGTGTGTGTATGCAGAAACACATTTGAGAAATGTGTTTGTGCATGTGCAAGTACCCCCCTGTGCATGTTTTATATTGCTTGTAATGGTAGAGATATCTTTAATGCCTCCTCTCCCCGGGCCGGCTGGATGTTTCAGAGTCAGCGGGATTGCAGAAGGCGGAAATATGAGCAGACCTTTGCTGCGTGCCGTCTGTGCAGTCCTTATCTTCTCATTGCAGGGTTTGCTCCGTGGAACCGACCCTCCCAACTATGCTAATGCTAATGCCAGCGAGCCGGGTGGGAACGCTAATGCACTCATCCCAGACAGGCCGTTCTTAATGTATATTACCGCCTGTGTGTTCAGGGACGGAGACTCAGCATAGACTTAATTGACGATATCACACTTCAGCAGGGCTTTTCCACCGGCTCGTCAACTGTCTGTAGGTCTCTGTGTAAATGAGCCAGCCAGCCACACACACACACACACGCACACACACACACACACGCAAACACACACACATACACACATGCACACACACACACGCACACACACGCACACACGCACACGCACAGCTAAAACATCTTTATCTCGCTCTATCCCAAACTCACATTCAAAATTGCGTTAGCAAGACTAACAGTATAGTGTTAGTGCTGAAGTCAGGATTTTTGGAGACATGAAGAAAAACGTACAGGATGAATGATTAAGTTAGTATCATTCAATTCAATTCAGTTTTATTTATAGTGCCAAATCATAACAAAGGTTATCTGAGGACACTTTACAGAGCAGGTAAAGACCACACTCTATGACTTATTTATGATTTACACAGACCCAACAATTCCCCCGTAGAGTACGGTGGCGTTGAATACCTTCACTATAACAGACAGGAACGTCAGACAGACCCAGCTCTGTGGAGGACGCACATCTGTCTGCACCGGAGAGAGGAAGAGAAGGAGAGAGAGAGAGAGAGAGAGAGAGAGACAGACAGGTGGACTGAGAGAGACAAAGACAGACAGACACACTTCCAGAGGTGCAAGCAATCAAAGAGTAACAGTAACTATAATAATATCTATAGTAATGTGAATATGACTCATATGTTATGGCAGTTAATATAGCAGAACAGTAGAAACAAGCACAGCTAAGGTGATAGAATATGACAATGATCATAATTATGACAAACATGATCAATGATGAGTAGCAGCTACGATACAGCGAGACACACCACTGATGGTGTTTCTATGGCTACAAATTTTATAATTTATAAGACTTACTTAAGTATAAATTACTAATAGTTATAGAAGTAGCGGGAAGCGTCATGCAGGTCCACAGCAGTAGGCACCACCACCATCAGCCGTAACACGTCACACGCATTGATGACGTCATGGCGATGCGTGGCTTTGTTTCCAGATCTTTCCGTAGACCTCAGAGTTTTTGTGCGTCTTGTCGACTGTTTTGGAATCTTTTCATCGACCAAATCTGCAGTAAACACTCCACCTCCGCATCACACCAACGTGAACCTTTCAACGCCATTGTTTTAAATGTCCGCGCATGGTCCCTCCTTCTATTTTTTTAATATTCCCGAACAGGCGCACAGGAAATGACGTGAGAGCTGCAGTAGGCCTCGTGCTCGTGCTCGTAGACGTGCGCACGCTCGTGCTCGTACATGTGCAAACGTGCTTTACTAAAGCCCACCTCTCTCAGACGGGCCGTGGACGCAGCTAGGTGCGGAGCGGTTGCACTCACACCAGTCAAACGCACTAGGCTTTGACCACAAAACCTGTTTTGGCCCGGTGCGGAAGGACAGTGTGAGTGCGCCCTAAGTAAATCCCCATTAGGTCCCAGCTTTATCAACAGTGGCTCCAAATCCATACTGTGTCTGTCTTTCTATTTAAAAGTAAATCCCTCATGTGAACCTCTATCTTCGGCTGTCGGACTCGGGGAATCGATGCAGCGCTGCACAATATCAGGCAGACATGGATGTGTGAAGTGATATGGGCAGTGATGACAGCAGGTGAGAAGAGAGGAAGGACCAATAATGTGTCTCTTCACCCTGCCTGATAGATGCTTTCATACTCTTTGTCTTCGGCTAATGACGACAGGGACTGAGAGCTGTACGGGGAGTTTGGCTCTGCAGCAGGTGAACAGAATACATAGAAGAAGAAATATCTAAAGGAGCTGCCAAATAGATTTCTCTCATTCTGGCTTCACACATCTGCTGTTCATTTTAAATGTTTGTGTTATTGATTTGTATTTCACCCAACACAGCTTGATGCTGATTTAAACTTGTCCTGACATTTAGAACCAGAGTTTGAACGCTTGCAGCACTAAGAGAGCACTTCTCCTCCAAACCCATTATACAAACTGCTGTAATGTGGTCGATTTGACAGTGGACTGTTGTGGAGCCTGTTGCCTGCTGTAAGCCTTCACTGTTGCATTTCATTGAACATGATTGGGATGCGCTCCTCTGTTGTCTCTTCATTATAAACTGGGGAGAAAGCAGGAGGGCACACAGGGAAGACAACTGTAATATTCTGGACAGAACCCTACGTTATCCGCGTGTCCACACCGCCTTAAAATAGCACAACACATGTCAAGTGTCCAGAAACAGTGGTCCCTGCACAGGTGATGCAGGTGGAAGTACAGCCAGGAGCGTCTGGATAACTACAGCAAAAAAAAGTTTTCACTATGACAAAGGTGGCTCTCTTTTGACCTGGCTAGGTTGCCATGGTAACGTATTGTGCAGACCTAACATTCAGACTAGTTCATGTTCAGAGTTTCACTTTGAAACATCATCAGTTGACCTTTAATCTATGATGAACCTCAGATTCTTATCTGAGGGATTTTGCTATACATGCTTGTTGAGCCATGATGTTACTTTGGTATGGTTACACGGTGGTATGGTGGTTAGCCCTGTCGCCTCACAGCGAGAGGGTTCCTGGTTAGAGTCCCAGCTGGGGCCCTTCTGTGTGGAGTTTGCATTTTCTCCCCGTGTCTGCGTGGGTTTTCTCCGGGTTCTCCGGTTTCCTCCCACAGTCCAAAGACGTGCAGGTGTTCGGTTCATGGATGACTCTAAATCACCCGTAGGTGTGAATGGTTGTCTGTCTCTGTTCGTCTCTATGTGTCCTGTAATAGACTGGCGTCCTGTCCAGGGTGGACCCCGCCTCACGCCCGATGTTGCGACCCCGACATGGACAAGAGGCTGAAGATGAATGAATGAATGACGCCAACTTGTGCACCATACTTTTGCATCACGCCAACTTTTTTCATGTATAAGTCTTTGTTTTGTTTTATTTAATTCAGCCAGAACTGCACATTTTGTTGTTGCCCCTGTGTGGAAATAGTAAACCTAGTTACCCTTTCAACGACTGCATTTCCATTTCAAACGCTTCATAACGGGCTTGTCATTAACACAGAGCAGCTTCGCTCACTCATAATTGCTCGCTCATGCAGAGAGAAAGATAAAGCCAGCAACAATAAAAGTCCAAACTTCCCAAGTTTCCTCCAAGTTCAGACAGCTTTTACTTTTTCCTCCGGAGTGTTTGACAGGATGTTTGAGGTCATCACTGATTCATGGCTTTGGGAACAGGTGATGTATCCATCCATCTTCACCCCGCTGCACTCTACGGGTGTTCATTTTGGATGCTGCGACAGTAACGTCAAGTTTTTATACCTTTACTGCAGTGGCTGGAGTAGAAAAGTGTGTGTGTGTGTGTGTGTTGTGTGTGTAGTAAAGGTAGTGTGACAGAAGCTTGTGGGACGGACCTGTCCTGAAAGGTCCTGAGGGGGGTGTGGGATGGTGTGTGTGTGTGTGTGTGTGTGTGTGTGTGTGTGTCTCCCTTTAATGATGATGGCTATATGGGTTTTTTTGTGTAGTTGTATCTCCTAATATGCTCACACTGCTGCTGCTGCTGCTGCGTGTGTGTGTGTTTGTGCGTGTGTGTGTGTGTGTGTGTGAGAGAGAGTGAGAGAGAGAGAGTGGCCCGGTGTGTGCCACCAGTGTGCTTGATCAGCAGTCCTGCTGCTTTCCCATTAACTCCAGCGCCTCAGGGCATGCCGGTGTGACCCAAAAGACCCTCGGTAACAGCAGAGTCTGCCGAGGTCATTTTCATTCGATCGCCCGCCGCTGCTGCACCACTCTGTGTGAGAGGAACCGAGAGAGACCGGATGGACAATGCTAATAAAGTGTTTAGTGACAGCTGCTGGCTAAACATACTAAATAAATTGCAGTGTTAGTGAAATCTAAATAGAGATACAGAATCAGCCATATAGGTTCGCGCCCTGACTGGAGCCCTTCTGTGTGGAGTTTGCATGTTGTCCCCGTGTCTGCGTGGGTTTTCTCCGGGTTCTCCGGTTTCCTCCCACAGTCCAAAGACGTGCAGGTGTTCGGTTCATTGATGACTCTAAATCACCCGTAGGTGTGAATGGTGTCTGTCTCTGTTCGTCTCTATGTGTCCTGTGATAGAAGAAGAAGAAGAAGAATTACTTTATTTATCCCGCACGGGGAAATTTAATTTTTTCACTCTTATTATTAATCATGTTACACACACACACACACACACACACACACACACACAGGCCCGAAATACACACATGCACAAACAGGACCTATACATGCAATTAAGGAGAGATGTCAGAGCGAGAAGGCTGCCAGTGAGCAGCGCCCCGAGCAGTTGGGGGTTCGGTGCCTTGCTCAACAGCACCTCGGCAGTGCCCATTAGATGAACTGGCACCTCTCCAGCCACCAGTCCACGCTCCATACATGGTCCACACAGGGACTTGAACCAGGGACCCTAAGGTTCCCAGCCAAGTCACCTATGGACTGAGCTACTGCCGCCCCATAGACTGCCGTCCTGTCCAGGGTGGACCCCGCCTCACGCCCGATGTCAGCTGGGATCGGCTCCATCCCCCGCGACCCCGACAGGGACAAGAGGCTGAAGATGAATGAATGAATGAATGAATCAGCCATACACCGCCTTTATTGATTGATTAAGGAGAAGCAAAACACAAACACACAACAGAAAGTGTGTCGCCTCGGGGACGGTAAGCATGAAAACGCTGTTCTGCTCCAGACACAGATCGGAGACGGATATTTCCTCCTGAAAGCTATTAAGAGAAAGTCCGTGTCCTTCTGGGAGAAAGTACAATTTGTATTCATGAGACTTTTTTGATTCTTTTTTTTGTGAGTGCATTTTCATGAATATATGCATACATGCGTTTCTGCGTGATGTATTTTTCATTTGACTGTTTATTTTATCAGGTTACCCTCCATCTGTTTCACTTATGCGGGACACACACGTATGCAAATGTGCGGTATTTGTCCATATGTGGATGTATGTTCATGCATCTGACATTTGCATGAATTCATATTAATAAAGACTATTTTTAAAGCTACAGAATATGACTATGGAAGACATTTGTAATGCCCATAGTTCATCTACAGACACAGTTGATCTGCTGCAGAAAAAAATCCATACCATGAAGTTGATTGTGATCAAACTGACTCATAATTCCTTTTGGACCAAACTCTCATCTCATCTCATCTCATCTTCAGCCTCTTATCCTGGATCAGGTCTCAGGGGCAGCAGCTCCAGCAGGGGACCCCAAACTTCCCTTTCCCGGGCCACATTAACCAGCTCTAACTGGGGGATCCTGAGGCGTTCCCAGGCCAGTGTGGAGATCTAATCTCTCCACCTGGTCATGGGTCTTCCCCGAGGCCTCCTCCCAGCTGGACGTGCCTGGAACACCTCCCTAGGGAGGCGCCCAGGGTTCATCCTTACCAGATGATCCTGAACCACCTCAACTGGCTCCTTTCAACGCAAAGGAGCAGCGGCTCTACTCCGAGTTCCTCGGCTTGTACCCCTGACCTGGTTCTTTGGGTCCTGACCTGGACCTGGTTCTTTGGGTCCTGACCCAGCTTTCATGACCACAGGTGAGGGTAGGAACCAGGACTGAGCGGTAGATCCAGAGCTTTGTCTTCCTCAGCTCTCTGTTCATCACAACGGTGCGGTAGAGCGACTGCAGCTCCGCCCCCGCTGCTCCGATTCTCCGGCCAAACTCACGCTCCATCGTCCCCTCACTCGTGAACAAGATCCCGAGGTACTTGAACTCCTTCACTTGGGGATAGGATTCATTCCCTACCTGGAGTAAGCATTCAACTGGTTTCCTGCTGAGAGCCATGGCCTCAGATTTAGAAGCGCTGATCCTCATCCCGGCTACAACTGTTCAGTGAAGTCAGGCTAACTAAGCTTATTTTAGTTGTTAATACTTAGAAAGATAAAGTTCATTATACTTGCTATTTTTAGTAAATAAAATTAACAAGTAGATATAAAGAAAACAGAATTTAAGACTAAGACTTACGTGCCTTTTTCAGTGCAATCGTTTTCCTAGATTCTTCTAAGTGAGGTTAACATTTAACAGTGTGCTGCGTCTGCACATGTATCCTGCTCAACTCTATTTTTTGTGAGTCAATCACACACTGTGAGCTGTTTCCAAAACCCAGCTGTGGTGCATTTGGTAATAAGATTACACTGTGTTTAACACTCTTTGACAAGTCGCTCTATTTTGAATGAATACAAAAATAATCAGGATGTTTTCAAGGTGACTACTGCAGCAATGAACGGATCTTAATTGCTGCTTCATCAGTCTAATCTGGACTCTGTTTTAACATTTTAATAAGGTTTTCTGAGCTGCTACGTCTCACAACAACTCTGTCGTTCTGAAGGAGCACTTCCTTCGGCTATCTTGTTGACTTATTCTCAACATTGATGCGTGATGCCGCCTTCAGCTCTCTGTTCCTCGTCTGATTTCGTCAGACCTTTTTTTCCGTCACAGTGTTTCCCAGTATCCAGATGACCTCTGATAGTTTAAGCCAAAGTGCTCCAATGTAATTTAAGTTTTCTTTGGTCAGCATCTCTGAAACAGTCTCTTGTGCCTCAAAGTAATAACAGCTTGTCTTTTATCTGTCAGGAGCTGACGTTTTCCTGTCTTGATGCCTGCTGAGAATTCAAACAAAGACAGAAAATTTGATTCAGTCAAAGTTTCCCCATTTATGTTGAAACACGTAGACAGTAGTTCCATCAGTAGACGGGAACAAATGGGTCTGTATGTGCTCATAATGTGGGGCTTTCAAAGACCAGCAGTGGTGCTGTAAAGACAATCACCTTTGTTGACAATCATTTTAATTCTGGTGTTGTCGTGAGTTTGGCCGGAGAATCGGAGCAGCGGGGGCGGTGCTGCAGTCGCTCTACCGCACCGCTGTGACGGAAAGAGAGCTGAGGAAGACAAAGCTCTCGATCTACCGCGCATTCCTGGTTCCTACCCTCACCTGTGGTCATGAAAGCTGGGTCAGGACCCAAAGAACCAGGTCCAGGTCCAAGCGTGTGAAATGTGTTTCCTCAGGAGGGGGTCTGGAGTCTCCCTTAGAGAGAGGGGGAGTTCAGCATCCGTGAGGAACTCGGAGTAGAGCCGCTGCTCCTTTGCGTTGAAAGGAGCCAGTTGAGGTGGTTCAGGATCATCTGGTGAGGATGAACCCATGGCACCTCCCTAGGGAGGTGTTCCAGGCACGTCCAGCTGGGAGGAGGCCTCGGGGAAGACCCAGGACCAGGTGGAGAGATTAGATCTCCACACTGGCCTGGGAACGCCTCAGGATCCCCCAGTTAGAGCTGGTTAATGTGGCCCAGGGAAAGGTAAGTTTGGGGTCCCCTGCTAAAGCTGCTGCCCCGGCGACCCGACCCCGGATAAGCGGCTGAAGATGAGATGCGATTGCTGTTGTCAACATTTCGGTCAACATCCTGGTGCTGTATTTGTATGTAGACTTATATTTAGGCTATATACTGAATATAAAAAGAAAAGGGGATGACCGCGTTAGTTCATTAGTTCAAAATCGTCCCTTTGCTGGGATTGTCGGGAGGTTTGGGCCGACTGACAGCCGCCCTGTAGATTGCAAAATATGTTTATATGGAGTTTCTTTCCTGTCTAGAGTTATTTATATATGGGCTTTTCACAGAGGTGCTGCAGCAATGGACGTTAAATATGTAATATATATATAAACGTGTTGTAGTTGCCCCCAAAAATACAAACATGACCCTGAAAACGAGCACGGTGGGGCCTCTTTAATGTTTGCAGGTGTTTGACATTGGTATGCAGCAACACAAATACAGACCCTCCACCCGAGGAGGTTTGGCCCTGAGAGCCTAAATCTACATCTAATCATGGCGTCTGACTGAAACGTAGATAAACAACAGACTTGAACATTCACACAAACAAGCACATCTGCTCCTCTGCAACACCTGCGCGCGCATTGGATGAGCAGGTGGCCGCGCACTCGCTGCCTTTTAAAAAGAACTGCCAATCAATAGTGACCTCCGCGAAGGATAGACGCAGGAGCAGGAGGTTTGATAAAAAAAGTGTTTCCTACATGAAATAAGACGTGGTCTTTACTAAGAATACTTCAACACTGAAGATGGCTTAATTTAACTCCCTAATGTGATATTAAACCAAGGGTCTAATTGATCCTTTGATTCACTCTTCATCGCGTCGCACTAAGTAATGATTCAGTGATGACAGGTGGTGCAGGTCGAGTTTCCTATTAGGGCTTCTTCATTTATCTCTCTTATTCACAACAGTTTGGCGTAATTGTCTCAGACCTAATTGCTCCACTGTCCTTGGGCTCAGGTTGAAGTGTACCTAATTAGCCCCGGGTCACTTTCAGAGCGGGTCTTTATGAGTTTACGTACGTCAGATTTGAGTAACAGAGGCACAGATCCGATACAGCGCAGCCGCATAGTGGAATCATGGGATCAAAATCAAATTTAAAGACAGTCTGACACTCGTCACCCGTCTTTGCCTGATGAGGTTAAAAGTTTACGACTGATTTAAAACATCCTGGGTTCCTGTGGCTGATGCTTTTTAACAATTAACAGCACTGTGGTCACTTTAACTCCTTATGTTTATCCAGTTTTTACCCAGTGAGGCACTTTTGCACTTTGTTGATGGATGATTGTTAATTGTTGTCCCACGTCACTCATGTCGTTGTGTATCTCATCTCTGTCTCATCAATGCATGTTACTAATTCAACTTCTTCCCCGGAGTTGTTGGTGTTTTGTCGTCTCTCACGTCTCTGCTGATGGTGGTGGTGCCTGCTGCCGTGGTCCTGCATGACGCTTCCTGCTGCTTTTATCACTATTAGTCATATAAACTATCACTAGTTTAATAAACTATAAAATTTGTAGCCATAAAAACATCACCAGTGGTGTGTCTCTCTGTGTCGTAGCCGCTACTCATCATTGATCATGTTTGCCACCATAATTATGATCATTTTCATAATCTGTCACCTTAGCTGTGCTTGTTTCTACTGTTCTGCTGCATTAACTGCCTTAACATACGAGTCATATTCACATTACTATAGATATTATTATAATTACTGTTACGCTTTGGTTGCTTGCATCTCTTTTAGTTATTAGCTCTTTGTCATCGTGTGTCATTATTGTGCATTTTACTTACACGCACTCGAGTCTAACACCAAGAAACGACATTTCATCTTGAAAGGCAATTTAAAATAAAACTAGAACAGAGAACAACAGGCTGAATAAGTGTTTACGTTATATGACGCATGAACAACGAGCTGAGAACGTGCCTGGTTACGTATTACAGTAAGAGTCATTCACAGAACTATAACATATAGAACACGCTCTACGTTTACCAAACACTCTGTCACTAATCACACAGAACTATAACATATAGAACACGCTCTACGTTTACCAAACACTCTGTCACTAATCACACAGAACTATAACATATAGAACACGCTCTACGTTTACCAAACACTCTGTCACTAATCACACAGAACTATAACATATAGAACATGCTCTACGTTTACCAAACACTCTGTCACTAATCACACAGAACCATAACATATAGAACATGCTCTACGTTTACCAAACACTCTGTCACTAATCACACAGAACTATAACATATAGAACATGCTAATCACTAAATCCACTGAACTCTTCTTCCTCCGTGTCACTTCTGAACAACTCCGCCAACTCAACGGTACGGAAGTAGCAACTAGCATCTTTTTTTTTTAACAATGCACTTCTGCCATGAACCGACCCCGCCCAATTTTGATTGGTTGACGTGTGTGTGTGTGTGTGTGTGATGATTGCTGATATACGCCTAGTCTCTTACGTGACTGAGATAAATAATAGCCCGGGCTATTATTTGATATTTTACGGCAATGTGTTAATAATTTCACACGTAAGTCGCTCCAGAGTAGAAGTCGCACCACCGACCAAACTATGAAAAAAACTGCGACTTATAATACGAAAAATACGGTATTTATTAGCTCTTTGTCGTATGTGTCATTATTGTGCGTTTTACTGTTGTTTCTGCTGCTGACTGTTCTGCAAACTGCCCTCACGGAAGAATAAAGATCTCTTGACTTGACTCGTTGTTGCAGTTTTCAGTGTCAGTTCACATTTCGGTCGAGTGACCAGAGTTCAGGGAAACGCTGACGGAGCCCAGAACATCAACACTGAACACACTCACACCAAGTTTAGTCTTCAAACATATATTCTCAGTCATCAAAAAGAACAGTATGACAACAATGTTTATTTTAATTGAATATGAAAAATAATAAAATGCGTGCAAAATTAAATAAAGTCCAATAAATAGTTTCCTTTGTTGTTGTTTGTTGTCTCTGTATTGTGTGTTTTTAGTTCCTTGGGGCCCTTTAATCTTTGTGTGTCTCGCTGTTCTACCACAGCTGCCGCAGCTTCGGGAGGTAAGTTCAGTCGTCCTCTATTCCAGCAGGTGTCTGAAAAGCCGACTGGCGGCTGGAGAGAGGTGCCGTTTCACCCCCCCGGGCACTGCAGAGGTGCCCCTGAAGGCACCGAACCCCGAAACGGCTCTGGGCGCTTCTCATGGGGCAGCCTCAGACATCTCTCCATTAATGCATGTATATAGGACCTGTGTGTGTGTGTGTGTGTGTGTTTTAACAACTTCTGGGTATTTCTTTCAGGCAGAGCTGGACGGTCTGCTCTTTCCTCCCGTTCTATCTCCCAGAGCGCTGTGCGTAACTACAGCGAAGGTGGCCCGTGACTTCAGGACGCAAGGATCTCTCTACTCTGCGCGGCGCAGTTAACCCTACACAGTAAATGCCAGCTCTCTCTCTCACACACTCATTTAGATAATTGATGACTCTAAATCACCCGTAGGTGTGAGTGGTTGTCAGTCTCTGTTCGTCTCTATGTGTCCTGTGATAGACTGGCGTCCTGTCCAGGGTGGACCCCGCCTCACGCCCGGGATCGGCTCCAGCCCCCCGCGACCCCGACAGGGACAAGAGGCTGAAGATGAACGAATGAACAAACTTTTACTCCTTTTTCTTTTAGTTTTTCCAAAGCCTGGGCTGCAAACTCTTTACTGATTAGTCCTAGTAAGAAAAGCACAGGTGTATCTAATAACATTATTGATAAATGCTTTCCAATCGGGGGAGACCCTGCGAGCATGGTGGCTTCCTCCAACAGCTCACTGAGACACTGTTACGTTATCAATTTCACCTGTGCAATAAACAACTCATACCTATGTGACAAATTAGGTGATAAGATGTCTGACTGTTGGTCAAATGACTCATTAGGGTCATGATTCGTCACGTCTATTTGTGCGGTCAGGTTAATTTTAGGCGACTAAAACAACGTATGAAAGTTAAGAGAAAGATTGCTGTCCAACTTTGAGGTGATAGGAGACATGAGGTCATGAACCAGGCTTTGTAACGGTCCAAATCAGCCTCCTCCTCAAAAAAGTTTGCAGCAGCATACTGTCACAGTCCCTCTGCCTACAGAGAGAGTACTACACCACTCAGGCCTGCACTGTTCTCATTCCCCGGGTGTCAAATCCTGCCATTTTGTCACGAGCCTCTGTGCAGGAGGCACCCTTGAGCGACTTTTAGAAACGCAACGCTCTTTCAACTGTCAAGCCTTTTGCAGCATAATTTGATGCTCAGAGCAAGTGCTCAGAAAGGAAGAGCAACACAATCCTCACAGGGAGGAAGTCTGTGGGTTGGTCCAACACGCAGGACCTTCACTCACAGAGACACACACAGATGCCTCGCTGTAGTTATGTTACAAACACACGTATTTTAACCGCGTCCACGATCTTCTCCTAAACCTGACTGAGGGCGCACTCACACTGTCCTTCCGCACCGCGCCAAAACAGGTTTTTCAGGTCAAGCCTAGTGCGTTAGACCAGTGTGAGTGCACCTACTCCGCGCATAACTGCGGCCAGCTGGCCGTCCACGGCCAATCTGAGAGAGGTGGGCTTTTGTAAAGCACATTTGCACGTGTACGAGCACGAGGCCTACAGCGGTTCTGAGGTCATTTCCTGTGCGCCTGTTGGGACATAGAAAAAAGAAGGAGGGACCATGCGCGGACATTTAACAACAACAACAATGGCGGTGAAAGGTTCACGTTGGTGTGATGCGGAGGTGGAGTGTTTACTGCAGATTTGGTCGATGAAAAGATTCAAAAACAGTCGACAAGACGCACAAAAACTCTGAGGTCTACGGAAAGATCTGGAAACAAAGCCACGCATCGCCATGACGTCATCAATGCGTGTGACGTGTTACGGCGTGATGACGTATAGGCAGCAAGAAGCATTCGCCGAGGCCCAGGTAGTGTGAGTACAAACGGGCCTGGAGGGGGGGACAAGGACCCTAAAGCCCGGGGCATGAGACGGACGGACAGTGGTTTTCTTGCCTTAACCTCACCTTGTGGTTTTTATTGAGTTCACAACATTGAACACGGTGACTGCAGGGGTGGACAGATGGTTCTGGCTCTGAGGAAGACCGTCGGTGGAAATGCAACATGGAAACCAGCAATCATACTTGAATCAAGTGCAAAGCTCCATTGCTTGAAGGTGTGCAAACTTCTATGTTTCAACTATATATACACACACATTAAATTGAACCCAAACTTGAACCGCACATATGCTTTTTATTTGCAATTCATACATTAAATGCCTGGGGGAAGCCGGATGAGTATTTCAAAAGGCTCCGTCTCTGTCTCTTTAACACTGGGACTGACGTCAGCACCGAAACCTGTTCTTTTGGGTCAGGGGCATGCTTTGAATCTATTCTCACATAAGCCTGTGATTGAAAAAATGAAACGTTTAGCAGCCTGAGTGTATCTGCGGCCCAGATAAAGCATGTCCCTATTTCTTCAACAGCGATATCAGTGCATTTAGAAGTCTGCGGGGTAAAGGTTATCCACAAATCCTCCTGCAGCACAGGAGGATGACAGTCTACCTGTCCTTTAAAAACCTCTAATACCTGCAAATATCCTGTCCTCCTTTTAAAAGAGGGGCAGGATGTGGACCTCAGGATTATGACGTAGGGCGGGAAGAATGCTTATATGTATGCATACCTGTAACATGACTTTATTTAAAGGCGCCCGTGCTTTAGGGTCCTTGTCCCCCCCTCCAGGCCCGTTTGTCCTCACACTACCTGGGCCTCGGTGAATGCTTCTTGCTGCCTATACGTCATCACGCCGTAACACGTCACACGCATTGATGACGTCATGGCGATGTGTGGCTTTGTTTCCAGATCTTTCCATAGACCTTTTTGTGCGTCTTGTCGACTGTTTTTGAATCTTTTCATGGACCAAATCTGCAGTAAACACTCCACCTCCACATCACACCAACGTAAACCTTTCGCCGCCATTGTTTTAAATGTCCGCGCATGGTCCCTCCTTCTTTTCTCTATGTCCCAACAGGCGCACAGAAAATTACGTCAGAACTCGTACACGTGCGCACGCTCGTGCTCGTACATGTGCAAACGTGCTTTGCAAAAGCGCGACTCTCCTAAACGGGCCGTGGACGGCAAGCGTGCCGCAGCTAGGCGCGGTGCGGTTGCACTCACACTCAAACGAACTAGACTTAACCCGTGGAACCTGTTTGGGCACGGTACAGATGGACAGTGGGAGTGCGCCCTAAGAGGCTTTACCATCGAAGCTGTATGTGCTGCTTCCAGATGACCACTTTAAAAGACCACATGACGCGGGTGGACTGCTAAATTATTCGCCGGTCTAAAATGTTGTTCTTCAAAGTGTTTTTACTTTTCATGTGACAGCAGGAAGCAAGTAAAAGGTCAGCGAGACGCAAAAGCAGCAGATCAGAGGAGTGCACAAAAGGAAACAAAGGCATCCAGTAGAGACAGAGACAGCATTGATGACAGGATGCCAAAAGAAAGACCTAAGACCTAAACCATGTTTCAAGAGCAACGGAGGGGAAGGAATCCCTCTTCCAGGACAGACAGATATTCAATAAATGTTCTGTGTAGAGAGAAGACTAACAGGGTAAAATGACAGCATAAACAATCAAACTAAATTAACGTTAGTACATAAATGATGAAGATGTAAACACTTTTATGAAGGTACTAATAAACAGTTAAGTAATAAGTTAGGGCCGTGAGACCACCCTGATCTCCGAGCTACGTTGTATTTTACTCTCAGATCAGTCTGGAAACGTGCGGTGGAGAAAATGTGGAGAAGTTTGACCAGTTTGAACCAATCAGCGTTGGTTTTGAGGAGGATTGAAGTGAAACAGAAGAGACTGTTGAGTGTAAACAACATGGAGGCTTCCACGGATGAGATGAGCAGCTATGGAGCAAGCCGCTCACTAACTCTTTGTTCTCTGGATCCTTCTGTTGAATATGGTCGCGGGTACAAGCATCTGAAATGTGTTTCCTCAGGAGGGGGTCTGGAGTCTCCCTTAGAGAGAGGGGGAGAAGTTCAGCATCCGTGAGGAACTCGGAGTAGAGCCGCTGCTCCTTTGCGTTGAAAGGAGCCGGTTGAGGTGGTTCAGGATCATCTGGTAAGGATGAACCCTGGGCGCCTCCCTAGGGAGGTGTTCCAGGCACGTCCAGCTGGGAGGAGGCCTCGGGGAAGACCCAGGACCAGGTGGAGAGATTAGATCTCCACACTGGCCTGGGAACGCCTCAGGATCCCCCAGTCAGAGCTGGTTAATGTGGCCCGGGAAAGGGAAGTTTGGGGTCCCCTGCTAAAGCTGCTGCCCCCGCGACCCGACCCTGAATAAGAGGCTGAAGATGAGATGAGATAATTTAAACAGTAAACATGTTCATGATGTTAATATAAAACACTTATATAGTCTTGTTAACACATAATCTTAATAAGCATCTTATAAGGACTTAAAATGCTCCTTTTTACCTATAATCTAATGCTTATTACAAGGATTTATACATTCAGTTTTACTGAAGAAGATAGATGGAATATCAAGTCTGCACAGTGCTCAAACAGTGGTGTATTACTTTATTTGTTCTGAAAGTTGTGTCCTCAGAAAACGCCATCCTGACCGGCGAGGGTTGAACGGAAACCCGCGGTGTCTGATGCTAAACTGGAGCCCACAAGAGAGATCATACACAGATGTCTCCTGTTAGCTGAGCAAGCTGGGGCATGATCCCAGACATGAAGAATGACAGGACGTAACCCTCTGAAACTGCCAAAATGGGGGTAACACACACACACACACACACCACCATTACTTCAGGCTTTTTGACGTGTCAGCTCCAAAGACCAGAGGCCAATCATTTCCCTGAAGAGTTGTGTCATGGTGGACGGCAGAGCAGTCAAAGGTCATAAGTCTAAGGGCACCTGCTGCCATAAAATGACACCAGGCACCGTGACTGACTCTAAAAGGCCACGCCATTGTTGTGGCCTATTTCTAACACGTCTCCGTTCAGTCAAACCCTTCATTTGTATTTCCAGTCACTCAATGCCGCAGTGACTGAACTGAGAGACATGGGGAATGTAGTTTCAGGATATTCACTGGATAGGATTCAAATCTAAATATGGAAGCAGGTGTGCAGGGACCTAAGCCGATGACAGTAAAGCTAATTTTCATTGCATCATTTGGTAATTGGTTCTCAGTCCTGACACCAGAGCAGTGAGGTCGCCCTGCCTAAGTTGTGACGCTCTGATACTCTCACCTCTCACCTCAAACATGCAGTGTATATGAATTACCATACTGAACTGTGGAGCTGTCTCCCCACAGACCTCCACCCTGATAACCCACAAACCTGCTCTCACAACCTTCCTGCTCACCAACGCCTTTGGTTTGTTGTGTTATTTGCGTGTAACTGTTTGGTTGTATGTCCCACATCTGTAAAATGTCCCTGGGTTGCTTTAAGATTAATATTTTTATTAGGAGGCAACGCACATTAGAGCAGGATCCAGTGTTATCATCACATTAAGTATCACATCACATCCACCTTCCTTAAGGGAGACTTCCCAAAGGGATCAATAAATAGAAGTCTAAGTGTTAAGTCTACATGTACAAATGACAACAAAAGGTGATGGTTGACAGGTCGCCCGTGGAGTTTGGCCATATGCGATATGCCAACTTAGCAGCTGAAGCAGAGGCGGGGCTGGAATGTGACGGTGTGGCCAGTGGAGGTCGGCTGCAGAGGCTTTGTAGCCAGGTCCATCACACGGCTCCTGAAGGAAGTAGGAATCAGAGGGCCGACCCAACGGACGGCAACTAGCAGAACGGAGCAGTCACTGGCTATGGCTGAAACGTAAAGATGCAGGGTGGACTGACAAGTGACCGCATGGTGCCACCGTGCGCCACACACCCGGGGCTGATCATCCTGTGGTCGGCCAACCTCAGCAGAGGGTGTCTTGTAATAAGTGGCCGAAACACCCAATGATGTTTGGGGCAAACAACTGACGATGTGGCGTGCTGGTGGCACCACGTGATCATTGCCGAATCCCAGCCCACCCAAGAGTAGAGGACCTCTCCAATGACGTTCAATTGATGTGCTGAATTCCCAAAGGGATCAATAAATAGAAGTCTAAGTGTCAAGTCTACATGTACATATGACAAAATTAAAGTTAAGTGTATTAAGTGTAGACGAGGTGATGGTTGACAGGTCGCCCGAGGAGTTTGGCCATATACCATATGCCAACTTAGCAGCTCAAGCAGAGGGGCGGGGCTGGAATGTGACGGTGTGGCCAGTGGAGGTCGGCTGCAGAGGCTTTGTAGCCAGGTCCATCACAAGGCTCCTGAAGGAAGTAGGAATCAGAGGGCCGACCCAACGGACGGCAACTAGCAGAACGGAGCAGTCACTGGCTATGGCTGAAACGTAAAGATGCAGTGTGGGCTGACAAGTGACCGCATGGTGCCACCGTGCGCCACACACCCGGGGCTGATCCTCCTGTGGTGGGCAAACCTCAACAGAGGGTGTCTTGTAATAAGTGGCCGAAACACCCAATGATGTTTGGGGCAAACAACTGACGATGTGGCGTGCTGGTGGCACCACGTGATCATTGCCAAATCCCAGCCCACCCAAGAGTAGAGGACATTTCCAATGACGTTCAATTGATGTGCTGAATATTTGGGATACTTAACAACTAGTCCTATTAAGAAGTCTGTATTTTTTTTATATATATAAGTGTTTTGTAAGCTGCTGGAAATCCAATTTCCTTGCAGGAGACTTCCCACATGGATCAATAAATAGAAGTCTAAGTGTTAAGTCTACATGTCCATATGACAAAATTAGAGTTAAGTGTATTGAGCGTAGACAATAAAAGGTGATGATTGACAGGTCGCCCATGGAGTTTGGCCGTTTGAGCTGATTTCCTTCTTTGCTGCAGGAATAAATATGTGGATTACATAAAAATGAGAATGCATTACTTTTTGTAGTCATACGTACAAACAGTGAGGACAGCCGGAGTCTGTCAAAAAAAGAAAACCTTTTGATTTATTCTGCCTGAAGGTAAAACAGAGTCTTCTCTTGATCTCTACCAAAATATTAAAATGTGATGTTTGTTTGTCGAACTGCCTTCACAGCTATCAGCTGCAGATGAACGTCAGCTGGAGGAGATTGCATGTTATTACGATCTCCGTACTGTATACTCAGCACTCCACTGACAATAATGGATAATATGTTGGCCTGCCTGTGTGTTGTTTCACTTATTTCTGTGTTCATCTGCGTCTGTGTAAGAGTATGAATGTGCACACGAGTGTTAGTGAGTGTGCATTTGGTTTGGCGGTTTTGCATCTCAATATGTTACAGCATGTTTGCTAAATTGGTAACTCCAGGAGGAGGATGTGGACTGTCAGTCAGCCATCACTCACAGGAAGAAACATGAAGTGAATTTTGAGCAGAGCTACACGCTGCAGAACAAGACAGGTGCTCGGGAGATACAGGGTGGGGTAGGAAGGCTGTAGAGAGGACGGGTAATGGGAAAAACAGTCAGAAATACAGGGTAAGGTAGGCGAGAGTTTTTATTTTATTTGTCCTTTATCAATATACAAGAGTCTACAACACAGAGTCATATTTAATTGGCATATATTTAATGAATAAAAGCACATGTTTTTAATAACCTCCAGACAAATTCAAAGGTAACGAGGCAGGTGAACTGAAGGGAGACGGACAAGAGGATCTCCCAAAGAGCAGGTTAATGGAGGTCCGAGTGAATACACTCTGGGAAATTAATTCTGTGTTAGTTTCACACCATTATGTGATTCAATTGAATGAAACTGAATTCAGCTCCGGCGGACGCTTGGTAGGACTGATGGGTAGAGTCTGCCACATACTTTCCTTTTGAAATATACTGTGGTGTTAATTGATAGATTGGAGTAGCAGAGAAGGAGGTGGTTGGTGCAGCGGAGCGAAATTCGTTGAAAGAAGCGGCTCTACACCAGAGGAAGCTTTTCCATTTCCACCTCTGGTCCCAGGCTTACTTAACACATAGCATCAGCATCCAGTGACGCGTACATTTAAAGGCCTTTACATCGCGCGCCACGACCGCATCGTAACCATAACAGCACAAGAACTGCGTAAAGCTTCTGGACAAAGTACAATACACACTGTCTCACACTGTCCTTCCGCACCGCGCCCCAGGCTTTAGGGTACTTGCCCCCCCTCCCTCTCCCCCCGCGCCCCAGGCCCGTTTGTACTCACACTACCTGGGCCTCGCGCAAATGCTTCTTGCTGTCTATACGTCATCACGCCGTACCACGTCACACGCATTGATGTCATCGCTATGCGTGGCTTTGTTTAATTCTTTCCGTAGACCTCAGAGTTTTTGTGCGTCTTGTCGACTGTTTTTGAATCTTTTCATCGACCAAATCTGCAGTAAACACTCCACCTCCGCATCACACCAACGTGAACCTTTCGCCGCCATTGTTGTTATTGTAAATGTCCGTGCATGGTCTGTCCTTCTATTTTCTATGTCCGAACAGGCGCACATAAATGACGTCAGAACCGCATTAGGCATTGTGCTCGTGCTCGTACACATGCTCTACAAAAGCCCACCTCTCTCAGGCGGGCCGTGGACAGTGTGAGTGCGCCCTAAGACTGTTCAAATTAACTGGTTTTCAAATCTCAACCACAACGAAAACGATTTGAGAAGCGTCCTCAGAGAATCACCGAACACTCCAGACATTGTAGTTGTCAATGAACTCTCCAAGAATATTCTAATTCTGGGAGTAGGTTGCTGCTTTGATGTGTACATGGACCTGTGTTTTTCTGAGGAAATGCTGAAATACCAGCCATTAGAAAATGCTTTAGCAATGTGTGGTTACTGTACCAAACTGAGTGTTTAGGACATGTGCAGAGACTCTGTGTTAGAGGCTTCAAACTGCTGGACTGAGTAAAAAGACCTCTAAGCGATCCGCCAAATACTGTTCTGTGTCAGCAATCATAGGCAGTCTGCATGTGTGGAGAAGGCGATGCCACCTCTGTCCTTAACATACAAAGCCAATTTATTTATTTATTCATGTGGGAATGAGTCCTTACCCCCTAAGTGAAGGAGTTCAAGTACCTCGGGATCATGATCACGAGTGAGGGGACGATGGAGCGTGAGTTTGGCCGGAGAATCAGAGCAGCGGGGGCAGTGCTGCAGTCGCTCTACCGCACCGTTGTGACGAAAAGAGAGCTGAGGAAGGCAAAGCTCTGGATCTACCGCTCAGTCCTGGTTCCTACCCTCACCTGTGGTCATGAAAGCTGGGTCATGACCGAAAGAACGAGGTCGTGGGTACAAGCGAGCCGAAATGTGTTTCCTCAGGAGGGGGGCTGGAGTCTCCCTTAGAGTTGAAAGGAGCCAGTTGAGGTGGTTCAGGATCATCCAGTAAGCATGAACCCTGGGCGCCTCCCTAGGGAGGTGTTCCAGGCACGTCCAGCTGGGAGGAGGCCTCGGGGAAGACCCAGGACCAGGTGGAGAGATTAGATCTCCACACTGGCCTGGGAACGCCTCAGGATCCCCCAGTTAGAGCTGGTTAATGTGGCCCGGGAAAGGGAAGTTTGGGGTCCCCTGCTAAAGCTGCTGCCCCTGAGACCCGACCCCGGATAAGAGGCTGAAGATGAGATGAAATGTGGTTGGAACTATTAGCATAATGTGTGTATTGTTTAGTGAGACATAACCGGCTCTTTGTCAATATTTGGATGTTGTTTTAATCAGAATTGGTTATTCCACATAAAACAATCAAATGTGTGTTTGCGCCCCCTCGCCCCCCTTGAAAGTTTCTTTAATTGAAGGGGGCAAGTAGTAAATTACCCATGCACCCTTGAATAATTTAGTTTGAAGGTCTGGCACTAATAGGCGTGTGTCTTATACTGTAGCTCATCTGCGAGCTCATTATATTGGTAGAAACACAACTATTCCTGCTCTAACTTGAAAAGTTGGTATTGTTTATGTCTCTGTGTGCTTGTTAATCTGTGATGGGAGAGCGAGTGGGTAGATGAAGGCTGGTGTGTTTGTCTGTGTGATTGTGTGTGTAGGCACTGTACGTCGTGGATGTTGTGTGAGTTTTCTGGCTGTGACTTCGTGCCTCTCTACTGTTTTCCAGTCTTCTCCCTTAAATTGATCTGCCTGAATGTTTGTGGTACTGAACGTCCTCCGTCCCCTGAGGAGAGCAGGCGGTGTTCACTGACTGATTCGTTCTCATTTCCCTTCTCTTCTCCATCTTTCTTACTCTTGCCACCAGGTCTCCCAGGGGACAAAAACACACAGAGATAAAATTGTGGATATGCAAAAGTCAATATTGGCATTGTGACTTTTTCCATTCCATTGCACTCATCGTGAAAACTGCACAAAGACAAGGATGACTAAGAATGGACTCATACATCCAGCAGATATATGGAAACCGTCCCCACTCCATCAGTTTCCCCTAATGTTAACTTTGCTAAACTTTAACTCACGCCTGATGATACGTTCTGATACTGCTGTTGGAATGAAACCAAACTTCTTCGAAACTTTAGAAGCACAACTTATCATTGTGTACTGATTAAACAAATGATGATAACTGATGCTATTGCAGCATCTATGCTAACCTCTTTAAGTTAAACATTACTTTCAGCCTGACAAGATGGATTTCCCTAACGTGACTCCACCCAGATGAATTGATCCTCATTGTCTCAGCGGTATCCATCTGGGAACTCTGGTTTGGAGATCTTTTGGGAAGGGGCCAAAATACTGGTTGCTGATTGGATAAACCATCTGTCTGTCACCAACATACGTGTCAAATCAACCAATCAGATGACTGAAGCGTGTGACGTGCTAACAGCGTGGAGGCAAAGCTCAGAAAGGAAACAACATGTGGGTAAAGGAGATTTTCCCTTTGTGTTTAACGTGAATTTACGGATCAAAGGCCCAATTTCAGGAGCCCGGTCCATATTCAACAGAAGGATCCAGAGAACAAAGAGTTAGTGAGCGGCTTGCTCCATAGCTGCTCATCTCATCCGTGGAAGCCGCCATGTTGTTTACACTGACCAGTCGCTTCTCGTTTCGTCACATAAATCCACCTCTAAACCAATGCGATTAGTTGGTTGCTTGGCAAACGGCCCCAAATCATCTCCGCTGCAAGTTACATTACTGATCTGTGAGTAAAATAAAATGGGCTCAGGATGGGCTCCTGAGGATATGATTTCCCTGTGATATTGCAAGAACCCAGCTGCTGTGCAAGGCAACCATGGAGAACATTTAAAAATAGATTGCTGCCATGTTTGACTCTCAAAAGCTTCCTGTTCCTCCCACTTATTGTTTGCTATTACGACCATGAATCTAGCATGTAGCACGCTGTACCAACCTCTGGACAAACCCTTCACAGTAAGACACCCTGTAGCCAAACCTACACACTTAAAGCTTATAGAGTTCCTTTATTGCATGCAACAAAGACGATAAATATGATTTTTGACTTTGTGTGAGTTCTATAATCACAAAATAGCTTACTGAATTTCAAGAGAGATGCTAAGTCATTAGCCCTCGCTGATAAAGGATGCTTTGGGAATCTTTAATTGTGTCTTGCTGTTGTGGTTGTGTCCGTATGTTCTCTGAAAGCTTCCTCCTCAGCTATTTTCCATCGTAAGAACGCACCCAGCCTCTGACTCAAATCTGAAGCTGTCATCTCCTGCATCTGCTCCTCTGCAGCTCTCCCTGGCTTTGACTCAAATGTTAAAACTGATGAAATACTCCAGAGGAAGTATAGAGGAGCAGACTCAGGAGGTGGCAGGATACGCCAAAGGTGAGTCAATCGCAAAACTCACTACAGGTATACAATGAACTAACAACATAGTTTGAAAGCCCCTGAACACCCACACAGGTGCTTTCAGTTACTCTGGCTGATTAGACCACTGCTTGGGTTGAAGGTGGGCGGGGATTTGACAGGAGTTTGATGGGAATTTATAAGGTCATGTCAAATGTCGGTCTACCACTAGGAGGTGTGCTTTGTTCCGCCTTAACAGGTGAAACAAAGCTAACAGGAGACTCAGGAAGAGGTCAGTCAATCACAGTAGACACACCCACACAGTCCTGAGAAGAGGTCTAATCTATAAGGTTAACTGGTTGACACCTGTGTGGGTGTTCAGGGGCTTTAAGAACTAACAGTTTTGACGTCATATTTAATGTGTTGCAGAGATATCTACTGAGAGTAGCATGCTTACTAGCTAGCCTCGGACCATTTTGGTGCCAAGTAGAGCTGCACCGTTAGCAGATCAACAGAACAACTAAAACTTTCACAACCTGCACCTGAACTGAGATTCTGTAAGAGTCTAAGAGACTGTTGCAACGGACAGGTCCCCGGAGAGTCTAACTCCATCCCAGCAGAATTACTCATGATGCAGCTTGCTATCTCCGGGGCATAGTCTGTTGTTGATGTTTTCATGCAGTCAAAGCTTTCTTATCACCGATACGCAGCTCTATGTGCCGTGTTGTCACATGACGTTCAGCTTGTTGACGAGAGGGTGGGCATTGGCGAGAGAGACGCCGTGTACAGTAGGTTTAAGCAGTGGCCGATCTTAGCCTAGCCTGGATCCCGACTCACATCACTGCCCGTCTCTCCTCTCTCCCCTCGAGTAAGACCCTCTTGGGACTCGTCCCTTTGCAACAGTCTCTGAAACGCAGTATCTCATTCAAAATTTTGAGGACACTTCAGCTTTACTGCGTATCTGATTGTACACGATCTTGAACAGTGTCAGTCTCTGGTCACAGTGGTGACATGTTATCACTTTCCTGAGGTGGAAAGAGGATTGGAGTAACCATTAATATGTGGAAGAGGTTTCAGTGGGATTGGATGTTGTTGTCTGGGTGAAATGTTGATGTGGGGTCACTTAAGTAAAGTCGTAAATTACCCTTGCACGTTAACCCAAGTTAAAAAACTGAATGTGAATTTTCCGTTTTGAAGGTTTGTGTTTCAAACATCCTCCTGGAACTGCACCAGTTTCCACCAAAGCTGACTCAGCCTTTGATTTTCTTCATGTCTCTCTCTCTCTCTCTCTGACTCCTGCCTTTGATTTTCTTCATGTCTCTCTCTCTCTCTCTCTCTGACTCCTGCCTTTGCATTAGTAACACGGGCCTCTCTGTGTCAGTCCTCGTACTTGTTTGACTGCTGTTTTACTCAGAGCACAGTGCAGGTTTCCCTCAGTTGTTCCTACACCCCACTGTGAAGACACCATGGTATCAATAGTCATCACTTTAAAATATTTCATATCTGTATTTCTGAACCAGACTCTGTGAAATTTTTTATCTCCTGAAAATAACACATGCTGCATACCAAACAGCATGCTGTATCACTAAGGACAAATTGTGTCACAGTTGGCTGAGGCACGGCAGTAACAACTGCAGAGACGGCTGCCTCCATGTCAACCTTAACTGGTATATTCCTTATTGAGAGGAAAAGAAGAGCAGCAGCAGCAGCAGCACTGTGGACCTCAGAAACTACCTGATATGATACGATATGTGATGTCGTCATCTACTTAAGCCACTTCCCTTTAATGAGTAATCTTCAGCATCTATAATCCCATGGCACTTTGTAAACTGTTCAAAATCCTGTGCTCCCTCTCGTTCCAGGCTAGTTACTATATTACAACAAGTTGTATATCAAAAAGCAACATCCATCTATCTTCAACCGCTTGTCCCTGTTGGGGTCGCGCAGGGGGGCTGGAGCCGATCCCAGCTGACATCGGGCGTGATAGGGCGTCTATCGCAGGGCAGGAAGAACAAAAATGATAATAGGACTGACATCGTGATCGGCTTTTGTGGTCAGAAAAGCCAAGAAGTTTGTCCGAGTCAGTAGCAATGAGCAACTGGTGCAGACAGCTGACAGTTAGAAAGAAGCTAAACCTATTACATCAAATGGAGAAAATAGCATCTATTACACCAGTGGTTGAAGGACCAAGTATGTGCACGTCCAGCCAAAGTACTAATGCCCCTTAGAGCAGATGTTCCCAACTTTTCTCTGCTTCTGACCCTTTAAATTTAAGCAATAACCACTTATTAGTTAATAGCCACTAAAACCTTCCTCCCGGCTCTTTGTGGAAATGAACTGTGAGCATTTCAACCAAAGAAGGAAATTTCTTCTTCTTCTTCTAATCTTCTCAGATTACTTGATTTGAAGAGAAAGGGTATAATTTCTCTGTCTATCTCATCTCGTTATCATCGTATGAACCGCTAAGGTGTTTCTCGTGACCTTTTCAGGGGTCCTGACTCCAGGTTTTCTCTGGAAGAACAAGCAAAATGTCGACTTTAAATTTGCGTTCAAAAGTGACGACTACAATACAGCACATAGAGACCATAACATTTCACAGTAGGTTGAGAAATGATTTGCCTGAGTAGCTAATAAGCACTGAAATAGGGAGTAAATGAAATCAGGCAGAATAACACTGGAGAGCTCCGAAGATGCACACTGGACAATCTGGCAAATGGACCAGCATACTGTGAGATTAATGAGGGAGCAGATGAGTGAGTGGGTGGAGATGGTCGGACCCAGGTGGCTGGTTCTGTAATGACAGGGAGAGTTGGTCTGACAGGTAAACACAGAGCAGGTAAGGGAATGAATGATGAGGATCTGGCTCGAGGCGTGACAGTTGGTTCCACAGACAGTCTACCGGACCACGTTGGTCCTCATCGGCGTGTTAGCGCTGTCATTGTGAACGTGTTAGCACGATGGTGTTAGCATGCAGCTAAAACACTGCTGTGCCTAAGTACAGCCTCACAAAGCTGCTTTTATTTCATTACTTATCATTATTTACCACAATAACTACAAAAATAATCAACTACAATGCCAGCATAAGTGATAATGACCTGATGTAGCTGAATCTAGACCTAGAATTGGGAATATAGTACGACTTGGACTTCTAGTCTCTGGACTACTCAAGGCGCTTTCACACTACTTGTCACATTCACCCATTCAGACCGGCATTCACACTGACGGCAGTGGACATCTACAGACCATGTAATCTTATTTAACCATTCACACAACATTTACACACCCATGCGCAGCACAGGGAGTAATTTGGGGTTCTAGCCCAAGGACACTTTGAGATAAGGACCTAAAGAGCGAGAGATTGAACCAACGATCTCTTAAATAAAGGAGGACCCACTCTATCTCTGAGCCACAGCCGTTCCTGGTTTGAAGTCACAATCTTGAAGCTCTCTGTTACTTTCTCTTTCGTGGCTCCTATGCCGATAAAAGCTAACGGCAGGCGTGTTTTGGGATCTCAGGAGGGGGTGGAGGGGTGAAGGAGGTCTGGTGAGCACTAGGGGGGGCAAGTGCATGGAGGGGCGATTGGAGGTGAATGAGGGTGAGTGTGATGTGCTGCCAGGGCTTTTTGCAGGAGAGTTCCCTTGCAGCTGAGTTCTGATATCTAACATGTTGCCTGTGTGACTTCAGTCAGTCGGGAGTTGAAGAGCGAATCTGTTGCATTAGCTCTGCATTCACTTGCTGGCGGACCAACCACTGCTGACTATTGGGAATTGTGATCCCCCCCCCCTAGTGTTAAAATAAGGGTCACAATTGTAAGTATGGTGCAAAGTCAAAGACAGTTCTTCGCATTTGAGACTTCTTTTTACATTCAATTTACCTTGAATGTGGAGGATATTAGGTCATTAGGATTACTTCATGTAAACAATGTCAAGCAAATTGTGTGTTTGCTCCAGACAGTCAGAGCTTGTGCATTCATATTCATATACTGATCTGACATTCAAAAAAAAAATGTCCCCAGGAAAAACCATTTCCAAATAGGTTGTAGATTAAATTGCTTCAATTTCGGTGTCAAAAGCAACACTAGATCTCTTGTTATCACAAAGTACATATATAACCTCCATGAAGCAGTGACACTGTCAACCAATTCCTGGGGAATGGATCCATCTGTCTGCCATCTGCCATTAATCAGGTAATTTGTCCACTCACACTGGTTGGCAATGCTAATGTAAAATGTGCTGCGGGGGAAATGGACGACAAACAGGGCCTCAAAATCATGTCATAGTAAAGGGAATGAGCTGGAGACAGAGACAGAATGACAGTGGGGGAAGTCATTTAGAGAGTCAACATGACTAATACTCGATGGCTTACAGCATGCACTGTAGTATAAGCAATGTGTTATCTAAGTTTATAACATGGCTACAGAAAAGTGGTGTAATTTATCCGCAAAAATCATCCGACACACTTGCACCTGGATCTGAGCACAGCATGCTTTTTTCTATTTCGGGCAAAAGGGTCAGTGAGAAAGGACGGATACACAGTGAGTTTTTCTCCTCGCTACATACGAGTAAAATTACACCGTGGAGAAAAGCTTTGCTCCCACCCAGAGCTAATCAGAGATCCTCTTTCTGAACTGGGAGCCAGCCCTTTGAAAGGTTACTGCAGGATTTCCTAACTCTTATTTTTCTTTTATGAATTATCAAATGCTTCAAAATGAGCATGTTTTGCATCTCATCAACACAGACAGCCACATACAATCTAGCTACCAAAGTGCTGTGATGCTACAAGTTTATTATAGTACAAACGTCTTCTATTAACATAAAAACAAAACATATGAATATGCTAATTGACACAACGTGACACAACAATTACCGTTGTGTCCGTTGTACCAATTTCCCGCACTATAAGTTGCACCTAAAAACCTTCAAATGTCTCAAAAGCCGACAGTGCGCCTTATAATCCGGTGCTCCTTATATATGGACCAATATTGAGCCACAACAGGTCTCCAACTACGGTGAGCAGCCGCCGACTCTATTTTCCCCCGTAGAAGAAGTAACGCGCGGTGCATGTTGAGATATACGACTGCGTGAAGCGCGCCGTTTCATTTCCATGTGTGTGTTTGTGTAAAGAGCCCAAAATGGCTCCTGTTAAGAGACACGCTTACGACGCAGAGTTTACACTCAAGGCCATTAGTCACGCAGGAGAACACGGGAATAGAGCAGCAGCCAGAGAGTTGAACATGAACCAATCAATGGTGCCGAAGTGGAGGAAGCAACAAGACGACCTCCCCTGACTGTTGTGTTGACGTTCCCTTTAGCGCAGCTCCATCTAATGGATGCAGAACGTAACCCCAGCCTCCACTGTAGCGTCTGTTCTATGCGCCTTATAATGCGGTGCGCCTTATATATGAACAAAGTTTCAAAATAAGACATTCATTGAAGGTGCGCCTTATAATGTGGTGCACCTTATAGTGCGGAAAATACGTTAACTCTTGAAAAATTAGAAGAGCCAGATAAAAAATCCTCTGTGAAGACAGAGCACACAGAACATCGACGGAGTACTAAAGCAGCACATACGGGGATGCTTTTGGTCATTTTTGTACCTGGAAAAAAAAGTGTGTTGTTGTGATGAAAGCTGTTTGAAGATAATATGATGACACATCATCAGGGATCCTTTTATACGGATGCAAAATGGAGCGCAGCAGAAAATACTAAAGCCACGTGTAACACTCAGCATGCAAATCAACACAGATGTGTGTAATCCGTTGGAACCGCTAACCCAAAACGTTACGAGGGAGGAAATCATATAGAGCTTAACTGCATATAGAGTTTTATTGTTTCAGCCCTCCAAAGAGCCTTTCTGGCAAAACAAGAGCAAAGTTCCCGCCAGTAGAGCTGGAGGTTTTGCAAACACAACAAATGAAGTACGAGTCAACATTAGTGTAGATAATGAGTGGAAATCACTGTGAAGCCATATTACATTCAACACTTGCTGATTCATCCAAATGGATAAATGTGTGAAGCTGTTTTTCCCTCCTCTGTAAGAGTCAAATAGTTCAAGGCTATTTTCTGTTTCCGTTGGTTGAACACAGTTGAACACACACATATCTGGCAGATTATTAAAAGTATGAAAAGTGCAATTTACAATCTGGACTCTATCTGTTGTCTGTTGCCTGTTACAATGCATTCCCCTCCTACTTAAAATACAATACTGTCCGTGTTGCCGTCCTTTGCCATGCATCACCAACTCGACTTTTGCAGCAATGCTTCCCCAAGTGTAACTGCTCGACGGTGCAACCCTGGAGAAAATATGTCTAGCATTTATATGGCTATAATTAGGGATGTCCGATATTAACGGCCCTCTGATATTATCGGACGATATTGTGTTAAAAATGTAATATCAGGAATTATCGGTATCGGGTTTTTACAACCGATGTTTGTTCTGTAGGCTTCAGCATTTCCGAGGCTGCATGAATGCAACATGGGACGTTTACAGGCGCGTGCGTGATGACGTATAACAACAACAACACGCTAGACTCGTAGGTTGCTAACCGTGGCTAACAAGCTCGCTCGCCCAGTGCTTGAGATGTCTGTGGTTTGGAAGTATTTCCAAGTGTCACCTACTAACACTCACAGTAACAGCATATATCGGTATCGGAAATTAAGGGTTGGACAATATCAGAAAATCGGATATCTGCAGAAAAGCCAATATCGAGCATCCCTAGCCATAATCGTACCCGATTCAGCTTCGCCAAGCTTTTATGAGCTTCCTATGAACATGTGATGAATATCAAGAAACGCTGCTACTGCAATTTACAAGCATGCTAAACAGAAGTAGGCAACAGTCACGGCACTGTGGGACATCTACGAAAAACAGCTTTTTTACCAGAATGAATCATTGAGTTGAATTTTGACGAGTTAAGGTAAACAACAAGTTTTCAGTTGTTATGGGCCCCGACTGTGGAACAGCCTGCCGGAGAGCCTCAGGGCCGCGGACACTGCTGAGGTTTTTAAAAAGAGGCTTAAGACCCGTCTTTTTAACCAGGCTTTTAGTTGATTTCTTTAGGGCGGTGCTAATCAGAGCACTTTGTTACTGTTTTAATCTCTGTGTTTTAGCCTTCATGCTTTTATTTTTATGTCCTCATGTCTTATGCTCTTATGCTTTTATGTTCTAGTTCATTTTTTTAGCCTCTGTGCTTTTATGTTTTAGTCCCTTGTGTTTTTAGCCTCCATATCTTAACCCTTTACTGTTTTAGGCAACAGTTTTTAATCTCCAGTGTTTCCTCAGCCAGACTGGGAGTTGTCTCTGATCTTGGCCGCGGGGGGTGCTGTCCCGTGGACAGTTCCGGCCCGGGCAGCTAGAGGGCTCTGCACCTTGGTGCGGAGGCTCCTGTCTGCCCGGGTTGGGGGGGTCTCTGTGGCGGTGCTCCCTGCGACCTTGGACTGGGATCTCTCCCGGTGTGGTTGCCCCCCCCCCAAAGGTAGCTTCCTCTAGCCTCCTCTGTACCTCAGGTCTCGCTGCTCGGCCATGTCTCTGTAGTGACAGCTAGTGTTTGTGTAGGTGTGTGTGTGTGTGAATGTGTGTATGAACGTATACATATGTGTGTGTGTCTCTGTGCATGTCTGTGGGAGGGTTCTTTTAACTTTCTTCGCCTGATTTTATTTGATGTTTCTCTTTTTCTGTACGTCTCTGTAACTGTAATTGGCACTTTGCGATACTTTTCTGTATGAAAAGCGCCGTATCAATAAAGGTTGATTTGATTTGAACAAACAATAACACAAAACATTGCATGCCCTCTCTTTCTCTAAGGAAGTCCAACGAAGTTCAAATCATTCCGCATAATACAACAGTACATACACTGAAGATAATATAGATAAAACAACCTTATGCTTATTTTGAATCTTCTTACACTGAACCCTGAGACTCTGCTGTCACAATTTGTCTTAAACTCTTCTTTTTAACTGAACCGACTTCCACAGAAACCTGACATCAGTTCCTGCGGCCACTTTAATGAGACCCTGTAATTAAAACTGTACATTAAAGTATGAGATAAAGATCTTGTAATTACGAGATACTCAGTCATAATTATGAGATACAGATAGCGATAAGGTTTTTTTCTTCTTCTTCTAAAAATTCACCGTGCTTCTGGGGTTGGCGGCCAGAATTAAATATGTGACAAATCAAAGGTAATTTATCACATTACAAACATCCTGATCTAGAAGTTACACTTATTGATTCAGTTTGCTTTTTGGAGGGGTGGAATAGAAGAAGAAGAAGAAGAAGAAGAAGAAGAAGAAGAATTCCTTTATTAGTCCCTCAACGGGGAAATACAATTTTTCACTCTATTATTATTCATGTTACACACACACACACACACACACACACACACACACACACACACACACAGGCCCACAATACACACACATGCACATGCAGGACCTATATACATGCAATTAATAGAGAGATGTCAGAGCAAGGGGGCTGCCAGTGACCGGCGCCCGAGGGTTCGTGCCTTGCTCAACAGCACCTCGGAAGTGCCCAGGAGATGAACTGGCACCAAGTCACCTATGGACTGAGTTACTGCTGCCCCAATACAAGCAGTGGTGGACTACAGGTTCCAGAGACGGGATCCCTGGACCTGCAGAATAAATCTGGGTGCATGGGAAGGAGCAATGCACGCCCGTCCCTTATCACCTCCACTGAGACGCCCTTGAGCAAAAGTCCGTTTACACAACTGCTAAACCAAAATCTGCACCAGTTGAGAAATGTCTGTATAGAATATTGTCAGGTTTTTGGTAAAGAGCAGCACCTCTAAATCTGAGGCCGCAGGTCTCAGCAGGAAACCGATGGATTGTTACTCCAGGTAGGGAATGAGTCCTTACCCCAAGTGAAGGAGTTCAAGGACCTCGGGATCATGTTCACGAGTGAGGGGACGATGGAGCGTGAGTTTGGCCGGAGAATCGGAGCAGCGGGGGCGGAGCTGCAGTCGCTCTACCGCACCATTGTGACGAAAAGAGAGCTGAGTAAGACAAAGCTCTGGATCTACCGCTCAGTCCTGGTTCCTACCCTCACCTGTGGTCATGAAAGCTGGGTCATGACCCAAAGAACCAGGTCGCGGGTACAAGCGGCCGAAATGGGTTTCCTCAGGAGGGGGGCTGGCGTCTCCCTTAGAGAGAGGGGGAGAAGTTCAGCATCCGTGAGGAACTCGGAGTAGAGCCGCTGCTCCTTTGCGTTGAAAGGAGCCAGTTGAGGTGGTTCAGGATCATCTGGTAAGGATGAACCCTGGGCGCCTCCCTAGGGAGGCGTTCCAGGCACGTCCAGCTGGGAGGAGGCCTCGGGGAAGACCCAGGACCAGGTGGAGAGATTAGATCTCCACACTGGCCTGGGAACGCCTCGGGATCCCCCAGTTAGAGCTGGTTAATGTGGCCCGGGAAAGGGAAGTTTGGGGTCCCCTGCTAAAGCTGCTGCACACGCGACCCAACCCCGGATAAGAGGCTGAAGATGAGATGAGATGAGATGATCATAGTGAGACATGTCTCAAAGAACTTTCAAGGGTTTTAACGTTGTCTTGGTATGTCTTTATGGGGAACACGTAGAAATTGTCAATACTTACCAAAGTGTGTGGGTTGACTTTGAATTCGCACAATCCCATGTGCAGCGTGTTCTCTGTTTACTGCAACAAACTGCTGCAAACATGAATGTTTTCATGGTTTTCTTTCCCGGATTGAAAGTGAGGACCGTCAGAAAGGATGAATAAGCAGCTGAGCTTTTCAACACTAGGGAGATAGTGGTGGCACTTAGCCACACATAAATATATAAAATAAAATTCTGAACCCAAGCATCTCCATTTTAAAGCAGGCACTCAGCTCAGACAGCGTCAAGCTTAAATAACATGCGCTTGTAATGCACTGCTAATTTGAATTGGTAGTATCTTTTACAAAGTGGTGAGCAGGGAGCATTCTCACTTCTGTTGTGCTTCAAAAGAGCTTTTCAGCGCGGTTGTCCTGTACAGCCCGCAGACTGAGCGTCACCTGAGCTGGAAGTACACAAAGCACCAGATCAGTGCAGGTAAGAGGGACGGCGAGCAGGAGAGGGGTTGAAAAGAATTAATACAACAGCGCAACAGAATAGGAGCCATCCAGAAAAAAAAAGCTTTGTTTCAGAGACACAAAGCAGTGAGATATAAGCAGAAAGAGGAGACAGCAGCTAGCTAACAAGAGGGAACCATAATGACCTTCAAACACCCACTTCACCAGCCTGAAAGGCCGACTCGGTGTGAGGGAGATGTTCCCGACAGAGGGCAAGGATTGTCTGCACAGATCCAGCCTTTTAGGGGTCCAATGAATTCACAGGTAAGATCACTGGTAAACAATCCAAAGGGGCTTTTGTCCCCGTGTTGCTATGTTTGTGTGTCTTGCTTTTGATTTAGCTCCCCTTTGTCTTTGTGGTATTTGATCCTGGCCTTCTTTAATTATGCGACGCACAGTACTTTTTTATTGATTAATACCTCGTTAGCATATTAAAGATCAAGGTTTCTTAATGAGCACAGGATGAAATGTGCTCACATGATTAAACATTGAAAAGATTTGTCCCGATTTACGGCACAGAGTGAGATTGATCTATAACTCAAAGCAGGATAATAGAGATGCTAGAGACGCCTGGTGATGTGGTCATGGCTCTTTACACGTGCTTTGTAAACAAACAAAACTGTTTTGATCGTCCAGTTCTTACCTGAGAAGTTTGATTTCAAAGTTATAGAGTGGGATCTTTGTTAGAGTCCAGCACATGCACATTAAAACTGGATAAAAACTACAGGATTAAGTCACGCTCAGCCTTTTCAGGGCCAGGGGTATAATGTGCGGAGGCCAATGCGCTATTCCAGCTTTCTACCCTCCTACCAGGCTCCTTTGCTCGGACCACACCCAACCTTCACACCTCTAAGGTTTTTTAACTGCATCTTTATTGGGACATGTGTGTAAAGTGTGGAGCAAAGACGCCTTTCCTAATTTTAGACCCCTACTTCTTGCCCCCTCTACAGTTTCATGACTGTATTTGTACCGTTGTGATACTATTGGAGCGACAAATCTGTCCACGTATTTCAAACCGCCTTTGACGTAGTTCCCGCTACAGTAGGTGTCTCCTGGACACACACACACACACTTATCTTTGTTAGAACACTCATTGACATATTGCATGGGTGTCAAACTGATCCAGTAAAGAGTCGCTGTGGCTGCAGGTTTTCATTCCAACCAATCAAAAACACACCTGGTCCAACAAATCAACTGTGTGAAGACAATTCAGGTGATTGAGGAAGTCGAGTCAGGTGTGTTCTTGCTTGGTTAGAATGAAAACCTGCAGCCACACGGCCCTTTACAGGATCAGTTTGACCCCCCCGGACATAATGCATTCCCTAACCCAGGGGTGTGCAATCCCGGTCCTGGAGAGCAACTGTCCTGCATGTTTTAGGTTTCTCTCTGCTCCAACACACCTGAGTCATATGATCTGCTCGTTATCAAGCAGCTGAAGCTCGTCACAGTTTGATTATTGTTAGACGCAGGTGTGTTTGAGAGGGAGAAACCTAAAACATGCAGGACAGTGGCTCTCTAGGACCCTAACCCTAACCATCCCACCCTAATGCCTAACTCCGACCCTTACCCCAAATGAAACCTAATAGAGAGTTGAACCTTAAACCCCCAAAACAGACCAAATTGTCCTCTTTCCAAAAATGTCCTCTCTGGTTGCGAAATTTGATTACTGGCCCTCACAACGCCGACTGTACAACTACACACACACACACAGACTCTCTCTCTCTCTCTCTCACACTAGTGTTGCTGTCAAGGCTTGTGACAAAATGTCTGCTGTAGTACAGAGATCTTTTCCCAATCAAATTTGTTTATGGGTTAATATAGGAATATAAAATGTACTATTATACAAATACTTTTCTCCTTCAGTAAATATAATGTCCTTAAACAGGGTGTAATCAAAAATCTTCAGCTTCTTACAAACTTTTGCACCCTAGAAGCCAAAAGCCTGCTGGCTTTATTTCACATTACCTCACTGCAGGAGGAGGTGGCCTCTCGGTTCTCCGGCTGCCTTTAACACAATGCTCCCACTGTGTCCCCTGAATGGCCTGAGGGGAGGACAGGCTATTTTCAGCACCCACACTGCAGATTTGCCCTGTTCTGATTTGACTGACAGCTCAGTTTGAGGGTGGAAGAAAGGCTTTGTGTCGCCTCTGGATGCTCTGCCAATCACAACTGGACCAACTGCTGTTGTTAAGCATTCTGTGGTACTGTATGTGTGAGGGTGTGTCGCATGTGTGCACAGACATTTAAAGCTACATGTGGTACAGTATGAGTCAGGATTGTACTTCAAAAGAAGGTTGGGACACTTGCCAGTCAGTGCGTTTACATGCACACCATTCACCCAAAAATGGCCTTACCCCGGTTAAGGTAATAATTGGATTATTGAAGTTCGCCTGGTGAACTTGCCTCCTGATCTCTGAGCTCCATTGTATTTTACTCGCGGATCAGTCTGGTAACCTGCGGCACAGAAAATTTGGAGAAGGTTGCCCAAGCAACCCAACCAATCAGCGTTGGTTAAGAGGTGGATTTAACCGTGACGGAACGAGAAGAGACTGTTGAGTGTAAACAACATCTTCTTCTTCTGATGCATCCTCCACTTCCTCTTCTGAATCACAGTTGTCTCGCTCTAGAGCCTCTTCAGCGTTATAACGCACACTCACGGCTTCAGCACAGACAGAGTTCGGGGCCCTGTCGTCTGCAGCACCTTTATAATCTCTGCAGTCTGCGATAACACCTGTGTGTTGTTTACGTCTGCTACTGTCTCGTTCACGTCTGCTACTCATTGATCTGAGACTGATCAAAGGCACAGCAGTCCGTGAGAAGACCCCATGATCTGTCTTGTTACGTCTGCGACTGATTAAAACAACTCAAACATTGTCACATTCTGTGGTTTGTAAATAATAGAAATAAAAATAAAGTAATTCTTCTTCTTCTTCTCTAAATAACTCTGTGACCTTGAGTTCAACTCTTTTTGCCTCACGGGTCATTTTGACCCCAGGACGACCTTTGTACCTTTTTTTGTAGCTTACATGGAAATGTGAATAAAAGCAACATTTCACTTTTTCTACTGTTGGTGCCGATCAAGGAAAAGTCCTAAAATTTCAAGTTAACCCTCCTGTTGCCCTCAAATTTTTATTCATTCTTGGGGTCAATTTGACCGTAGCAATTTAAACATCTCTAAAATGATCATAATCAATGTGTGACTCAAGTGAAGTCAGGTACTCTATGTTTTTATTTAACAGAATGAAAAATATCACTGATGTTAAACTGCATGGAGGGATTTCTGTGTGTGTGTTTTAAAGTAAGTCTGTTATTTTAATGCTATTTTGTGTTATTTGTAACATCTGGAATGAAACGTCCGTTATCAAGGACAGCAGCATGAATTTGACCTCATATAATATTTGAATTGTTAAATAAACGATAATAATAATGATTAAATCATCCAGATGATCAAACTGACCCAAAGGAACACCGATGCCACAAGTACATGTACGATAAGAACAATAAAAAATATATATAATCATGATAATTTTAGGTTTTTTATGAGTCGTCCCCATAAAATGAGGAAAAGTCATAAATACAAAGCAAAAAAACAAAAAAAGACGTCGTTATTTAGAGATGTTAAACATTAAATGGGGTCAAATTGACCCTTAGGAGAACAGGAGGGTTAAATAAATATCGTTAAGGGGATTTTTTTTGTTTTTAACACAGTGGCGGGTCATTTTGAAGACAACAGGAGGGTTAAGAAACATTCTGCAGTTGCCTCAACTTTATAACGCCTTTATGATGCATAACGCATAGTTATAGGGACGGCTGACAATGTGCATGCTTGAGTGTATCAAAAATGACAGTATATTAGAATTAGGCCACTAAAACATTCTGTCAAGGTTAAGGAAATATCTGTGAGCTTAGTCATTTGAAAGCTTTTTGACTCTTAAAAGCTCCAGAAAAGCTTAACTTTTTATTTGATCCTGTTATTTCCAATCTTTTTCCGTGGTCCGTGTCTTATTCCTCCGAAGACGTCTCATTAACTGAACAACTCACATTGTTTTCTTTGCTCTCTGACTTTAAAGTCTGTCACAGCCTCACACAGTTTCCATCTGTTAGCTAAACTACCTCTTGTACATTGAGAAAACACTAGCTGGCTCCCGTGTTTACTGTGATGACAATCTCGGCTTTACAACCTGAGGAGATTAAATATTAAATGTTGCTGGTTTGGACACGTTACTGTGGACACGTATATGGAAACATAGTATTATATAGTCTTAAATCTTTCCTTTCTTTCCCATAGCCATGGTTATTTTAATCTCCTGTTAGGAAAAGCAGTCCATGTATCTCATTATTCTTCCACACCTCTTCCCTGTTAGTTCTTTTCACCCCTTCTGAAATAAATTGTATCCCTGACAACAGGGTCTTCCCACCTGAGGACTGTAGGTCAGATCACGATACTCCACAGTGTAACATACAGTGCAAACTTAGGGTGCGGTTACACAGTCCATTCGTACCATACCCTGTACCCCGTGCCCGTGCTCCCCCTCCCTCTTCCCCCTCGGCCCAGGCCCGCTTGATCTCACATTATTTGAAACTTGACGTTTTGTCTGAATGTTTTTGATCATTTCATCCAATCAAACCTACTGTAAACACTTCACCTCTGCATCAGAACAATGAAGCAATGAATCATCACCCCACTTGTGCTATATGCTGTAGACAAGCAGTTCAAGAGCAGGTCATACGGACGCAAGTCACTCATTGACATCTGCGTTCGAGACAATTGATCCCTGCACATTCATTGGTCGCCCTTCTTCTTCTGTTTTAAACGACGGCACTACCGCATCAGGCAGTGTGAGCAATACTCGATACACCATAACATAAAGAAAAAGTTGAACGATTTACCAACTTTTCTTCTAATTTTTGCAATGTTTTTAGGACTTTTTCATTCAGGCTGTTTTAGGTGCAGATTGAAAATACACATTAAAACATGCACCATTTAACCGGTTATGCAGATTGTCAGGTTCAAGCAACCCTAAAACATCCAAAACATAACAAAAGAGAGAAAGACAAGGGTTATATGTTTCACTTGTAAGGAGAACCAACAGAGATGTGTTCAGTTACAATCTCCTACCGCTGTGAAACGCACTCTGCAGAGCCCTTTCTCTGTATTTCCTTTAGACCCTATTTACAATATGTGTTACAGCTGTAAAGGTGAGGGGGCACACACCTGCAACTCGTCACATTTAAACAATTCATTATCTTTATGAGTTTACAACTCTAAGGGAGAGGGGGCACATGTTGCTCGTCCTTAAAAACCTGTTCTGTCTTTAATCAGATGAGCAGTGTCTGTTTTTGCACACATTCCTCTTTGGTGACGCATCCGCAGTCACGCTTATCTGATTTCTTCTACCTGCAACACAACTCTGCACACATTAGCTGTTCACACACACACCAAGTAAAGTTAGATTATATGTAAAGGCAATTTGAGTAAATATGAGATTACTTTATGCACAATTATTCCAACACAGATACAGCATGTCGTGTCTTGTCTGTATATGAGAAGAGGTTCCCTGTCTTAGTACATAGGTAATTGCACATAATTGCTGAAATATCAACTATCCTGAAATAAATATATTTTCCCTTTAAAAGAGGGCACGAGATATTACATCTACGGATCACATCTGTATGCTGCAGCAGAACAACATGAAATCCAATTTGGGTGGACTCTGGACCTTCTCTCTGGCTCCCAGCTATAAAAAAAGATGTCAAAGTGCTGCCAGTGGTTTAGAAATCACTTAGTGGCATCGGGCCAAAGCACATTTTTTGATATGCATTAAGAATATAAAGCCAGGAGGCCTTCAGCGAGCTGTTTCCTGTCGACTTAAAAACAGAGAGCGATGCTGCTTTTAGAGGCCATGCTGCACAAAGATGGCAACATCATCCTCATGATAAAGCTATCTAAATTCTGTCTTGGTCTCTTATGCCTGACTTTTTATCATTTTGTCTAATTAAACTAAGAAGAACGGAAAAGGGACAAACTATTTCACCATGTTGTTCCTTTTCGTCTGCTGTTTTAAAGGTTTTTGTGGTCTTTTAATGAAAGGGGGGGGGGGGGGGGCATACAGTGTCAAAGGCCGCAGTCGAACCCAGGCCACTGTGGTGAAGACTTATGGTGTAAGTGTACGCATGCCGCCTCTTTTCATCAGGTTGTGTTGGTTGTATTTCAATGCCTACAGGTTTGCCAGGATCCACCAAAATCTGTATGATAACCTACATTTCGGTGACTTGAAGTGAACCACAGCGATTATGTTTAGGAAACAAAGGTGACTGTGGCTAGGGTAATCGTGCATTCACACCAAAAGCGATGAAAGCATCACGTGATGTTGCTTCAGGCAACGCATTTCGAGCGATAAGAGCGATGCGCTGGAGCGTCCATCGACTCAATGCCAACTTTTCAAGCGACATTGCGGGAAGCTGTGCTGCGGCAGCCAATCAGCGCTGAGATTGTGGTAAGCGTCATGGAAGTTATGCGTGAAATATCCAGGGGCTCACCGGGTTCACCAAAGCCACTATTGTTGCAGTCCTTGGGGGAAAATCAGACTGTTCCTGTGGATATAATATAATGGATATGACTGTGAACATGACGTGCCAGAAATCCAGAAGAAGAAGAAATCCGTAATTGCAGAGTGAAGCGTATCCCGGTTTGATCTACAGGAGACCAGGCATAACTTACATTTCGGTGACTTTAAGTGAACCACAGCGATTATGTTTAGGAAACAAAGGTGACGGTGGTTAGGGTAATCGTGCATTCACACCAAAAGCGTGGGAGGCGATGAAAGCATCAAGTGATGTTGCTTCGGGCGACGCATTCAGAGCGATAAGAGCGATGCGATGGAGCGTCCATCGACTCAACGCCAACTTTTCAAGCGACAAATGCCTACAGGAGACCAGGCAGCACCCTGTACGGCTTCAGAGGTTAAATCACTGACTGGATACAATTGACTGTTTACCGTTGCACAGTGTGACGTCAAACAATGTCACCATAAATTGCGTTTTTCCTCGGTTTTTCTTGTCCACACATGACGGCTGAAACGGGACTTACGGAAAAAGCTCACCATGGACTCTGGTTACAAAAAAAATCCAGTTTCAGGCACCCACAGCTGTGGTTACGTGTGGATGAAAGGCTGAACTGTGCAGAGAAACACAGTTTCAAAAACACCCGTGTTCGTCTTATAGATATTAAGTATTCCGTGGATTGTATGGTAAAATATGTACTATAGAGTATTGTAACGTAGGCATACTGTGTTGCAGTCCCACTGCATTAATTAGCTGACATTCGAGAGGATCATTACTTTACTTCAACTCTTATGTCATAGAACAGACAGAATTTAAGAAATCAGTATGCAAAGGCACACTCGGCATTTGCAATGCATACACAGAACGGTCTAAGTCTGATTTGGAAAAGCTCAAATGTGCAGATTGCAATCAGCTGCATGAGGCACAAGGCTGGAGAAAGAGAGGTATTGTGGGAATATAGAGTCAACAAATTGGAGAGTGGAAAACAAAACAAGTGCCGATTATTTCAACTTAAATAACTTACTGTCAGCAGGGTCTGCAGATGTCTCATGATCCAAACAAGCCACTTAGCCACTCCTTAGAGTACTGGCACTGGAGGGGTGTATTCTCCTGTGGTCAGATTGTCACATGCAAGAAAATACACTCTGTGTTTTCTCTTTTGTTGTGTGGAAATTGGTCCATTATACAGAAAATGGTTTGTCGATCATAGCTTGTCCATAAAGTGAGCATTTTCTGATAAAGTCTCAATTGGCTTTCAGACACAATCGCTGAACACTTATGTATTAAAGCCATGTTGAAGCAGTTGAAGCATGATCCAGAAACAGATCTGGCTCCAACATTAACTGGAGGGCGTTCACTGACATGCTAGTGTTCTGGATGACTTTGGTGCTTGACATGGGTTTCCCAACGTCTTAGGTTCACAAAAGTAGTGTAATATAGGAATAAAATAGTAGATACATGTAAAATGAATGTATGAAATGGAATTTTGTCAAATTCGCTTTTTGAGTAAAGGTGTCTAACTCTATTTCCACCATGAGATGAAATGGGACTTCACACAACAGATCTAGCTTCATGGGAGGTGTGAAAACTAAGAAAAATAGCATCACGCCAGAATGAGTCCTTCCTCCAAGTGAAGGAGTTCAAGGACCTTGGGATCTTGTTCACGAGTGAGGGGACGATGGAGCGTGAGTTTGGCCGGAGAATCGGAGCAGCAGGGGCGGAGCTGCAGTTGCTCTACCGCACCGTTGTGACCAAAAGAGAGCTGAGGAAGGCAAAGGTCTCGATCTACAGGTCAGTCCTGGTTCCTACCCTCACCTATGGTCATGAAAGCTGGGTCATGACCCAAAGAACCAGGTCGCGGGTACAAGCGGCCGAAATGTGTTTCCTCAGGAGGGGGGCTGGAGTCTCCCTCAGAGAGAGGGGGAGAAGTTCAGCATCCGTGAGGAACTCGGAGTAGAGCCGCTGCTCCTTTGCGTTGAAAGAAGCCAGTTGAGGTGGTTCAGGATCATCTGGTAAGGATGAACCCTGGGCGCCTCCCTAGGGAGGTGTTCCAGGCACGTCCAGCTGGGAGGAGGCCTCGGGGAAGACCCAGGACCAGGTGGAGAGATTAGATCTCCACACTGGCCTGGGAACGCCTCAGGATCCCCCAGTTAGAGCTGGTTAATGTGGCCCGGGAAAGGGAAGTTTGGGGTCCCCTGCTAAAGCTGCTGTCCCCGCGGCTGAAGATGACATGAGATGAGACACAGTTATGTCCACGTACGGTGGGAGGTTGAGGGGTCCCAAACACAGGACTTTCATTTGGGTGACTTGTGTTTGTGTCCCAGAACTACCAAGAAAAACCTACAACCTTTTTTCCTAACTTAATCCAGTTGTATTGATGCCCTAAACTTAACCGCTCAACGGTAGTACGTTGCTCCTCTTCAAGTCAAGCCATTTATCTTCTTCCCCTACTCAGCTCACGTGCTATACCACCCCATCCTCTCCTTTTTTCACCATAATGCCTTCGATCCAACTCCGCCTCCTCCTTCGTTCACTAACCAGGATCTCCTTGTGTAACCTTTTAAGACAACCCTTTTGGTCATCCCTGAGGCTAATTAAGTAGGCAGATACCGGTGTCAATGAACAGACCCCAACTGTTTCTCCCCTTCATTAGTAAAACTGTGACATGAGAAGAAACCACGGCAACCACCACAGAACAGCGGCAGCGGCTGTGTGACATGAGCAAAAAGAAGAGAAGGGTCCCCAGTGTACGATGCCTGTTTATGTACATCTGTGTGTGTGCGTATGTGTGTGTGTGTGTGTGTGTGGGAGGCGGGTTATCTCCTGTTAATTAGTCCTCACGTCTTCTTTGGTCGTAATGATGGCTGGTAGTATGGAGTCAGCAGTATCAGCGCTTCATGTTGAGTTAACTGAGAAAAGAGGACAAAAGCAATGTTGCAGGCTTATTTTAGGTGGAAAAGGCTACAGTCTTTGTTAAGAGAGTACTGTCAACAGTCCAGTCTCGGGCCATCATAGTGTAGTGCTCAGTACCACACTGAGGGGAAAAGCTTGTGTTTGTTTTGAAAAAGTGTTTTGTTCTTCTTGAAGTTTAAAAAGTTTATTCTAAAAACAGCAAAGAATATTCTCATTGACCTTCAGCCAAGCTGTGATCCAACCAAAGAGCCAGAAAGAGCACTGAGCCCCTCCCTTCACAAAGCATTTATACAGCAATAAAGTTCATAAGGTCGTTGTGATTGGTTCAGAATGATGCTGAAGCAGCCGATGGTTCAGGCTTTGGACTGTCAATCACTCCCAGACTGGCCATTGTGTTGTAGTGAGATCAGACCGTAAGTGATTTAACCTCCGAAGCTGTACAGGGTGCTGCCCGATCTCCTCCTCAGCTTCAAGCTGCAGCTTTCTTCTTCTTCCGGCAGAATAGATGCCTAAAGGCCACCCACAGTTCATAGTTATATCCATTATATCATATCCACAGGAACGCAGCAATAGTAGGCTTTGGTGAGCCGCTTGGTGTCTCACGGAGAACTTTGGTGACGCTTACCGCAATCTCAGCGCTGATTGGCCAGACGCTCCATTTGCACCGCCTCTGCCTGAATCGTGTGTCATTGCACCATTTACATTGATTGAGTTGAATGCAGCAAAACACTGTCACACTTAATTTGGAACAATTCACGAGCACCAGGTGTCATGTTTTTATTCGATAAACAGGCTACCTGTGACTACAGAATGAATACAGATGGTAACCTTTCCCTCTAAAGACAAAAGCCATTAAGTGCTGTTTTAGTTTTTTGTATCCAGTTGGATAAAAGGGCTTAATTGTGACTTTACACTTCAATGACAGTTGTAGGTTTGGGGCAAGATTGCAGTTTTGGTTAAATACTGAGAAAAAACACTTTCCTATCTTGAGTCACTGTTGGACTTGGTAAATGTACTTGTACTTCTATAGCACCTTTCTAATCTTCTGACTACTCGAGGCGCTTTTACAGTGTTTGTCACATTCACCCGTTCACACAGACATTCACACTGATGGCAGTGAACATCTACAGACCATCTAAACTAACCATTCACACACATTCGAGCAATTCGGGGTTCATGTCTTGCCCAAGGACACTTCGACATGTGGAAAGACAAGAGTGTGAACTGTGTTGACTAGACCTCTTGATCATATTGCAGGGTGTCTGTGCTCATACCTGTGAAAAACAATAGTGTGAAAAGACACCTTGAGGAGGGGGTCAACCCCACAGTAGACAAAGGATGTAATACACATTCAAGGGGTGGGCTTTCCCTCAGGTATAAATGTTCAAGTTTCCTGATGCTCAGGGTCTTTCTTCATTTCGAACCGCTCGCATGTTGATTGACCTTTTCTTTGCAAAGAAAATAAAACTTTGTCGGGCGCCAATAATTCGTTATTTCATTCTTCACCAAGAGCAGAACATTTCCACGACATGACTCACCAGCCCAGCCCTTAGATGGTGACTGATATGAATGGCCTTTAGTTGGTTTCATTCAGTGAAGTGAACTGCTCTAAATCAATGTGCATTCATAAAGCATAAACATGACACTGAGAAAGGAAAGATGGCGAACACAAGGACCCCACAGACCTCATTTACTTTTTTAATAGAATCCCTAATCAGAGATAAAGAGAATAATGGAGGCTTCAGGCAGCGTGAGTGTTTGGAGGGCTTAATGAGATAACAGAGGATCTACGCATAAACCACAACAATTTTGGGAAAAGGGGGAAAAGACTGAGACAGGGCGAAAAACAAACAGATGAAATGAGGGTGAGGGAAATTCGTTCGAAGGTTGATTCGTTTGCATAATCAACAATACGCCAGGCCTCAGGACGTGTGTTGCCTCTGACTGAGGTAGAATTCATAACCACTGCACTGAACATCGGTCCTGAGTGTTCACATCACAAGAGTCCAGCTCTCAGTACGTCACTTCACACGTGTCTTCACTGACCACCTGACCTCACCACCACTGATTTCACCGTCCCGCTGTGTGTGCAAATAATCACAAACATCATTTACATAGACATGATCGTCTACATATTTAATGAAAACTCTATTTTTACTGTTGTGTTGTGTGTGAAGTGCATTCTCTACTCATAATAAATCATTATTACAGAAAATAAGATGATGTGTGCCGATGGTCATAACTTTTCTCTCTCACCGACGCTGGCTTGGGTATATGATTTTTTCCGGATCTTCGGGTTCAATTTATGAACTTATATAAATAACGGTGTCTACCTGCAGTGATCTGTGCAGGAGAGCAAAGACTTGTGTTCAGCCCTCCTTAATTTTCACTGTTTCATGTTCGGGGGCGGAGCTGCAGTCGCTCTACCGCACCGTTGATGACGAAAAGAGAGCTGAGGAAGGCAAAGCTCTGGATCTACCGCTCAGTCCTGGTTCCTACCCTCACCTGTGGTCATGAAAGCTGGGTCAGGACCCAAAGAACCAGGTCCAGGTCAGGACCCAAAGAACCAGGTCCAGGTCAGGACCCAAAGAACCAGGTCCAGGTCCAAGCGTCTGAAATGTGTTTCCTCAGGAGGGGGGCTGGAGTCTCCCTTAGAGAGAGGGGGAGAAGTTCAGCATCCGTGAGGAACTCAGGTCACTCAGGACGGATGAATGCTAGCTCTGAATGGGGCCTTAAAATAGAAGGAGCTGAAAGAGTGAATATTGGATTTAGATTACTTATATAAGGCCAGAAACACAACTCAAAAATAAATCTAACATTGCTTCGGCCTGATCTCGATCTCAACCCTTAACCCTGAACCCTCACACACTTAACTGACGTCACCTAGGAAGTGTTTGAGTGCAAGAGGCTTCAATGAATTGTTGGAAATGGTATAAACAGGAATGGCTTTTTAAGAATGTTTCTTTTTCTGCGCAAAGCACATCTTAATCCCCACTGATCAACACATCTATGTCTACAAATGGGGTGTGGTGAACATTTTTTGACATTTTAAAACATGCTGCGGTTATGTCTCCACGCCCAGGTAGTTGCCAAGGCGATGAATATAAATGACCTTCTCCTTTGATGAAATGTCGGTTCTTGGTCTCAGATTTTATAAAATATATTTCCCCCCAAAAATGCGACTTATGGTCCAGTGCGAATTATGTGTTTTTTTCTTCTTCGTTATGCATTTTTTAACCGGTGCAACTTAAAATAAGGTACATTAAATTCTTAACGCCACGCTTCAATTAAGATAAAGATTAATTTGATAAAATGTTAAACTGCTTCTCTGGTAGGGAATTAGTTAAGTTAATGAATGTGTTTTGGAGAGAAGTTGTGTTGTTTCACACAGTCAAACTGTCCTGACCGGAAACTGTTACAAATTAGTAATGAAGCCAAGTGAAGAAGAGGATTACACATTTGTTATTTTAGTTGTTCAGTGAAACACGAGACAGAGTAAATCATTTGCATTTGGAATAGATCCTGGCAGTGTAATCAGGTGCTTAAGACATTTTTAAGCCTTTATATCCTAAAAACAACATAATATCCAAGAGAGTGACACACTACACACTGTAAAATGCAGATCAGACTAATTTAAGGCTGCACATCATCTAAAGACATTGTTTAACCGTCAGTTAAGTGAGATGTCTTAAGACGTTTGTCCTTTAGGTCGGCCAGAGTGACAGTTTGGCTCCTTCGATCGCTCACACTACAAGATTGCCAGGGAAGCTATTGACCATGTTTGATAATGATCGGGACCTCACAGACGAGGCAGGGACCACTGCACGGCAATTAAACCAGGGCGTGCCAACTCTATAACAACACAGTGGAGACAAGACAATCATGACCCCGCAGATCCTGAAATCCAACCCACTCAATGTGTCAGCTAGCGACCCCCTGACCTCGGCCAAAACTGTGCAATAAATCTCCACATTAGGAACAGAACAACAGTGCATATTGACGTATTCACAATCTATCAGGGGTAGTTTCACAACTACACTATATGAACAATGGTGTGCATGTTGCCATATGTGTGTTCATTGATTAATCCATGACATCGGACCCTTGTGAATGGATTTTCACCAATCTGACTCCGACAGCTGACTCATCCCGCTAACAAGGGTCACCATGGGGGAGGGGCCAAGGAGATTAGAGTTGAATCTCCTAGGCAACCTTTCCTCTCATAATCCATCTCCCTTTGTTGGACTGACAGACCTTTGCTCCATCCATGGCCTTCATGGTTTGGTAGCAAATTTCACCTGGAACCACAATCTTAGAGCAAAGAGACACAAAGGTAATCCAACTTGTTATGTATTTAAATGGAGCACAAAGCACAAACACAGCTCTTGATGACTGAGGGAGATATGCACCGACCTCTGACCCTACCGTTGGTGATCTTGGAGGTACCCTTGGGAGCTAATCATTAGGTCTCCGGGGTGTGAGACTCTGACTAAACCACCGGGCTGCGTTTGAATCGATTCAGCAGAATATCTCAATGAATATTGGAGTGGTAATTGAGGAAACTGCTGTCTTTAGCCCTGTGAGTAAAAACAATGGAAAAGGGGGCTAAGAGTTGGGTTTTAAGCTATTGATTTTCTAATTATGAAATTGTCATACCACCTGTGGATATTTACTGCTGCAGACATTATTTGCAGGGTGTGCCACATTGGTTTGGTGGAGGAAATGTGTCTTCTCTCATTGATTGAACAGTTAACAGTGGGTTTCTTCATAGGGACAGACTAGAGCACTAGGGGGAGCACTGACTGTCATTCTCTCTGCCTCCATAAATCTCCTGCAGAAATCCTTTGCACACTGTCAGAAGCCATGAAGGACCTCAGCAGTGAGAAATGTCTGTGTGTATGTGCAGGTGTGTGTATGTCACCAAAAGGTCTCCTCTCCTTACCCCCCGGTCCTGACCCTGCCTGACCCCGCAGACACCACTGCCATTTAAATGTAAGATGGATGACATTCAGGTAGAGATAAAACTTGCATTGCTGTTTATTCGGCGTGCCCAAACGCATATAACCTGCTCAAAACTACTTTCACTAGTCTGTGTCTTCTGTCACTTTGATTGCTTACACGGACCTTTTGTCATGAATGGTGCGGGGAAATAACACAAAGGGACTGGACCCAAATGCAGACAAGGACACGGGATAAGGGTATAAACAAATATTTAATAATGACAACAAACAGGGACTAATACAGGGGACAAGAACAACACGGACGAGACGGTTGAGGGGAACAGGAACGGAGAAATGACGGACAGTCGGGGATCTGGACAGGGAGACGGGATCTCGGGAAACTACGGAGGGGAACAAAGAAACAACAATTAAACACAATAACACGGAGTGAGAATGCAATACTGAACGAGAAACGGGAGCCAAACGTCGAGAAGTTACCACGTAAAACGGTCCCGGCGCTGAATGTGTGTCACCCCCGGTGAAAAAGAAGGAGGGACCATGCGCGGACGTTTAAAACAATGGCGGTGAAAGGTTCACGTTGGTGTGATGCGGAGGTGGAGTGTTTACTGCAGATTTGGTCGATGAAAAGATTCAAAAACAGTCGACAAGACGCACAAAAACTCAGAGGTCTACGGAAAGATTTGGAAACAAAGCGACGCATCACGATGACGTCATCAATGCGTGTGACGTGTTACGGCGTGATGACGTATAGGCAGCAAGAAGCATTCTCCGAGGCCCAGGGAGTGTGAGTACAAACGGGCCTGGAGGGGGGGACAAGGACCCTAAAGCCAGGGGCACGGTACGGAAGGACATTGTGATTGCGCCCTTAGTCATTGATTGAAGCTGCGCCCATTTTTAATATACAAAATTCCTGAAGGGACCGATTAAGCTGAGCGCCTGCTCTCACAGACATGTTATTGCCCCCGGACAAATCACTGCAACTTTGACCTTTTGGAAATGGGCTCATTGGTTTATTGTCTTCTTGTGATTGGAGGAAATGCATTTGTTTGCCCTTTAATTAAAACACAAGTTGTGGTCTGAGAGGCCTGATAATGGAGACGAGCCTTATTATCAAAACAAAACTCAAAAACCACGCCGGCATCAGCAGACGGTGTTCTGCTCTGAGCATGTGAATATGCTGTTTATGTCTGGGTTAATGCATACAATACTGAATATGTCTTATATATATAAAAAGATAATCATTGACACTGGTCCACCTCATTGGCTGCTGAACCAGAAGATGATGAGCACGATTTCACTGTTAATGGAAAAGGAAGTACACTGTCGTAACAGACATACTCACTGAGGCTCTCTCGGTGATGGCTGGACAGCAGCGCTCACATGTAATGGGAAAAATGAAAATGATGAGAATATCAATTTATATTTACAATCTAGATTTGAAGCTGTGGGATTTTTAATATGATAGCTGTGATGGTCATCTCATCTCGTCTCATCTCATCTTCAGCCTCTTATCCGGGGTCGGGTCTCGGGGGCAGCAGCTTTAGCAGGGGACCCCAAACTTCCCTTTCCCGGGCCACATTAACCAGCTCTAACTGGGGGATCCTGAGGCGTTCCCAGGCCAGTGTGGAGATCTAATCTCTCCACCTGGTCCTGGGTCTTCCCCGAGGCCTCCTCCCAGCTGGACGTGCCTGGAACACCTCCCTAGGGAGGCGCCCTCATGCAATCTGCTAAACAAACACATCACAATAATCTAACACTAGAGCTATTTTATCATTTATAATAGGATTATATTGCTTGATGGTAAACAACAGATTGCATGGGGATGTAGAGAACAGTAGAACTGAGAGTATTTACAGCTATAAATACGTCACATGTAAAAGCTTCAAAATAAAACTTTGAATTTCAATAAAACGCCACATTGTGAGTTTATCAAACACACAGAAACCTCATGTACATGCTAACAGCGTTACTTACAAAGGAGATAAAAGCTGTCAGTTAACTGGCATAATTCACTGTTATGTGGAATTGAAGATAAATAAATAGAAATAGAATAACAAACCTTAAAGTCTTTTTTGGCAAATTCATTCATCAAATAAGCCACAGAGACATTTTTTTTGTGTGTAACAACTGTTAACGGAGGAGTCCCGGGGAGAGTCGCTAACAGTGGCTAACAGCCAGACGTGGCTAACAGTGATTAGCTCTGGGCAGTGCGGTGAATGCATTCAAAGGTCTTTTTTAACCACTAATGCTGCTGAAAATAACAGCAAACCTCTGCAGCAGCATGAGAAGAGTCCCTACACACACAACAAAGCACCAATGGGCTCCTTCCTTTGGGATTGACTTTGCTAATCCACTGTAATGAACTTTACTATGAGAGGAGCTGGTACAGGGGCCAGTAGGTAATTCTTTAAAACACTCTTTAATAAACTCTGGCTTCACTAACTACGCTGCTGCTGCTTTGTTGTGTGTGTAGGGACTCTTCTCATGCTGCTGCAGAGGTTTGTTTGCTAGTCAGTGTTAGCCACGTCCAGCTGTTAGCGACTCTACCGGAGGTCTCAATGTCAATGTCTCAATTATTTGTGTATTTGCCGAAAAAGACCCTTTAATGATCTTATGCTGGAATTTCATTTTAAAGGCTCATAATCTGTTTGCATTAGGAATGCTGAAGTGACCTAAGTTGTCCGATCCCTCCACCTCACTGCCCAACTACAGCCGGCCAGCTCTCTATCCTGCTGCCGTCCACTACGGGGAGCGAGGCACATGTACTGTTTAACCCAGCGCTGCCATTGGCCATCAGCCCATTGTTCAGCTCAAATCTTCTGTAACCAGTTTGGCATGAATTAGCAGGCTAGCAGATGGCTGGCTAGTATTTCCTCTTTTGCTGGGAGAGTACCTACTCTGAAGTTCTAAGAACTACAATCATTCATAGTTCTTGTGATGCAGATGCAATTAAAAGGGGGGTTCTTGGAACTAACTACGGTTCCTCTGGTCTGAAAATGTGCAACACCTCAGATTTGGTTTATGTCGTTGTTTAAAACTGCGCAGCACACCCAGACAAAGTTAACACATCAGTGCAAAGACTTTCTGATCTTGTTTACCATTGGATTCCACTGCAGAGACACTGTCTCTCACTGTCAGCAAGGAAAGGGATTAATCCATAATCCAGCACAGGCCATGATATTTTCTAATTAAGCACAGTTAAGATCTGGCTGGTCGGCATTTTTCTGTAGTCAGTTACATTGTTCTACTTCAGGTTGATGCTCCAGGTATCTGAGAAAACAACTTTGCATACTTTAATTCACTATTTACTGGATTATTTATTTGCATTTGTCATCAAACTGATTTAAAAGACGTAGACTTGGATCTTATGGTTGTGTAACAGTGGCTGTCGTACGTTTTACTGCAGCTGTATTTTCATGTTATCAATAACGCCTTCTTCATTAAGTGGAGTCGCAGATTTAATTTGTGTCCCTATGGCTGTTTGCCAGTGTGATTATCGATGATTCTTTGCAACCACCACAGTGTCATGATGACGTTAACGCTTTAACACACCGCAGACTTTAACACACTGCCGTATATTTGAATGCCAGAAGACAGAAAGAGGTGTGAAAACCCACAACATCCGTCGAGTTTCCCCCACGGGACCGGCTGAAGGATCCCCCCACAGGCTGATGCTATCTGCATGACTTTATGTGCGTATCTGTCTTGTGATGCTATCACATCCTAGTAGACACACTTTCAAACACATTCATGCACACAAAGATAAAGTAACAGCACAACAGAGGAGGTAGTGCATGGTTTTACAACAACACTCTGTCGTACACTGTTAAATTGATTTGAACCCAGGTTGGATTCACTGGGGCTCAACCATTCAGACGCGATGATGAGCACAACAGAAGTAAGCAGCAATGCAAAACTCTAAATGTTGTTAGGTTTTCATCTCTTTTGCTTCCACGCCATTCCTTCTTGACTCATGGTGCTATTTATTATTGTATATTAGCTCTGCGTTCAGCTTTACCTCACTTTATTTTCTGTCCCTTAAATCTATTTATTTGAAAAGCAGGGTTCAAATAAATAGCTGAACGGGCGGCTGTGGCTTGGTGACAGAGTGGGTCGTCCTCTGTTCGAGAGATTGGTGGTTCGATCCCCATCTCCCCCCGGTCCACATGTCGAAGGGTCCTTGGGCAAGACGCTGAACCCCGAATTGCTCCCCGAGCTGCGCATGGGTGTGTGAATGTGGTGTGAATGGTTAGATTAGATGGTCTGTAGATGTCCACTGCCATCAGTGTGAACGTCTGTGTGAACGGGTGAATGTGACAAACACTGTGAAGCGCCTTGAGTAGTCAGAAGACTAGAAAGGTGCTATACAAGTACAAGTCCATTTACCAGGGTTCTTAACACCTTCTTCAAGGTCAAATTCAAGCACTTTCAAGGTCCATGTTAAAGCTTTCCCAGCACCTCACAGCTGTGGTAAATGACATATTTATACAAATACATAAAAGATATTGTAAATGATTATTTAACCTTTATTTTTCCATTAAAATTGCATTAAAAGAAATGGGATTACGCTATAAACAAAAATGTTTTGTGCTACCAGAAGGCTAAGATGTTAAATCATATTTCTATTCTATGACTATTTGTTATGAAAGAAACTATTTCAAGTATTTTCAAGCAAGGGCAGCAGCTTTAGCAGGGGACCCCAAACTTCCCTTTCCCACATTAACCAGCTCTAACTGGGGGATCCTGAGGCGTTCCCAGGCCAGTGTGGAGATCTATTCTCTCCACCTGGTCTTGGGTCTTCCCCGAGGCCTCCTCCCAGCTGGACGTGCCTGGAACACCTCCCTAGGGAGGCGCCCAGGGTTCATCCTTACCAGATGATCCTGAACCACCTCAACTGGCTCCTTTCAACACAAAGGAGCAGCGGCTCTACTCCGAGTTCCTCACGGATGCTGAACTTCTCCCCCTCTCTCTAAGGGAGACTCCAGACCCCCTCCTGAGGAAACACATTTCAGACGCTTGGACCTGGACCTGGTTCTTTTGGTCATGACCCACATTGTAATCAAACAACATAATATAAATCACCCGTAGGTGTGAATGGTTGTCTGTCTCTGTTCGTCTCTATGTGTCCTGTGATAGACTGGCGTCCTGTCCAGGGTGGACCCCCCCTCACGCCCGATGTCAGCTGGGATCGGCTCCAGCCCCCCAACGACCCCGACAGGGACAAGCGGTTGAAGATGAATGAATGATACATAGGGAAAGGATACATCAAAAATATAAAGACAATGCTTGATGGTTGTCATTTTTTCACCTTAATACGTACATAGATACAAATGTAGTTTTAGGGTTTCCAGCTAAATTAATCAACATCACGCTGAATGAATTACCCCACATCACATTTCAACATGTCTGTGCAAGTGGAAGAGCTCCATCTTCCTTAGTTTTCCCACTCTCGTCTGTGAAGCCGTGCAGTGGGCGGGGTCGGGTGACTGACAGCTCCTGCATTGTGCCTCTGCTCTGATCCGTCTGGGACTCATCTAACTGCCTCATCTGCTTCTGCAGTGCCCCCCCCCTCTCTCTCTCTTCTCTCATTATCTTTATCTGTACACACACCTCCACTCCCCTTTTCTCTTTTTTTTTCTAGTTTTCTGTATGCATTCTGCATCTTTACTCACTCTCCTCCCTGCTAACGGAGGTGGGCAAGCTTCCCAGTGCTGGTGCATCTAGCAGGTGCAGCCTCTTTCTCTCCTCCTCCCTCCCTCCTTCTCTCTCTCTCCCTCCCTTCCTCTCTCTCTCTCTCTCTCTGTCCCTTTGCTCTACCAGTGTGCACAATCCACTCTGTCTGTGCCTGCGCCCCCCCCCCCCCCCTCCTCCCCTCCCTTCCTTCTCATTCGTTCTCTGTCTCTCAGCGGCGGCGGCTCAGGGAGGCAGCTGTATGTGCGTCTGCATAACAATTGCCACAGGTAAAGACAGCTGCATCGTCGGATGTTGCCAACCCCGCGGGGGGTTAGAGAGCCTTTGCTGCTGCGGTTTGCAAGTTCTCATCCCAGCACGGGGTGCACATTTCTAATCATCCCCAAGAAGGCATCCCGGAGGAAAGGACGGGCAGAGGATCCCAGCAACCCAACCAACAAATCACAAGCTGACGGGAAAGAGCACAGGCTTTCAGGGACTGAGGAAGACGCACCAGTCAGAGAAAGAGAGAGAGAGAGAGAGAGAGAGGAGAGAGCATCGGTTGGATATTTTTAAACACTGTAGCAGTTTGTGTTTTTGCTTTTATCTCTTGCTTTCTGCTCTTTCTGTTCTTTTTCAGTCGTTTCCTCCACTCCCTGCCTCTCATCATGTCATCCTCCTCGTTTTTCCTCTCTGTGACGGAATGTTCTCTGCAAATAGATGAGAAGAGGCTTTCTGAGCGAGTGCTGCAGTATTAACGGACAGCACACGGAGACAGCAGGGCGCTGAGCGGACAGCTTGGGGAAATCTGATCCACAGCCGGCTGGAGAAGGAGCAGGATCACGCGTCGCAGTTGCAGATTTATCCGCCCTGTGATACCACTGCGCGACAACACCCTACACTCTTTTTCTTTTTTTTAAACTCCCTCTCTGCCTGCATCTAAAGTGTTGCTTTTTTTTTTTACTGGATCAGGGACATTAATTGAATTGTACTGCTTTATTTTCAGCCTCACTGGAATTTAGAGCATCCATAAAGGAAGCACAGTGGGTTCAGTGAAAAATTTAAAAAATCCTGAGAAGCTGATTGAAAAGCAACGCGCCATAAGGATAGCGGATAATCCAAGGAGAGTGTTGGACAGACGCATAAACGACACATCCCTCACTCTCTTTCACAAAAGAGACAGATTTTGGGAGCCCACGGACGCTTACTGGACTAAAGCTGCTGGAACGGGCTGCACTGGGAAACATCTTTCATTTATTTGGTCCTGCACAGACTGGGGAGGGAACAAGACCCATCCTGCAAGTTTCACTCCCCTGATTAAACAATACTGTCCCATCGTGGGTTGTGCTCGGAGGGGACATATTTATATGCATGCCGTAGTCGTAATAGCTGTGGATTTTTGCTGCAGTGACATCTGAACACTAAAGCCACAGATTCCTCACATGCACGGATGTAAAGCTATTCCTTCCCACCCATCTTTCCCTCCTGTCCCTCTTTCTCCCTGGCTGTGAACGTTCTTCCAGTTCCCTGTGACTTCCGTTGGACATTGAGAGTTGGACAGGACTAAACGCGGACTAAACGCGGACTAATCGGACGATTATCCATCTACACCAGCTATCCCATTTCTCACCGGTGTCTCTGAGTGTGAGTGTGTATTTGTGATTGCGTGTCTGCATGGATCTCCTGCACCCCTCCCCTTCTCTCTATCCTTGGATTACATATTTGTGTATGTGTTATTAAGCATCCAGTTCCCGTGAGGTCCTTTTGTGTCCATTTGTGCATCTTCCCTTTGTCTTATCTCATCGTCCGGCATTGTCTGGAACCTTTTTGCCATGTGCTACCAATGCTTATCACAGGATTAACCCTCAATGAGCCATAAAGCACGGCAGAAAAGGATGAGCGAGTGTTCTGGGGCAGCTGTTTCGGGGGCAGTGATCCTGGAGGAACCTGAGGCTTCAGGGGCTTCAGGGGGCCACGGTGAGGCCCAGGCCCAGGATCAGGGTCCCATTCGCTGTGCAGTTTGGCCTCGCCAGCAGACATGGCTGTGTGTGGTCCCCTTACTTATCGGTTTCATTGGCCTTGGATTGAGTCTGATGCTGCTGAAATGGATTGTAGTTGGTACAGTGCGGGATTACGTGCCAACAGACCTGGTGGATGCTAATCGAATAGGCCAGGATCCTATTTTCCTCTCCAAGCCAAGTGGGATTCCCAAGGGTCCTGATACTACCACCACCACAACTACTCCTACTGTTGATGGCGGGAACCCCACCCCTAGAACTGTAACCGTTGCGAAAGGTAGAACTCGTTCCACTGCGACTTCCACAACTACAAACCCTAGAGGGGGCGGAGCCTCAGGAAGCCAAGTGACCCCTCGGAATCCTGCAAATCGTAATGGACGTGGACCTTCGGGCTTTACTACAACTACTACAGCACCACGGGCGACCTTCATAAATGGAGCAGCAACATCTAGTCCCTCACCGTCGAACCCAACTGTACTCCACGACTCGACGCAGATGTGGACCGTGGAGCATACTACTACTGAGGCCGTCTCCACCACGATCACCACGCGTACGCACGGCCACCGCAAAACACGTAAGTTACTTGCATTGGTAAAGGCTTGCCACGTGTTCTTGTATGTTCAGAGTTTGAAGAGTGTGTTTGTGTTCTGGCTTGAAATATCATTGGATGGAGGACATCTTTGGTATTTGTCAACTCGTGAGTTGACTTGGTTATGTCTTCTTTTAACTCGCTGAAGTGTATCATATGTTTGTCTGTTGGTTGTTTAATAATCATCAACGTTGATATTTTAACTGCAATTGTTCCTGACAGTGTGAGATTTTACAGTCTCTTGCACTTAACATATACTACCACTCTTATTTGACACTCTTGCAGGCTGAGAATTACAGAAGAGGGATCAATAGCGTTGCTAGTGAGGGCATCTGGTCTTTAGCAGGACTCGATAATCATCTTTCTGTTGTGGATGGTTTAACCCATTCTTTGCTGCATCATGTTTTTGGAGGCACAGTCCTGACGTCCTTTGCAGCAGCATGAATGAGTTTAAAATGGTGGTGCACACAGTAGGCTCCAACTGTGGCCTTAAACAGAACGTGTTGGTATTGAGTAAGGTGATGTTAGCTCCACATTAAATGGACTAGGATTGGCACAAAGCATGAGTCATGTTATTGTTTTTGCAGATGCAATGTGCAGAATGATAAGTGACATGTGACTTTGCTATGATGAGGAGGAATAAGATCAAGATAACACAATAGCTTAGACACAGGAGTGTGGAGTGATTTTGTATGTGCACTAAGTGGTTTTGTTTACTCGCTGAAAGGTTCAGAGTTGGAGTATTGAGTTGTTGTTTTGTTCCCATGAACTTTAAGACGTGCTTTGATCTTCTAATGTTGTGAAACTAATCAGCTGAGTGAGGCCCAGAGAAACTGATGACTTGGAAAAAAAAGAGTTCTAATTCATATGTTAATGGATGCTGAGTCTACTACTTCTGTTTCCACCGTATCTGTCCTTGACTCAAGACATGCTATGCACACATGCTATCGATTGGTGCTGCGGGGAGTTTCTTGCAGCGATCAATGAGACAGACACACGCACACACACACGCACGCACACACACACACACACACACACACACACACACACACACACACACACACACACACACACACACACACACACACACACACACACACACACACACACACACACACACACACACACACACACACACACACACACACACACACACACACACACACACACACACACACACACACAGCTTCCTCCATGATAAATCTCTCTGCTCTCAAAATGGTGTCACGTTATGTGCTAGACTTCTCTCTTCTGCTTGTGATGTCCGTATCTGTGATCCTGGCTTGGGTCTCAGAGTGACTGGAGTCTTATTATTATATTTTTAACAAAGTGACCTTGTGTTCTTTCCTCGTTTGTCTGCAGAGGCAAAAAAAAGATCACAAGTCAACAACCAGGTGGTGCAGATATCCCATATACTGTCAATCTCTTCTTGTAGCTTAGTTTAATATTACAAATACACTCACAATGCCATGACATTATCCACAATGTCAAAGTTTGGACCCATTAGATATCATATATTAATTTGCTGTATGTTTAGAATTAATTTGCGCTGAACTTAATGACTCCGTAATGACATTTAAGCTCGAGTATTGATGCTATTTTCTCATCAAACGATCCATTGTAATTTGTGATATACATGCTGGCTTCAATTTATTTAATTTTCTATAATTACATAATGACAGCCATACATTTAATGACTGATAAACCAAATCACTCCTTTCCACCTGCTGTGTCTTGTCCGCTTGACTGCAAAGGTGCGGCTGCTTCTTTTGTGTCTACGATAATGAAAATGTCCCCAAATTACACCAGAGACCGGGGGAATGTTCCCAGGGATAATTAGAAACAAGGAGGGAACGTGTGCATCATTTCATTACCAAGAGGAAAACTGGGGGCCATCTATCATCATCCTTTCATTTATTAATTAACCATAAAAAGAAATGTAATTTCTCCAGCAAACGCTTGTGAAAACCATTAAGTCTGGTTGATAGATATCCAGTGGAAAATGTCACTCCTCCAGCTCGCCTCAGAAAGTTCTGCCACTACAGAATAGCCGACTCATTCGATAATCCTAAACACCCGTCGCCCTCCCAACCCTCTGTTCTGCCACCCACACACTGCTTTGATTTGAAAAGGCCATCATTTTCACATTAACTATCCATTATGTATGAATGTGTTATGCGGTATTACCGAATTGCCTGAGTTGGCCTGCGCTCAGAAACAGAAATTCTATTAATTTAAGTGTAGTCGGCCATCTGTGTGCTCTTATTGATGCTGCTGCTGCTGTCTTTGTAGTTGACAAAATAGAGATGGACACAGATTTGATATCACACTGGGCTTTGGTGTTCTCGCTGGTCTGTAGAGTTGAACAATGGGGTGAGCCGCTGGTTCCATAAGTAGTTTTTTTTAGCTATTTTCATAGGACACATCGTTTCTAATCATTTGTCCTGATTACTCAACCTGTCCATAGTCACCCACGCCTTGAAACTGCCCGAACTGCCACTCAGATCTTATTTCCTGTGCACAAAATGAATGGCACTTGTAACTCCAGTACAGTCGTGCAGCTTCGGTGGTATTTGGTGACATTCTAGCTCGTCTAACTGTCAAAAAGTCAAGATCTGACAACAATAGGAAGATGTAATAGCTGCGACGTCCCTTTTAAAAGATGACTGGCATAGCTAAATCTGTTGGACCTAAGAACATCTTAAGCTATCCTTGTGCTTTAAGCTGCAGAGTGAAACTGAGCTGTGGGAGATATGACACCATTATACAGTAGGAGCCAAGTGACCTCTGCACTGCAGCGCAGGATGTCAGGTGACGCCTCAGCAATAACGTCAATTGGATCAAGCCAACTGGAAATTGGGTCCATGGCTTATTTATCACCCTTCTTAAGATCACAAGTTATGATCAGTAATGCTTCATATGAAGAAAAATGGAAACATGTCTGTCTTAATGTTCATAAGTGTTCATAAAATGCATGACTTGAATTACTTCTTTGTGAAATGATGCATGGGATTCATTAAACACCAGAGACGATGCATCGTGGATGACGTGTCGTTTCAATGTCGCGGCTATAATGAGAAGGAATCTAAAATTAAAACAGTTATTAAAATAGGTCATACGTATGCAGAGGGATGATAGGGAGATATTACTGTCAGTAAATAAGACCAGATGAGTCAATGATGAGAAGGCAGTGGGGCCATATTTATCCTATGATACGTCCCCAATAATAAAGGAAAATAAAGATTGTTATTGTATATTATTACATGGTTTTCAGGTCCATGCTTCAAAAGATGTTCTGGTTCAATGTGAGGTCTTTGTCTCCGCGCTGAGCCACTCAGTAGAATTAGGTTTCAGTCCGACAGTGGCCCTGAAACCTAAATCCAGATTAACAGGCCATCACCATGACGGTGGAGGCTACAGAATTACATTAGCCCACCTATCAGTCACACACTCTACATGGGCTTAAGAGCCGCCTGACTGCTGAAGCATTGTTTTGATAGATGCTCTGTGTCGGGAGGATTTTCATCAAATGATGGCGACATGTTTAAGGGAACATGTAATCACGCACAAAGTGGGGCTTATTGCTGCTTTTTGTGTATTATAGTGAATTATAGTGCAGACGCAGTTTATCTTTTCTCTGTATTCACGGTATATTACGCTGAGTCATGCACTTTCACACTGTGAATTACTCGTGGCAAAGTGTTTTTAAAAAATAGCAAAGAAGAAATGCATCAGGTGAAGCAAAAAGTATTATACGGATGGATTTACTGATAGTTTATTTCCAGGAAAACGCGTTTTGGATTACATGAAAAGTCTTTGGGCAAAAATGCATTCTTTGCACCTCAGGGAGAAAGCCCACTCCTTTGATGACAACGATGTCCACATCCTGGACAGAGATTATTATTTAGCTTATAGTTATATATTATATTTATACTCTATTACTGCACTATAGTTCTGTTTACGTCTGCTCATTACACACATGTATCATGTCTGACCTCATCTGAATCCGATCACTGTCCACTTATATCTTGAGTGGACAGAACTGTACTTGCACTACAGTTCTGTTCATACCTGTTTTAACAGTCTACTGCGTGTTTACATCTTATACACCCGTTCACATGTCTTTCTACATCTCACGCCGACGATCTTCTCCGTATCTAACCTGTACTAACACACTAACATCCTGACACTTATTCTAACCTGTACTAACACACTAACATCCTGACACTTACTCTTCTCTTACACTTTATTCTTGTGTTAGGTTAAAATGTTTTTGTATAGTTGCACTGTCGTTATTTGCTGCTCTGTGTGCGCTGAATTGCCCCCCGGGGACAAATAAAGTTTTTTGAATTGAATTGAATTGAAGAGAGGACAGATGGTTTGAAGGAGGAGTAAAAGAAGCCATCTATGTAAAAGTAGAGAAACCATCGCTAAACAGAGGAGGAGGTCTGAGACACCAGGACCAGGACCATGGCTGGGACTGGACCATGGTTAACCAGAGGAGGAGGTCTGAGACTCCACTTATCTCCAATTTACAATGCTGCCCTTTCATCCCTTCATCCAACGATCTAACCTCAAAGAACAACTGTTCACAAATGTCCTCACGGGGCTCACGAGGCTGATGACCACTGATTACGTCATTCAATGGAGTGATACCGTTGGTGACATCGGGCATCTCACACCTTCCGAGGACATATTCATACATCAAACTAGGCCTTCTCTTGCCTAGATAATGTATATGATCTGGTTTTAACACTTTGGATGCCATTTGTGTTGATATTTCTGACACCAGACGTTTGCCTCAGCTCCTTCCATCCAATAACCTTAGCACAAGGTGATTGAAAGGAAGAATGCGAGACATTATGGCCATGATCTCCCAATCTGACCAACTGGTACAACATGTGTTATGAAATCTGATGATGGCACAATTACGCTCAATATTTCTCGACCCAATCCCAGTAGACAGACGCAGTTCCACAGTATTATTATTATGATTGAATCTATAATTAGTCTCCACATGTTGCTTCTACATGTCTTGCGTTGGGGATGTGACTTGGAAGCCTGTTTGTATATTGTCAGTCGTGTCATTTCAGTTAATCTACCAAACAGAAAAGACCCATCAATTAAGCAAATTCACTTTGGCTTTCATCACCGCTACACAACAATGAGGGCATCAGCGTACATGGTTGTGTGGCACTAATCATCTCTTAGGGAGAGATTTTAGTTTTAAACCAGATTTTAGGTTTTGGACGAGATTGCAGGGTTCACAATCTTTGCACTTGGATTAGTTCTCTGTGAGCTGCTTAGCAACGAGTTCCCTATGGTATTTTTTTTCTCTATGTGTGCATGTGTGGGTCTGTGCACTCTGCCCATGCACATGCTTAAATGCATGTACACACTCTCGTGTCCACAGCAGCATATGTCTACACGTATCCGATGTGTGTGACCCAGCTGTGGCATCTTGTCTGAATGGGAACTGAAATCAGCACCATCCTTGAAGTCTGATTGCTTCCTTGCAGCTGAAAGAGCGTCTTAGGACAAAATTACACTTTTCAGGGAAGAATGTGTGGAAGTCATTGTGACTTACATACAACATATCCAATTGGTGAAACCTGATATCCATAGTGTTAATATTGTGTTGTGCTCTGTAGAAAGAAACGGCCATTTTCCCAGATAGAGCTGAGGTTGTATCTCTGTAAAGTGGCTGCTAGAGAGGGGTCACTGAACCCGGGTCCGATTTAAAATGCCATTATTATTTCATTAACATTAAGGCAGGATCTTGAACTAATGCATGACTGTTGATCAGAGTCTCTTTAACACGTCCACCTTTAATGCAACAGGTTTGTATGATATCTTAGGGCGCACTCACACTGTCCTTCTGTACCGGGCCAAAACCGTTTTTTCAGCTAAAGCCTAGTACGTTTAAGCAGTGTGAGTGCACCCGCTCCGCGCATAACTGCGGACAGCGGGCCGTCCACGTCTCTCCGTCTGAGAGAGGTGGGCTTTTGTAGAGCCCGTTTGCACATGTACGAGCGTGAGCGTGCGCACGTGTACGAGCACGAGCACGAGCCCTACGGCGGTAGCGGTATGTGCGCCTGTTCGGACATAGAAAATAGAACGACGGACCATGTGCGGACATTTAACAACAACAACAATGGCGGTGAAAGGTTCACGTTGGTGTGATGCGGAGGTGGAGTGTTTACTGCAGATTTGGTCGATGAAAAGATTCAAAAACAGTCGACAAGACGCACAAAAACTCTGAGGTCTACGGAAAGATTTGTATACAAAGCCACACATACGCGATCAATGCGTGTGACGTGTTACGGCGTGATGACGTATGGACAGCAAGAAGCATTTGCGCGAGGCCCAGGCAGTGTGAGTACAAACGGGGCTGGGGCGCGGGGGGAAAGTACCCTAAAGCCCGGGGCGCGGTGCGGAAGGACAGTGTGAATGCGCCCTTACAAACAACATTCTTCTACCTACACGTCTGCAGGTGCCCATGATGGTTAAAGGCAACAAAAGGTGACAGTTGAGTTTAGGCACCAAAACGACAGTTATGATTCGAGAAATGGTTGTGGTTTGTCTTAGTTTTTCTTGGACACAAACACCGGCCCTTATAGGTCAGAGAGAGTCCTGTGTTGTTGGACCCATCCACCGCTCTGACCCTCCTCCCTACGCAGATGTTGGCGCTCTGATACTACGCCACCTGATTTCTTTCTTTCTACAGTTATAAATATGTGGATTACAGAGGAATTGCAGTGAATGCTTCTTTGTGGATATGTGTGCAAACAGTGAAGGACACCTCACCTTGCTTCTGCCACCTGACAAGTCATTAAGCCTTTTTTCTGATGTTACTTCAAACTGTGGACACATTTTGTCGATGGGGTGAGATGATTCAGATTGTTGCAATAGGCAAAGCAAGACTGAATAAAAGGCATCAGATGACGGCTCGGTGGGATCAACAGAGGGGTACCTGACCCGTCGCCATCTCTAGGCTCTTGTAATAAAAACGTCTTGGGACCTAGCGTTTCATTCATCTAAATGATAAATGTCCATGCGATCCCTGTGTTCCACTTCATTTAAGTGCCAAGATAACTCATAACCAGTCGTTCAAGTGGTTTCTGGAAGATCGAGGCATTTGTAAAACTTACAATACGCTTCAGTCACTTTTCTATGATGCAGTTGTTGAGACTGCCGCATCAAAACCCTGTCATGCCATCCCCATAAGAGCTTTAATTTGGCAAAAACACTGCTAGAATAAACCTTCACGTCACTTTGATTAATTCTGATGAAATGTCTTGCAGGGGGGAGAGCGATGAAATATTAATGATGCGAAAGAGAAACATGCTCAGTATATAGCAGAACGTGTAAATAATTGAAGATGGTCCTTTGACAAATTTTCCCACGCTGAGCTATCTCCCATACATGCATACTTGTTCAGCTGATGAAGGTGCTCAGGGTGTTCATTGGTTTTGGGGTTGGAGAGGAAAGTCCAAACGGTGTTATGCTCTTTTTTTAGATCTTTCAGAACATTTTTCATGACTGTCCGGGTCGATTTTCTCCACCGGGCTCTCTGCTCTACTCTGCTCTTCTGAGCACATCTATCATCCCGGTCTAGATGATGATAAAGTACAAAGTGGTTAAATGCTTCTGCTAACTTCAAAGGGGTTTTAATAATGAATTCCGGTTTCAGTGGAGCCAGTGGCGGGGAAGGTAGCTGACGAGATGTAAGAGGAGTGCATCCCTTTTTCTGGGATTCACCTGCCCTGCGTCGGCTCTCCAGGGGAAGCTGCCACCTGCCAGCTGACTGCTCCAGTGTCCCCATTCTCCGAGGTGTTTGTCACTGACTGCTCATAGGAAATGAGGTTAATGTTGAGAGGCAATAACGACTTGCTTTGGCTGAACATTTAGACAGATCGCTAAAACAAGGACAGGTATATTAACAGCATGGGACATAGTAACAGTCCAGACACAGCAGCAGCAGTAGTGACCCGGCACGGCACCTCTTCCCAACTCATGACCTCATCAACAGGTTATAAGCCAAACCGTTAATGTCCTTTCTGTCTTAACCCGTTCAAAGATTCATTTCTTAACGCACATGGCAATTAAAGCTATGGGCTACATTCTGAAAAGGGTTGGATCAACCAAACCCGTAACCTCAGGCTAAAAACACATGGCTAACGTATGCTAACATGTGTTGACATGTGCGTTTATCAGAGCGGGGATGTTCACAGTCATAAGCCAGTGTTGCCACAGACTAAGTGAGGCTCTTTATGGAACATCTACCACAATAAAACACAAAAGGACCCGTTCAACAAAAAGTATGCTGACTCATCATCTGTTTTCAGTGCCAAATCCTCGCGTTGCCTTCTCAACCACTCAAAGGAATCACTGATGATGTCTTTGGTTCCTCTGTAGGTCACATTTCCTCTTGTTTTCTGCCTTTGAACTTGCACCACTTACGTTTTCTCTAACCTTCTCCGTTGGGGCGAGCAGAGGCCGCTTGCTGGTATCGGTCTTTTCCTTCTCCATGCTAACAGAAGCTCTGTGCTAAGCTGCTAAGCTAATCACTAGCTGCTCAGAGTTTACAGGGAGGGAGGAGACGAGCAAATGAGAGCTTTCTGTGACAGATGGCTAGCATTGGTCATCCTTCCATGGGATAAAACCATTATTATGAATTAAAAGATATTCCTCAATGTGTGTTGTGCACGTTTATTTGATACCAAAGTTTACTTTAAACTCAGGTTAGAAGGCCTGTGTTGAACAGCAACTAATCTAATCAATAACGCAAAGAATCCATGACACAGGATGTAAATTAAGCCTTAAACCTTATATTTTGTGGGTTATTAAATGAGAGGGTTTCAAAGAGACACTCATCTACAGCCCCCTCTCCCACCGCTCACCTTTAGCTCTCTCTCTCTTATTAAATCTGTCAACTGGCCTACAGCAGCGAACCGTTTACCACAAGTAAGCAAATAAATATTGGACCGTTATGAGTTCAACCACAGCCAACAGCTAGGGCTGCGGCTCGTTTCTCTGTAGTTATTTCAGAGGAGGAGTGCAGGCTTTGACAAATGGGGCGAAGAAACTCCAAACTACCCGGCTAAATTCACAATGTTTGCATTTTCTTAAGAGGCAACTTGTTGCTCATGCAAATTAGGAGACTGTGAGTAGAAAAGGCAGAAGTAGCATTGGCGTTTTTATAGCATCATAAAATCTCAGGTCGGCATAACAAGTGTCATTGACACCGTAGATCGCTGTTGGTGTCCCGTCACCTTCAAACAGTTAACACTGGTTCATTGTGACCAAGATCAACCCCCTCCTACCTTAACCAACTCCAGTTTGAGTCGACTCTGGGATAGCCTGCAACTTCAAAGACAATGCCTTGAACATATTTCAGAAGTCCATGGCCCAATTTAAAAAGGTCAACAAGCACAATATGTTTTAAAAAACACTTGGTTAGCACTGTCGCCTCACAGCGAGAAGGTTCCAGGTTCGCATGCCGGCTGGGGCCCTTCTGTGTGGAGTGTGCATGTTGTCCCCGTGTCTGCGTGGGTTTTCTCCGGGTTCTCCGGTTTCCTCCCACAGTCCAAAGACGTGCAGGTGTTCGGTTCATTGATGACTCTAAATCACCCGTAGGTGTGAATGGTTGTCTGTCTCTGTTCGTCTCTATGTGTCCTGTGATAGACTGGCGTCCTGTCCAGGGTGGACCCCGCCTCACGCCCGATGTCAGCTGGGATCGGCTCCAGCCCCCTGTGACCCCGACAGGGACAAGAGGCTGAAGATGAATGAATGAATGAATTAACTAACTTTGTATTACCAAAGGCACAAGCATGCTAAATATTCTCTGTCCGAACAGGAACAACCCAAAAGTGTCTGTGCAGCATTTGTAAATGCAGAGTTAATTGTTCTCTGTTGCATTAATGTTTGACTCTCGGTCACCTCCCTTATTTGTCCGTTCACGCCTGGTCCATTTTATAATGTACCATGCATGATTTGTCAACTGACATATGAAGACATCAAATTCAGTTCGTATGAGTCAAGTGCCACAGTTTGACCTCTCCTCATTTTAGCCTTCAAGCATATTCACCAGTGATGCATTGGTCTGAAGAAGAGCCTCCCTGCTCATTATGCTGCTGACACCTGGCAGTAAACAATGCTATTAGTGCAGATAAAAGGCCTCGACAGTGATTATTTAACCTCAGTGTACACAGAGCTAGCAGGGCGCCCGGCAGTTCAGGCCTGAACCGGCTTTAGTCCAATATGATTTCTTTCAACGGCTGAGTCGTATGATTGAATATTTCCCTCCTCTACCCTTCCACCTCTCCTTCCTCTCTCCCCTCCCTCTTCTCCTCTTCTCACTGACTGTCTCTCAAGGTCAACTTATCTGAATCATAGTACCGGACTTCCTTCTGCTGCTGTTTACTGGACTTGTCAATTAGAGTGGATGTATATGAAGGAACTCTCAAACGTTAGTTATCTTGTTTATGTCTATCTTTAAGTACGGTGTCCAGGCATACACCTGTGTTTTTCTATCCGGCTGTTACGTCTGACGAAACGCCCTTTCGAAAATACAATGTCCAGGTCCAAACGGTCTAAACAGTGTCCTAAACAGCGTGCTGAGAGTGAAGCGGCGACGAGGCGCTTTAGGCAGCTTTTGTTCGATGCCCATTGTATTTGGCACACTAATAATAATATGTTCAGAAAGGTTGTTTGGCCTAAATGCTCCGTTATATATTCTCTGTTTTAGGGCTATTTTCTACATCGGGTAATCGGGTTGCACTGATCAGTAACTTTTAAAATATTTACAAAATTGGTAATAAAGCGTGATAAAATCCTGATTGTGATTTTACTGTACAAAAACCAAATCACCCAGCTCGATTATAATGCTAAGTAAAGGATTTGAACTGTGTTTTAGTGCCAATGTTTGTGTAAATAATCTTTTGAAACGGGTCTGACTAAAGAGGGCCTCAAACTAATCTAACAAATCCGTTTTCCTGGCCATTAATTTTGACTCGAGTACCAACAAGAGATCCTCCCTCTCACTTAGTTATAGACGATGCGTCTTTGTATCTGGGTGTGTCGGTGTCTGGTGGCACATTTGTCATGCACATTAAGCGAGCCACCTCAGCCCTCCTCTCCCCTGTAAGATATGTGAGCGATATTGATCCCAGTGTGCCTGAATCCTGGGCTTTTGCCACTCAGCAGTTTAGCAGGCGGCCCTGTGAGCGAGCAAGCGAGCGAGCGAGCCTGCATTTGGGCGTGGGTTCTGATTATCCCGAGCCCGCTGCATTTTGCTGCGGTTATTTTTAGCTTCAAAGATTGTTGCCAGCTTCTCTCTGCGAGGCTGTGTGGAGCTGGCTTTTCTGGTGGAGGCCTTTGAGCTGACAACGCTGGAGGAAATAGAACAAAGCAGCACAGAGGAGACAGTCGAGACACAGACTTTAGCGTCAGAGGAAGATGGTTTTATTTTGGAAACATTACAGTTAGGGAGGATTTAAGATGTTAAGCTTAGTGAAAAATAATTTCCTGTGTTGTTTGTTGTGGTGATGCTGCCATTATACTGTATCTTATTATGCTAAGTAACAGCAATTGGAGGCCTCAACGATGTGACTCTGGAGATGTACAAAGCTATTTTCCAGGAAATCCAGGCTGCGTTACTTATGTTACCACACAGGAGGTCTCCAAAAAGAAACAGGAAGCTTCTGCAAAGGTCACTTTCACCTTCATGGACAGAACACACCTCAATTACACACACAAGCTCCTCACAGCTCTGTCCTTGGGGCCGATGGTTACATCATTTCTCTTTTAGAGCCTGTGTTTGTGTGTTTGCCTCGACAGTATCAGTGGATGAGTAGCTCAGTATTCACTATTCTGTCAACATGTTGCACCACATATCTCTTGCAGTGTTTTCCCCAGTCCTCCCTTCTTTCTTTGGGATATAAATACATATTATAATATTTTTCTATCTACCTGTCAGTCATTTTTTGTTTCGTCGAGTCATCTTTTGAACTATAAAATGTCTATTGCAAGTTCCAGAGCCCAGTGTGACGTCTTCAAAATTGTTTGTTTTGTCCAACAGACCAACAAATTCTCATTAGCGGGTTGGTGCGACATCTTTCGTGAATTCCCTTCTATCTCATGCTGTGAAACGGCCATTTTCCCCAGATAGATCTGGGATTGTATCTCTGTAAAGTGGTCGCTAGAGAGAGAGGGGTCACTGAACCTGGGTCCAATTTAAAAATCCATGATTATTTGATTCACATTAAGGCAGGATCTTAGAAATAGTCCAGAGTTCCAGAATATGGCAAAAAATTGATTTGTATGATATCGACTGTGTGTGATTTGACATCTATGCGAGTAGTTTTAGTACATGTATCAATGACAAGTATTGCACAGGAATTCTTGCGTATTCCACGTGTTTATGTTGTGGGTGTTCGATGTATTCACAGCAGGGGACGAAGGACTTTCACCCAGGCAGGTGGAGTTTGCTTCCTGTTCATGTCCTGGACGTACTGAAACCAAACCACAACCTTGTCTCTAATCCTAACCAAGTGGTTTTCATGTTTAACCCTAACCATCAACGTTTGTCGGCTGAAACCACTCACGTTACAGTCGTTCTGGTGCCTAAACCTAAGCAGCCGTCACAGTCCACTTCTGGTCAGTCGCAGTCTCGTGACTTCCATTCACCGTTCATGGTTTTGTAGGATATCATACGAACCTGTTTGTCATGAACGGTGCAGGGACATAACACTGGGAGACTGGACCCAAACGCAGGCACGGACACGGAGTAAAAGTACAAACAAATATTTAATAAGCACGACAAACAAACGTGAATAAACTACAAGGGAAACAGAAACACTGAGGACTAGGGGGTCGAGGAAAACAGAAAGGAGAAAATGACGGATGATCAGGGAACAGGACGAGGAAACAGGAACGAGGAAACGACGGACGATCAGGGAACAGGACGAGGAAACAGGAACGAGGAAACGACGGACGATCAGGGAACAGGACGAGGAAACAGGAACGAGGAAATGACGGACGATCAGGGAACAGGACAAGGAAACAGGAACGAGGAAACGACGGACGATCAGGGAACAGGACGAGGAAACAGGAACGAGGAAACGACGGACGATAAGGGAACAGGACGAGGAAACAGGAACGAGGAAACAACGGACGATCAGGGAACAGGACGAGGAAACAGGAACGAGGAAACGACGGACGATCAGGGAACAGGACGAGGAAACAGGAACGGGGGAAACGACTGCGCTGCATGTCTGTCAGCTCAGGGTCTTTGTACTCCTAGGGTGATCAGCGTAACAGGCTGCAGGGGGGAAGGACACGCCTACTGGACCTGGACAAACAAAACACAAAGGGGAGACACATGCAGGGAAAAACAGACAGAGGGAGACAAACTCACACAAATAGGGAGAGAGGAGGGACTGACAGAACCAACTCTTGACACTGTTGATGAGAGGACGTTGACCTACGGTACTGTGACTGTGGCTGTGATGGTTAGGTCAAGTTGATTAAACGTGTGCTTGTCTGTGTTTTGGGGACGTTTTCTCATGAATGATATATTACTAACTAAAGCACAACAATTCATTCAGTGCACTATTTTTCGTAGGTACTGTATAAACGTACGATCAGTGAACGAGGATAGCCTGAAGAATCAGTTCACAATTCAAATCATTTCCATAAGCTAGACCCAAACATTTGGCCTCTCCCTGTGAGAGATGACTTCAACATGTTGCAAATTATCGTTGATTGGTTTTCAGTCAAATGATCCTTTAGCAGGGACGTTCATCGCTCTCCACCTGTTCTCTCGTTCTCTGTCTCTTGCCTTTTCCCCTTTGAGGGCACTGCTGACAGCCGTCGCACGGAGACTTGCTTTGACAAACCAGCTGAACTGGTGGGTTGTCCGTCTTGTCTGTATGCGTTTTTGAAAGAGACACAGATCTACTGATGACAGGTGGACTCCCTCGCTTTCTGTCTCCAGGCTGTGTGACTCAGGATTTTTTGGGGGTCAACGGGAGATGGAAGAAAAAAGTATTGCACAGCCATCCCATAAGCAATGCAGGAGGACAAGGAGCAGACAGCGGGAGGGAGATGGAGTTTTGAGAGTAAAGTGCAAAAGGCGAGGAGGAAACAAATTAAGACCAAAATAGAAGAGAGGGGAAGTAAAAACAGGAGGAAGAAATGCACTGAGGGGGAGAGGAGGAGAATTTCCAGCGGGCAAACCAGCCTCTTTCATCCATCTAACACTGAGCGTTCCCTTTATTCCCTCCGTCTTCATCTCTCTGCCCACTCAGTTCATTTACATTTACATTACACCCAGCTGGAGTTGATTTGGAGCCGAGTGATGGATGGCGAGTTTCTAATGCTGTTTATAGAAATGGGCTCAGGGGGTTAGCAGTGTCAGCTGTTTGCAAGGTGGCGAGCACAGTCTGATGCAATACGGTTTGCTCGTTAGCAACTAAACGGCTAAAGGCGGCCGTGACACATCTATTTTATACTGTAAGGTTTAGTTTAACGTCTGAAGCTTGTCACAGTAACTAGCTAGTTAGCATATCCAACATAAGACGGAGGATTTGGCAGAATGGCCTGTGGTCGTTTGCTCAGAAAACCTTTTCTAAAGCTCTATTTGACCTGGGTTAGGTTCACAGAGGACATCAAATATGGCTACGTTTGGTCTGCGGTTCCAAGTGACCTGAATCAGATTTGCTTTTGACAGTGTGAACAGCACAAGTCCCAACGAATCTGACATGTCCCAATTAGATTCAGATTTTTTTGAATGCAACCTCAATCTGAACAGCCAGGTTGAACTTAATGTGACTTTGACGTCATTCTGACCTCATTCTGAACACACGTTTATGCTCCTAGAGGACAATTTAACACACGTTTATGCTCCTAGAGGACACTTTAGCACACGTTTATGCTCCTAGAGGACACTTTAACACACGTTTATGCTCCTAGAGAACACTTTAGCACAAGTTTATGCTCCTAGAGGACACTTTAGCACATGTTTATGCTCCTAGAGGACACTTTAGCACATGTTTATGCTCCTAGAGGACACTTTAGCACACGTTTATGCTCCTAGAGGACACTTTAACACACGTTTATGCTCCTAGAGGACACTTTAACACAGGTTTATGATCCTAGAGGACACTTAAGCACACGATTATGCTCCTAGAGGACACTTTAGCACACGTTTAGGCTCCTATAGGACACTTTAACACACGTTTATGCTCCTAGAGGACACTTTAGCACACGTTTATGCTCCTAGAGGACACTTTAACACACGTTTATGCTCCTAGAGGACACTTTAACACACGTTTAGGCTCCTAGAGGACACTTTAGCACACGTTTAGGCTCCTAGAGGACACTTTAACACACGTTTTGGCCCCTAGAGGACACTTTAACACACGTTTATGCTCCTAGAGGACACTTTTACACACGTTTATGCTCCTAGAGGACACTTTAACACACGTTTATGCTCCTAGAGGACACTTTAGCACACGTTTAGGCTCCTAGAGGACACTTTAGCACACGTTTAGGCTCCTAGAGGACACGTAAACACACGTTTAGGCTGCTAGAGGACACTTTAACACACGTTTATGCTCCTAGAGGACACTTTAACACACGTTTAGGCTCCTAGAGGACACTTTAGCACACGTTTAGGCTCCTAGAGGACACTTTAGCACACGTTTAGGCTCCTAGAGGACACTTTAGCACACGTTTATGCTCCTAGAGGACAATTTAACACACGTTTATTCTCCTAGAGGACACTTTAACACACATTTATGCTCCTAGAGGACACTTTTACACACGTTTATGCTCCTAGAGGACACTTTAACACACGTTTATTCTCCTAGAGGGCACTTTAACACACGTTTATTCTCCTAGAGGACACTTTAGCACACGTTTATGCTCCTAGAGGACACTTTAACACACGTTTAGGCTCCTAGAGGACACTTTAAAACACGTTTATTCTCCTAGAGGACACTTTAACACATGTTTAGGCTCCTAGAGGACACTTTAACACACGTTTATGCTCCTAGAGGACACTTTAACACACGTTTATGCTCCTAGAGGACACTTTAACGATACTCCCAGAGGACACTTTAACGCAGTGTTTTGTAAACTGCTAACAGCAGCCGTGACACATCTATTTTATACTGTAAGATTTAGTTTAACGTCTGAAGCTTGTCACAGTAACTAGCTTGTTAGCATATCCAACATAAGCCTGCGGTGGTTTACTCTGAAAACCGTTTCTAAAGCTCTATTTGACCTGGGTGAGGTTCACAGAGGGGAGTAATCATTACGCGCTAACTATCAGATAGCAAGGATTAGGTCCTTCAGCTTTGACATCTCATGTAGGAATTCATATATTTACACTGTAATGTCATTATTATGATAATTTAGAAATAAAATACATTATCTCATAGCTACAATGAATTGAATAAATGATCATTAACGGTACTTACTCTGTCATTCGCAGACAGTCGGTGTGTAAAAGCCAGACAGTGCGGATCCAGGCAGGATCATATCACTGGGTGCATCTGTGCACACACAGAACTGACCCAACGTACCCTGTAGAAAGCAATGCTGTCAGAACAGGGCTATGGTGTGTAATACCAGATGGCTGTTCATGTGTTAAATAAATAAATAGATAAATAAAATCTCTGCGATGTCCCTTGGATCACTGCTCTGACCCCAGGCGATCCACACACTGCCCAAAGTGTTACACATTGATAGTGAACAGTATGGCTCAGTGACTTAAACAGCTGATTTTTTATTTGTGGTCAATCTGGTTCTCAGATTCAACCGTTACAGAGCAGCCAGCTTCTAAAGTGGTTCGATTGTGTTGTCGAGGTAAAACTCCTCCAAGCCACACACTTTATGCTCATGCACTGGCGTCAAACACACACACACACACACACACACACACACACACACACACACGGTGTTGCTAAAGGAGCTATGCATTTCTGATGCAGCGAGCAAATGAAGACGAAGGACTGTGGAAGATGTGGTGTGACAGCGCTGTAGAGAGAGTGCAAGACTGTGTTAACATAAGGAAACAGTAGGGACCGAGAGGAGAGTGAACCTAAAAAGTCCCATCAATCTGTCCTTTTTCTGACTTCCTGTCTTGGGTTGCAGGTGGCCGGGCCGTTATTACAGAAACACCTTTACTTACAGATGCCATCTTACCTCTTTGTTAATAGGGGATAGGACCTGATTTAGATAAAGAGCTGTGACAGATGAACAGTTTGTGTAAATCACAAGCATCCGAACTTCACCGAATCTTAAATGGACTCTACTTACTTTCACTTTTCCACCAGGTTACCGAGTCATCGCTCACATGTTTAACCCGTAGGTCGTTCTTTTATCGCTTTTACACAACACAACAATGATTAAGAGAGCGGCTCATGCTGGACATTGAATATGGCTACGTTTGGTCTGCAGCCCCAAGTGACCTGATCACAGAGGACCACTCTCATCCCCTCCATCGCTCCTTCCAGCTACTACCATCAGGCAGGCGTTTCATCCTTCATCCCTTCTGCAACAGCCACACTGAACAACACAAAATGGCTACCGCAGCTGATACCTCAACACCCCATGTCTTGTCCTTATATGTCTGTGTGAATGTTTCTTGTGATTGGAGCCTTGTTTAAGAACATTTTCTGTAACCCTTGTGTAACAGACAATAAAGTATTATCTTATCTGTATTTGATTTGCTCTTGACAGTGTGAGCAGCACAAGTCACATTGAATCTGACATGAGTCTAATCAGAATCAGGACACTTTTAAATGTGCTACCGAATCGGATACGTATCAGATTTTTGACGCACTTAATGTGACTTTGACGTTGAAATGAATGACAAATAAAGTTGATTGAAAAAAAAAATGGCGCCACACACAGGAGCCAGGAACAGAATCAAAACAAACATGGAGGACAGCAGTTAAGCAGACGGCCAGTGGAGGGAGAGTTGTAGTTTAGACCTCATTAGTGTTTGGGGTGACACTTCGGTGCAAGTTAACCTTGAAGGGTCTTATCGTAACACATCTGTTTTCAAGCACTGTTTTGAGCATTAAGCCAAAAAGTCCTACAAGATCAGTTGCCGTGTCCATGGTCGCTTCTGTAAACACAGTTATGGTGTAATGTCATGCAGGTCACATCAGGAGCGTGAGCTGTTCACACAGAAATCTGACGACAGGTCACATTTAAAGATGTGAACAGACAAACGAAAAATCGGATTTGAGCATTAAGACCTGCACGTCCTTTGAACGTAGCCTTAATGTCGTGGTTTGATGACATAATGTCCATTAGCTTGCAGTTAACCAGGCAACTGTGACCAGCGTCGGGGGGGGGGGGGTGGGGGACCGCTGACATGCGGCTCTACAGGTGACCTACCTGACCGACCTGACAACTGACAAATACCCCATTAGTTTTAGTACAACTCAATGACACAGGCGAGTTGAGAAAGATAGCAATGGTTGCTAGGTTACAGACATAAAAGTTGAGAACCAATGTTGGATTGAGTTTTAAGGATTTCCAAACCTGAGATAAGGTCGGATGACGGAAGATAAGAGAGCATGCCTGGGGTCAGTTAGGATTTACTTGTGTAATACCAAATTGGGGAACACCATATCTTGGACTCTTCTTATCTCAACTTCAGACTAAAAATAGTAACTTTCAGGTGCACACATTCAGACTTTAGTTATAAAACTGAAAACCATTATGAATATGATTGAATGCTTTAGTCAGCTGATGTTTAAGCCACTGATGGAGCGACACAGTTAATGACCTGGGCTCTAGAGGTTAGCTGCACAATGATTTACCTAACTCATCAGAAAATAGTACCGTGTTTGTCCTGCTAGGAGCCAGTGGAGGCATCTAGTTCAGATGTGCTGCATTCCTGCAGAAATGAACACGTCAGAGTCATGAGCTGTCAACACTCCACCCGACACTTGTCAGCAGTGACTGATGTCCCAACGCCCACTCTCTCTCGCTCTCTCTGTCTTGTGTTTTCTCTGTTTCACAAATCACAAACACACACCATGTAAAGCGCTTGCATGCATACACTCTTGCACACACACACATACACAATGCATCCCACACACGGACAGCTCGGGCGTAACGCTCCTGGCTCGGCGCCCTGAGAGGAACACAGAAGAAGATGGACAGGCAGGAGCTGTCAGCGAGGACACAGGGACACGGAGACGGCTTCACACTTCCAATAATGAACCACATGTGAAGCGTCAACTCAGCTGCAATTACAGGATGATAATTATCTCAGCACAAGTCACTCATCCTAATCAGCTGCTGGTTGGGCGACAGAGGGTGTGGAGCTAAGTAACAGGCGCAAAATGATTGATTGGAGGTGCTGTGGAGTGTAGTAAGGAACAACTTTACTTCTTTTCTCCTTATAAAGAACTATTTTACTGACCCTGAGTGGATGAAACTAGTGGATCTTTTCTTGGTTAACGATGGGGAGCTGTGATGGTCACACCGTTGTATGCCCGGTGATAGATTATCCACCATCTGTGACGTGGGAATACCTTTGTGTCTGTGAGTGTAAGTCAGTCAACATCAGCAGTGAGCTAAGAGAACATCTGGCAGCATCTGGGTTCAGTGACAAAATATCGAAGTGCATCTACGTCACTGTCCCTTTCGTCTGCCTTGAGGTGAATTATTGCGCATATTTTCTTATGCATCACTACTGTGTGGAAAGCCACTGTCATTGAATATCATTAATTTTTCATTTGACTCTACGATGTAAAAGGAAACAAACCTGTTATGTCTGGTTGGAGGGGAAACATCTTAGCTTGAGTGGGACAGATTTAGACCTGGTAAAAAATGCAACTGCAATTTGTTTTTCTCAGTTTAACTGGCCGTCTTGTCCTTAGCGCTTGTTTAATGCTAGCTGTCCACATGTAGAACAGAGTTAGGTCTTAATGCACAAAGCCAGCTGAACCTACATGACATCACTTTGATGCTTTATGTGTATTAGACATCAGGATACACACTGTATTGTAGTGGACTATAGTTATGTGGACTACAGCTGGAGAACTTACTGACGACCTACAAATAACCAACAGGTTTGTAGGATATCATACAAAAAGGTCCCGTACAAAAATTTGCATGATATCTTAAGGAATGATGAACTGAAGTTGATCGCAATGGTTGCTTTTTGTGTCGGTTAGGTTTAAGCACCAAAAACTACCGTTACGTGACCGGTTTCAGCCAATAAAAGGTTAGGGTTTAAAAAAGAGTGACAGTCGTTGGTGGGAAGTTGGTTTCGACTTTGTTAGTGCTCTACTGAGTCTTTACGACAGTGGACAACTCACTCACGACTCTGCTGCCCACTCACATCTCAAGGAGAAAGCCCACTCCTTTGATGACAACAATGTCCACATCCTGGACAGAGAGGACAGATGGTTTGAAAGAGGAGGAAAAGAAGCATCTATGCAAAAAGTAGAGAAACCATAGCTAACCAGAGGAGGAGGTCTGAGACACCACTTCTCTCCAGTTTACAGTGCTGCCCTTTCATCCCTTCATTCAACAATCCAACCTCAAAGAACAACTGTTCACAAACGTCCTCCTGTGACTCCAACGACTGTCGTCAAGACTTAATAGAGCACTAATGAAGTCAAAACCAACTTCCCACCAATACTGGACCAGGACCAGGACCAGGACCAGGCTGGGACTGGACCAGCACTAATGAAGTCCAGACCTACTTCCACCAATGACTGCCACTCTAACGACGGTCGTTGGCACTTGGAGCACAAAGGGTCTCAGTAACATCATCGGCCTTGTGAAAGGTTTAATACCTGGATCTCCACACCAGTTAGTTTGACCAGTCCCAGCCTGGTCCTGGTCCTGGTCCAGTCCCAGCCTGGTCCTGGTCCTGGTCCAGTCCCAGCCTGGTCAGATGTGTACATGAACTGATGAAGCCTCTTGGATGAGAGGTGAAACGTCTTCCTAGACAAATAACCAAGTCCAGTTGCTTTTGACTGAAACTGATTTGGGGATTCTGTCTGAAAAGATTTTTTATGATAACTTTACAAAGGCAAATGAGTAGGCGGCCATGACAGTTGAGTTTCGACAAAAAAGGACTTTGTTCAGATCAGATAAAGGCGGATAAACACCGGTCCTCCAGGTGAAAGTCCTGTGTTTTGCGACCCATCCACCTCCCCGACCCTCCTTCCTACGGGGTCATCCCTATGTTTCCTGGGTCCTATGTACCGGTCAAATATGCATATGCCTGATTCAAATCAGCCTTTTGTTAGAGTTAGGGGGTAAGGTTACATCGGCCTATTTGCCGTGGACTTAGGCACTGATTGTGGTTCCCAGGTCACATACAAAGCGGGGAACATAGGACCCGGGGAACAAAGGTACGCTCCCATTCCTACGTGGATTTTGACACTCTTATTCTGCGGCACCTGCTTTCTCCACACACATTACATTGCATTACCTTTTGTTGATAAATGTACGGACAGTGAATGAGGACAGAGTGAAATAATTGACAGTATTACTGCTACAAATGTCATTTCCTGATTTCCCAAAAACAGGAAATTGGAAGAGACACAAAAAAATGAGGGAATGCTTCAAAAATACTCAGGGTGGTGGAACGTGCAAGGCCTTGAGTATCAACCTCAGTGCTTCAGATTACATCAGTGACTTTTTTAATCTCCTAAAATGATCATTTTGTGTCTGCCTCCGTCAGCCACTCTGTCTCTGTCAGTGTCCCGTGTACGAGAGGGCACTTGAGCTGAACAGTGAGTGACCTACATGACGACAGCTCTGTTTTGTGTCCGTCTTAAATCCCATTAGCGCTCCCTTTGGCATTTGGCAGCTCGCACCACCTTCGTACTACCAGCATGTGTGTGCTCTTCTATATATTATACATTATCTATTTGAAATGTACATCGAGTAAGCCTTTTAAATTCTACACTGACACCACAGCATTAATAATAGATGTTTCGGTTCTCCGCAGCGTGACACAATAGGCGGTTAGTGGATTCCAATGCACTGTACAGGAGGAGCGGCTCCATGTGTGGAGGTGATGAGTGAGCAGAGAACATACAAAATAACCTTCCCACTCATTTTTAGAAGTTTCCATTCTGTATGCAACTCTTTCCATCATTAAAGGGTCCTGTATTCAGTAGGGGATCCACCTCAGACCTTTGACCTGTGCTCTGTATTATGTTATGGAGGTGTTTATGTGCCTATACCAATGTTTGTAGTTTATCAAAGAAGACATAAATTAAAGGCTGCTCTCATGGTTTCCTGTTTAGAGTAAGGGCGCACTCACACTGTCCTTCCGCACCGGGCCATAACAGGTTTCACAGGTAAAGTCTGGTTCCTTTGACCAGTGTGAGTGCAACCGCACCGCGTCTAGCTGCGGCCCGCTTGCCGTCCACGGCCCGTTTGGGAGAGGTGGGCTTTTGTAGAGCGTGTTTGCATGTGTACGAGCACGAGGCCTACGGTGGCTCTGACGTAATTTCCTGTGCGCCTGTTGGGACGTAGAAAAAAGAAGGAGGGACCATGCGCGGACATTTCAAACAATGGCGGCGAAAGGTTCACGTTGGTGTGATGCGGAGGTGGAGTGTTTACTGCAGATTTGGCCGATGAAAATATATTTGGAAACAAAGCGACGCATTGCCATGACGTCATCAATGCGTGTGACGTGTTACGGCGTGATGACGTATAGGCAGCAAGAAGCATTCTCCGAGGCCCAGGTAGTGTGAGTACAAACGGGCCTGGAGGGGGGGACAAGGACCCTAAAGCACGGGGCACGGGACGGACGGACAGTGTGAGTGCGCTCTTGAATGAGATGTGTAAGCTATTATTTAGCTATACTGTAAATAAAGTTTAATTCAATCCAATTAAAGACATGGAAAACAAGAGTTCACACTGCAGGAACTGTACATTGTGGTGTCAGTTTATATGTATGTTAGTTTGTCATTAGTTAGTGATCCTGTTAGTGGTGATTAATACAAGATAAATTATATTTACTTATCACACAGAAGGGGTTGGATTAAATACATTATTTTTCTTCTCACTCCTTTTGTAGCTGATAAAGATTTCTAATTCATCTTGACATTATTCCCTCTACCGTCCCTCTCAACATACAAACAGTGGATCAGAGGAATTAAATGCTTTCATTAAAGGGAAACACACACAAACGCATTCAATATCTCAGATGAGAATCAGTGAAATATCATGACATAAAGGATTTAACGGAGTTTGCTTAATTATGTAATCTCGTCACATCGTCTTGAAATTAAAAAGTGAAAAAAAAAAGACTATTATTGCACGTTTTCTCTTCGCCTTTGTTTCTCTCACAGTAATCCACTGTCAGTGTTTCCACTTGTGCGTGTGTGTGTGTGCGGTTGCACGTGTGGTTTTGTGCGAGCTTGAATCTGAGCCAGCGATATTACATCTCATCCCAAATAAGCTGTATGTAAAGCAAATAAGAACCTCCTCCAGTGTGAGTGTCAGAGCGATCGGGTTTGCTCCAGTAGTACGGTCTTAAAACGCCCACCGGCTCACTCCTGCATACGTCACACCGCACAGAGAGACCATTAACCTTCTGCACAGGGCCTCAATGGGATTAATGGGACTCCACCACTGACCCTGCTCTCTCTCTCTCCCTCCCTCTCTCTCTGTCTCTCTCTCTCTATCTCCCCTCCTCCATGCTCTTAGTAACAACAGACCTCACCATTAAGCTTCCTCTGTTGTAAAGCAAGGAGCTGGACGACATATTGCCAATGTATGTTCCCTGTTACCAAAGGCTTTCCACGACCTCATCAGTGACACTCCGAACCTTCGTCTTCATCTTCAGCCTTGAGCAAATATGTATTTTCAAGCGTACCAATCAAAGCAATCTCACCTGAATCTCAATATTACAATTACAATAAATATTCAGAATTTTGATAGAGTACAGTTTCATGTGTTAACACAGTGCAGCGTGCTAGGAGAGCTGGCTATGTGAAAGGGTGGAAGGGTTGATTCACATTAAGTCATTTCTATCTTGTTACTCCCACAGATGCATTGTCACTATTTCCATCACTAGCTATGCATGCAGTTTAAAACACCAGGCTTATTGACATGATTCTGCAACTCAGCATCACATAAATCTGATTGTTACCGTTTGTGGTAATGACTTAAACTTCCTTCGATCCTGACACAAACAGGCAAATTGAACTGCGATTGCATAATGTGTTTCCTTTAGACTCCATACAAACATTAAAGACTGCAATATGAAACCTAACTTTAATGTTCAGAGCTGATAGGCTGGTACACACGACGGTCATGCTCCACACCCGTTCACCAGCTGAGATCACAGTATGGACAGTATGTAGTTTGTATGGTCTCCCTGAAAGAACTGAGCCTTTTGCCCAAACAAGTCTTATAATAATTTGCTACAAAGGGTCAGTATTGATATCTCTGACCTAGACAACTGTGCATAAGTGTATTAATTGTATTACATCCAACCACATGAAGGTCTTTGTATCATCATTGATGTTATTATTGAGCACTGACCTATACATAAATCCAAGTTGTTCACCAGGCCCTCACAGCAAACCTGTGAGTGGAGTCTGTGCACACATGAAGGCCATGCTTTCTACCTGCATGTTATAAATTATATATAAATACAGCCGGGGTGATAAGGAGTTCAGCTCTGGGTTATTTTCCCCTCATCCCGGTGATTGGTGCATCAGTTGATGCAGTCCGGTGTGCGTCAGCCTGTTGGATTGTTTCCATTCACGTCTACAACAGTGGAGCAACGTTCTCACACACACACACACACACACACACACACACACACATGTCTTATACCAGCCGGGTGTCCAAAACATGCCCCATGCAACCCAGCCTCAGTTATGGTTCTCCAGCTCTGCCGTTTCACTTGTGCTTGCCACAGTGTGAAGGATGCTCGCTTGTAGCTCGTGTGATCCACAGCACAGTAGTGTAGGGCTAGACGTTGCTGACGCTATAGGGAGTCATAACTAAACGTTAGCTTCATATAAAACAATATTTTGACTCACCCTGCTGTTCAAGAACATGGTTGTTCCTTCACAGGAATTGAAGATGTGGGGGGCCTGTTGATTTTAGGGCGCACTCACACTGTCCTTCCGCACCGGCCCGCCTGAGAGAGGTGGGCTTTTGTAGAGCCCATTTGCACGTGTACGAGCACGAGCGTGCGCACGTGTACGAGCACGAGGCCTACGGCGGTTCTGAGGTCATTTCCTGTGCGCCTGTTGGGACGTAGAAAAAAGAAGGAGGGACCATGCGCGGACATTTCAAACAATGGCGGCGAAAGGTTCACGTTGGTGTGATGCGGAGGTGGAGTGTTTACTGCAGATTTGGTCGATGAAAAGATTCAAAAACAGTCGACAAGACGCACAAAAACTCTGAGGTCTACGGAAAGATTTGTAAACAAAGCGTCGCATCGCGATGACGTCAATCAATGCGTGTGACGTGTTACGGCGTGATGACGTATAGGCAGCAAGAAGCATTCGCCGAGGCCCAGGTAGTGTGAGTACAAACGGGCCTGGGGCGCGGAGGGAGGGGGGACAAGTACCCTAAAGCTCGGGGCGCGGTGGACAGTGTGAGTGCGCCCTCAGTGTCCTCTTCTGACATTGTGACTGTAGCTCTTAGGTGCATAATGCGTATTACTCATTGTCTACTCATATGTGACCAGTGGTGATTGCTCTACGACTGCAAGCGGAGCTCAGCTTCCTGTAAAAGTGGTGAAATACTGTATGTCCTGCTGTGTGTACATTTCATTGACTAAACATGAAATTAAAAGCTTCATCTTTAGTTCAGAATCAGCTCCTTATCACAGGAAACCGGCGCCACTTCCTTCCCATTCATCCCCACAGCTCCACAGCACTTTACACAGTCGGACGCTCAGCATCTACTGACTTCAATGGGGAAGCGTAGAGTGGGTTGTTCCACTGCAGCGGAACTGTTCCACGTTTTGATTGACAGCTAAATGAGCGAATCAGCGACCTTGAAGATCCAACATCCAACTTTTTCATGTCGTTGTTCTGAACTAATCCGGAGACTTTACCGATCACCAGCAACTTTGTATTTAGCTGTTAAATGTCTCTCTGAGATGCTGGGTACAAAAGCTCGCCAGGCCTAGCTTCAGTAACCAAGGGGGGGCGGGACATAGCAAAGGGTCAGTTGGATATATAGATGTAGTAGGTTGAGTCTCCAATGTATGAACAGTTCAGGTAAATCTTATGTCTATGAAAATATACCCGTCCATTTACTTCTTTCCTTCCTTCTGTCCAGCCATCCGTCATTCCTTCACTGCCAACGTGCCTCCCTCTCTCCTCTGGCATTAGAAGTAAGGGCAAATGCCATCTTGCTTCTGGAACTTTCTTTTCACACTCATTAGCGCCCAGATACCCTCCGGCAACCAACATCCAAACACACATTAACCTTTAGAGAAATGCTTTCCCTCCCTCACTCATTCTCCTCCAGCTCTTTTTGTCTTTCTCTCTCTTGCTGAGACCTTAATTTGCTGGACCCCCCCCCCCCCCACACACACACACACACACACACACAACCACACTCACTCACACACACACACACACATCCTGTTTGGCACCGGAAAGGATCATTTGGGGAGTTTTTTGGGCAGCAGCAGTGTTGGTGTATGGCCTGGTCCAGCTGTTGCTTTGCGACAAAGCGTGAAAGGGAAATACATTACACTGCTGCCATTGTAGCTCTGTATTAACACACAATGAGGTTGGTAAGATGTACGGAGATATGCAAGTCTGTAGGAGAGAAGCTTTTTCTGTGACTGAGAAGTTTGAGGAAACTTAAAGAGATGTGTGTGTGTGGTGCATCCTACTCCAGGGTGTGTACTACGTTAGCTAATATTTGCTCTCACAGCTCCATCCTTCCAGTTTGGGGGCCACAGATTGCGGGGCATGTGGAGAGGCCTTCTCTGAGCCAGCTAATATTTGTCTTTCATCCCTGCAGGATGTGTTGGCACCTTATTGGTTTTATGTTTTAGCTCTGCTGCTTTAACTCGACCCAAACCCACTTCACAACACAACTTCCATGACTCCATTTACTACACAGCAGTAACACGCAGCTCACATTTACAGGTGTGTCCAATGCATTAAAAACAGCAAAACAGAGGCTCTCTGACGTTAAGTCTTCTTCATTTGTAAGGGTTACAAGATTAATTAAATATATATTTACCACGCTGTCTTCCCGCCTCATTAGGTGCATTTCCATGAGGGTCGAATACGTGGAATGAGGCGGGTATATCTCGCTGAAATGCCCCTAATTTGCATGCGAGACGCTTAAGCAGCCGTTTGTTTCCCCTATAGGAGAGCAGGGCCTTTTTCTCCCCTGTTGCTGAATGGATGTAACGCTCAGCAGGATGTGACGTGTGGTAGTACAGACGCCACAACAACACGGTGAAGTAGAGTGGACACTTTTATCCAGTGGTGAAGAAGAACGCAGCACAGGAAATGATCTGTGCACACGCATCTTTGCTTTAACATGAGTGCTGCAGCGATAGGGCTGGATTTTGACCTGTGGTGCTTTGCTGCATGCTCCCGCTCTCTTTCTCTCTCTCTACACACACACACACACACACACACACCGTACTGCAGCAGGCTGACCTGTCTGTCAACCCACACTTTTAACAGCGCCCAGAATTTTTAAGGTGGAGAGTACATAATTTGATGTTGTGAATCATACGGGCCGCCTTAAATCAAACTACCACTATTCTGTATTTCACACACACAGAAAGAATGGCGCGCTGCTGTATCACTGATCAGCTGATCACAGGTGATCGAGTGCTACATCACCTACAGAGTCTCCTAAATCCCTCTTGGGCCTATTTTTGTAATGGAAACATGACGAGTGAACGTCACTTTGAGAGGGCCTGGCCTGAAACTTTCCCAGTGGCCACATTTTACCCTAATTGAAACACGCCTAATGGAGCAAGTCAGTCCTAAAAAAAAAGACCTGCAGTTGAATTTCATTCAGTCAGGTTTCTGTCAGTGATGCATAAACTGATGCTGTACAGTTAAGGAGGTTTTAATGACGAATGCATAAAATTATTCTGCTATTTCACTGCATGGTACGACTCATTAGCAAAAGCTCTGGATAGTACCTGGTCCTTTTTTGGTTCCACTTCGGTCGAGGTTTCAAGTTAGCTGAGCAGATACTTAAAGGTGGGGTTAAAACACCGCAGACCACTGATTGGTTGGAGAGAATCATCATTAGTGCAGTGAACAACCTGCACCAGCAGCTAATTAGCCAAGGTACCGCCAATGATATACAGAATTATTTTTATTCACTCTGATGTTCAGTTGTTGAGAAAGCATTCAGGAAGGGGGAGAGAGTCTCAAAGATGTCATGAATGAAAACAGAAAAGTACAAAAAAACATGAGTTGTCATGAGTATCAGATCAGTGTCCCAGACTCTTTAATCCAGGTGAGATATGCACGAACATGAGTCAGTCTTTGCCTTTGCACTGTTATAGGTCTACCATAATTATTGTGTCAGTAATAACCAGAGCTAAGGATAAAGGCTCCTTATTCCCAAAGTCATTGTTTATACTGGTTGAGCTTCATCGAGGCTTTGATTGAACAGGGACAATTAACAACGGCCTCAAGAAATCCCTCCTAGATATGTCGGCAGCAATTTAGCAAAGGACTCACACTGTCTAAAATGCAACAGTATGCACAACCTATTTACACAAGTAAATCGTCAACTTGCCTGAAGGAAGTGGGATTTAATTACAACAACAGGTTGTATGTATGCCAGCTGACTCCAAATGTGAGAGTGAAGGATGTGAAGGGTGTTTGCAGAGAACTTCTGAAGTGATTTTCCTTCAGCATATCTGGGTAATGCACCGCCGTGTGTTCCTGTCACCATAAACAGCTCACTTTCCTCAGGTGCTGTCACTGCCGGCTATTTGGGAACAGCATCATACTCAGTCTTTGCTGTTTATTGTGCCTCTGTCTCCCCGTTACTTGTTACCATTTATCTTGAGGAGAAGGGTCTCGTTCCAGTTTATTCTTAACCTTGGAAACAGCAGATAACAAAATGCTCTGGAGTTTTTCAACATACCACTTCTGCAATTGGATTCAACTTCCATGAATGTTGTCATTCACTGTTTTGCAGTCACTACCAAGAAGGTTATGGCTCCTCATCCAACAATCCTATCACAGACATCCCTCAGCTCGTAGTCCGAGCATAGACTTTATAAAAATTGGACCTTGCACACCCGTCTGGTCCGTTCACTCAACTTGATCCAATCGTACTCGCCTACGAGGGTCGCCATCTTGTCAAAAAAGGGCATTGATGTGACGTTGGGGGGAGGGAGATAAGTCCATCTGGCTGACGTCTACCTCCGAGGAGAAGTGAGGGCAGGCAGCTAGCTGTCACTCAAGAGGCCACGCCCCTAATTATTCATAAACTTTAACCGCCAATAAAATAAAAACTAGCCCCTCCCCCTCAGTGTTGTCATGGAGATATGAGCGAAACACACAGACTAGAATGTTCTTTTGTCCTTAAACAGGTTTAATGATGCTGTGAAAACGGCCTGTTTAACATGGGGGTCAATGAGAAACTGCTCTGTTATGAAACCTGCCCCTAGTGGACACTCAGAGAACTGACGCTTTGAGCTTCCTGATTAGATCAAACAGGAAGTCGCTGTGGTGGGGGCTTGGGCCATTAACTCACCTTCTTTTAAATGCTGACGTCCAAAACAGTGGAGACTACGCGGCAGAGTGAGAGCAGCATATGTCTGTCTTTGTCTTTGTGTGTTAAATTTGCATGTGGTGAGTCTGTGTGTTGCTGGAAGATCTTTGAAGAAGAAGAAGAATTACTTTATTTATCCCGCACGGGGAAATGGACCAGGACCAGGATCACATGTCGGTGCAGTTGCTGTCTGCTGGAAACTAACCCTGACTGACTGAAACACAGACTATTGGAGATGTGTTTTAAGGTTTGCTAGTGCACTTCCCATCATGCTCTGATGTAAACAAGAACCCTGCTCTGGGTTTAATGAGCAAGCTGCATACTTGGATTTAATGGCTAACATTACATTTTGGCGAGTCATGCTGCATTAGCTCCTTGTGCTGTACTTCTTTGGTGCATTGTAACCGTTCATTTACAACAATCAACCTCATTCAACGCAATTCACAAACACAATTCAACTCAAGGTCAAACAGACTAGATTTTGGGGGTCGAAAAAACCCACATTTTTGTCCATAACTCAAGAATTATGATGATATTCCAAATAAATGCCATTACTCAGGAACAGTAGGGGATGGATACTGAATTGGTGACACTAATGTTAATATGTGTTGACTGTAGAGATGTTAAATATGCTTAATACTTTTATATGAAACTCACTATTACGTAAGTCTGGAAGAACAAGGATGTGAACTGAAACTAAGCGTACGAAAGTCATTTTCACTATGGATATAAGGACATTTTGGATTTGCGCTTGTGAAACTAAATGTGCCCGTGAAGCACCGGGGCTAATGCTCTGCCTTTTTCTAGTTATTCCAGCTACATCCTGGCATTGCCCTCTCCTACCATTTTGTCTGCATCCTCCACCGACACCATCCCATATTCATTTTTCTCTTTGTCTGTTGCTGGGGGAGATGAAGCTGTCACACCAGGCTCTAATGACATGAAATCCCCTCCACCTCTCTCCCTCTTCTCGTCTATCCATTCCTGTCTCTTCTCTCCCGTGTCTGGTTGGACCCCCACCTGGGCGTGGCAGGCTTCTGCCTCCATCCCGGCTTTATTGGTGAGTGTTTCAGTGAAGTGGCTGAGAGAGGAGAGGACGGGGAGGGGAGCGGAGGGGAGGGGGGGTATTGGGGCAGAGAGTGATGGATGACCGTTCCTCTGGCCCTCTCCTTTCCATTCCCCGACCGCTCTCCTCTCATTGCTTTCCCGGGGCTCGGCTTGGCTGGTAATGGCTTGAAACATGATATGAGTCTAACACAGTGTTTGCCGAGGGAGAGGGAAGCAGTCCCCTAGCCAGCCAGAATAAAGCCTCAATCTGACAGGCTGAAGCAGAGAGTGCTTCTGCAGTGAGTTGATTTGCAATGTGGAAGGCCGGGACAGGTGTGTGTGTGCGTGTGTGTGTGTACCAAGAATCAAGGAGAAAGGTGTGATACAAGGGTGGAAGAAACCCTATAATCTTACAATGGCATGCTGGGTCTCTCTGTTGCCTCAACAAGAAGAAACAAACAAACTCAGTCAACCAAAAAAAACATGTTTGTTGAATAACCATGTAGCCTCATTAACAACAACACGCTAGACTCGTAGGTTGCTAACCGTGGCTAACAAGCTTGCTCGCCCGGTGCATGAGACGTCCGTGGTTTGGAAGTATTTCCAAGTGTCACAGTAGCAGCATATATCGTATCAGGTGATATCGGTATCGGAAATTAAGAGTTGGACAATATCAGAATATCTGATATCGTCAGAAAAGCCAATATCGAGCATCCCTAATGTAAACATATTGTAGTTGACCCCAAAAATACAAATATGACCCTGAAAACTAGTGTAATGTTAAAGGGCAAGACATTTTGGTGCCTAAACTTACGTCACCATCACCCACCAGTCACCATTTCAGTGTCACAGAACATTTTATTACATAAGATATCACATGAATTGTTGATGAGAATACATTAAACGTGTAGATGTGGTTGCACTAACATACAGCATGTTGTTAAGCACGTTAAAAAATCCTTTATACAGCTCTTAAAATGACGTTTGCTCGCGTTTCCTTCGCTGTGCCACGCGCTGCCTCCTCCTTGTTATCCGCCCCCGTACTCTGTCAGGTTAGAGGGGCTCATCGGCGGTTTTGCTGAAGGGAATAAATAAACGAGTAAACGGTTTGTTAAGAAGGACGAGGAGAGCGGGGCAGACGAGTGGAGCTGAAGGGGGCTCAGCTGGAGTGTCTGCCTGAACAATAGAAAGTTGACAAAGAGAAGTAAATTGGCGACCGGACAAATACGCCGATGTCTCTCTCACGCGGATAGTCATGCTGTAACTGCTCGTTTCCTGGTCTGAGTGTGTGTCTCATATACCCGTGTTATTGTGTAATTGACTGTTGTGTGAACTAAGCCCACCTGAAGTCTCTGGTAAATCTGTTTATTACAGTCAACAGGTAATTAAAGCCATTGCTGGAATCCAGAGAGCAGCTGAGTTTTCACACTTTCACTTGGATGGATTTCAGAAAGGTTCGATCCCTGCTGCAGCTAACGGGTTCGTCTCGCAGTGTTCCCAGTTGGTGATGAGTGTTACAAGAAAATGAAAAACAGGTACATGTGCGTGTGTTACAAAACACTTTTTGTCAAATCGAAAACGGGGAATTATCGGTCGCTGGCCAATGAATCACACTATAGGTTTCATATACTTCTCAGTTCTGTGAGGCGCCTTAATGATCTGCATTATCTCTCAGATCATTCACGGTGCTTCCATATCGATTCCTAAAGCCGTTACTAAGCGTTACACTCATCACTTGACTTATACAGGACATGATTTATATAACTTTATCACCACATCCCGTCTCTGTTTAAACCCTCACACTGAAAGCTGCATCTCTCCGGACACTAATCCATATAAGCAAACCATCAATGGCTGATCCATCTTACCTGATCACAAGCATCTGTTTACAGCATATTGCACTGATATAGCAGGATGTACAGTACAGTGATGCCTCCTAATGCTCTGTACTTCTGCTAATGCCTGTGAATGGATGGGAATGCAAATTAAGTTGGCTCAAACTGTAAACATACTTTTCTGATCGTTTCATCGCTTTGCTTTTGCAGGCATGCACGTACAGCTAAACAGCTGTTGATGTAAATACACACACACACACACACACACATACATATCTCTGGGTGACCCAGGGCAGAAGCTCTTGCCCAGTGTCATCTGAATCGTCACTAAGAGGCTTAACATGAGCGGCCACTTGCCCCAGCAGATCCGGGTCCGATCAGACCGAACAGAGGCCTCCCCTTCAGCACATCTGTTCCTCGCTCTCTTGCCTCCCCTCCCCCACATACAGCTGCACTCTGCTCCTTCGGGGGCACACGCAACAACACACATACAGTCATGTCCTGTTGTCAAACCATATGCACTGGGAATAAAAACTCCAGATGTTGATTCTGTGTTTTTAAATCGGTGATAGTCAAAAATCTACTGCTGGCAAAGCTGCACCCAAAAGATCTTTGACTCAGGACCTGTCCACAAATAGCTTGAGTCTGTACAATTTGACATCTGGGACAAAACAAGCAAACATAAATGAAGCATAACTGCCCCAAAATGCACAATGTGTAGAATATTTTTTGGTGCTTAAAGCATCTTTCTAAATTGTTCGGGTACATTTCTCATGTCACCTGGTCCTGAGATGAAGCAGCGACGAAGTGCGGCAGGAACGCGACGTCGTCCGGTCATGTGCAGGACATTGGAGAGCGTTGACAGGATGACCTTAGACGTGTGAATCTCCTGAACAGGTGTTGTACATTATGGACGGACTTGCCAAGGCTGGTTTAACAACAGCTAGTTCGACAACCGGTCACATGGAAATCAGTTTTCTTGAATATTTTTTAACCTCTTTAAAAATTGGGATTGGCTATTTTTTAGTGTATTCAAAGACATATATCGTAATTTCTGCACTATAAGTTGCACCTTAAAACCTTCAAATGTCTCAAAAGCCGACAGTGCGCCTTACATATGGACCAATAGGTCTTGCAACTACGGTGAGCAGCCGCCTACTCTATTTTCCCCCGTAGAAGAAGTAACGTGCGGTGCATGTTGAGATATACGACTGCGTGAAGCGTGCCGTTTCATTTCCATGTGTGTGTTTGTGTAAAGAGCCCAAAATGGCTCCTGTTAAGAGACACGCTTACGACGCAGAGTTTCAACTCAAGGCCATTAGTCACGCAGCAGAACACGGGAATAGAGCAGCAGCCAGAGAGTTGAACATGAACCAATCAATGGTGCCGAAGTGGAGGAAGCAACAAGTAGACCTCCCCTGACTGTTGTGTTGACGTTCCCTTTAGCGCAGCTCCATCTAATGGATGCAGAACGTAACCCCAGCCTCCACTGTAGCGTCTGTTCTATGCGCCTTATAATGCGGTGCGCCTTATAGTGCGGAAAATACGGTTATTCATTGATTGAATCACACTGAGCAGGGCGTCCTAATCAACAGTTTGTAGATATACCTACGAACATGTCACTGCTCTTTAGATGTTGTGTGAATGCAAAAATGTAAATGCACAAAAGAGACTCTTAGTTTTCAAATTCTTCTTTCACCGTCTCGACTTCCAGCGTCTTCCAGAGACGTCTGATTGATTTTGCACTCAGTATAAGGTTACATTGTGACACACACACACACACACACACACACACACACACACACACACACACACACACACACACACACACACACACACACACACACACACACACACACACACACACACTGTGTATGAAGACATCAGAGTAACATCAGATCTGTGATGTTACTGCGAACAGCTGAAAGGGTCATACAGTACAATAATGTTCTCTTTCATCTATCATCAATAATTCATCTCTGCTTCCCATTTAATTTATTTTTCTGACACAGCTGCTCCAAACTTCATCGCCTCAGCCGTCTTTAGATCCTCATCCACTTCAGCCAAACGTAAATGATGTAAAAGGGTTGGGGAGGAGGTTAATCAAAGTGCTCTTTCTCCTTTCAGCTAATATACAAATCAAAAATGCATCCAACTGTATTTGGGTTCTTTAGAGATTAATCAAATCAAATCAAATTAATTAAAGTACGGATTCAAAGCAACTTTTACTTAATATAAAATACAGTCGACCTGGGGTGACAGATGAAATCAAAGGGAGTTTGAGAGACTAAGGGCGCGCTCACACTATCCTCCCGGACCGAGACCCGGACTTTAGGGTACTTGTCCCCCCTCCCTCTCCCCCCCGCGCCCCAGCCGCGTTTGTACTCACACTACCTGGGCCTCGGCCAATACTTCTTGCTGTCCATACGCCTTCAAGCCGTAACACGTCACACGCATTGATCGCGTGTGTGTGGCTTTGTTTACAAATCTTTCCGTAGACCTCAGAGTTTTTGTGCGTCTTGTCGACTGTTTTTGAATATTTTATCCGACCAAATCTGCAGTAAACACTGCGCATCACACCAACGTGAACCTTTCACCGCCATTGTTGTTGTTGTTAAATGTCCGCGCATGGTCCCTCCTTCTATTTACATGTCCGAACAGGCGGACATAACGCTACTGCCGTAGGGCTCGTGCGCGCACGCTCGTGCTCGTACATGTGCAAACGGCTCCGCTAAAGCCCACCTATTTCAAGCGGGCCGTGGAGGGCCAGCTGGCCCCAGTTGAGCGCGGAGCGGGTGCGCTCACACTACTTAAAGGTACTAGACTTTAGCTGAAAAAACGGTTTTGGCCGCGGCCAAAAGGATAGTGTGATCACGCTCTAAGAGCCCAGGAGGCGACAAATGCAGATTATTAGTGTCTCATTTATCAGATAACTGAGAGTAAACGTTGAATGGTAACTGTATACATGAACGTGGAATTGATCATACAGAATATGAGAAGTCACTGATATCACTAATGTGGATCTACAGCGATCTACTGTGACGTTGGTGACTGCGTCTTTTTCTGGGTGGAGCCGATGATTTTGCTGCTTTATTATCATTATTTGCATTTTCCCCTTAAGTGTCAGTTTGTAACTTGCAAATAGAGCCGCTCTACAGGGTCTCCATGAGCAGATACAGACGTGTTTTTGTTTCTGGGTGAGAGAACGGGTGCATTTTTAGACTATTTTCACATTCACCATTATTGTAACTAAAGATTTTACTTTACACACATTTCACTCAAGTCTTTTTATTGGGCCAGTCAAGTATCAAATCTAGTTATTCTGCCTAAGGGCGCACTCACACTGTCCTTCTGCAACGGGCCAAAACAGGTTTTGCGGGTAGAGCCTAGTGCGTTTGACCAGTGTAAGTGCAACCGCTCCACACCTAGCTGCGGCCAGCTGGCCGTCCACGGCCCGTTTGAGAGAGGTGGGCTTTAGTAGAGCGCGTTTGCACGTGTACGAGCACGAGCAGGAGGCCTACGACGGTTCTGATGTCATTTATGTGCGCCTGTTGGGACGTAGAAAAAAGAAGGAGGGACCATGCACGGACATTTCAAACAATGGCGGTGAAAGGTTCACGTTGGTGTGATGCGGAGGTGGAGTGTTTACTGCAGATTTGGTCGATGAAAAGATTCAAAAACAGTCGACAAGACGCACAAAAACTCCAAGGTCTATGGAAAGATCTGGAAACAAAGCCACGCATCGCCATGACGTCATCAATGCGTGTGACGTGTTACGGCGTGATGACGTATAGGCAGCAAGAAGCATTCTCCGAGGCCCAGGTAGTGTGAGTACAAACGGGTCTGGAGGGGGGGACAAGGACCCTAAAGCACGGGGCACGGTACGGAAGGACAGTGTGAGTGCGCCCTAAGACACTGCAGTCTTCCTGCAGAATCCCATCTTTGTAAAGAGAAGAAACTATTATTATTACCTGCCAAATGATGAGTTTATGGGCTAATTCCTCTGATATGCAGTCGTCCAATCTTGACATTGTTATTCACAGAAACATTTCTGACTCTTTAAACTGAACACAAGAGTCCAGAGTCTTTAAATTGTAGGTTGAGTCGTTCTGTCAGGTCGAGTTGAAGGTCATCAAACAGTGACTCAGGTCCACATCTCTGACCAGCACTGTAGTGCTACCACACTTTGGTGTGAACAGATGGCGTTTTCAAAGTCACCATCGCTCCAGTCATGCACACACCCAGCAGTTCTAGCCTTTTCTACACCGACCCTTTAGTCTTAAACACATGCAGAGTCTTCCATTTGCAAACATGCATGCATATTTAAATACACGCAGAACACCGTGTGCATTGTGTAATCTGAGTCCGCTGACCCTTTAAGATGGACTCAGTGATTTCCTCTCTTAATTTCAGTGAAGCCACAGTCCAGCAGCTGACGATGTCCTAACAATGGTCTGCTATTGAGATTGATAGTAATATAGACGAGTGAGCAGCAGTGAAGCGTGCCAGGTGTGGGTTCATCAATCAAATCAAAGAGTGTTAAGAGACACGTCTCTCACACCAAATGGCTGGTTTGGTTGATAATGCCAAAGGAGCATCAGTCACACCAGAGCATGTCAATCATATCATCAGCTCTTATATTTACAGCCACAGGGTGCGACTGCATGCTTGCCTGTTTCTGTGCAGTGTACAGTATCCTACTTAGCCAAGGAGTGAGTGTGTGTGTGTGTGTTTGTTTGTGTGTTTGAGTCTGTGTGCTCATGATAGTGAGCCTTTTGATGTATTTGGACTCACTTTGTTCTTGTGGGACGATTTATCATGTCTCCTGGCTCCCAGGGTGAGGAAACACAACACACAAATCTCCCCACCTCCCTGCAGGATGCAGAAGTGGGCTAACTCTCCACATATTCAGGATTTATGGGGTGTAAAACATCTCACAGGCTGCACAGCACATCTCTTCTGCCAGATTTGAGCAAAGAAGTTGGAGGAACTGAAGTAGTGGCTTTTCTTGTGTGCTTCTGAGGTCTTGGGAGTATTTGTAAACCATGACCGCATGGAGTGAAGATAGAAGGTGATTCATACATGATGATGATGCCTCAGCAAAAGGCAACTAAGAAGAGGACTGCTGTGGGGTGTACTATGAAGCTTGATTAGTGGGTTAGCAAAGTACGTTGCGCTCAAAGCCTGGGTCAGCTGTGACACGAAAGTCGCTCTCTTTAAGGGTGGCTGTATCACCATGGTCACTTATGCTTTAACCAAACCTGGTCTGGAGGTTTTCAAATCAGACTTAGAGCTCAGTGACGTAGACTTTGGTGTCCGATCGGCTCCTTAAAGCTCAGTGACGTAGACTTTGGTGTCAGATCGGCTCCTTAAAGCTCAGTGACGTAGACTTTGGTGTCAGATCGGATCCTTAAAGCTCAGTGACGTAGACTTTGGTGTTTGATCGGCTCCTTAAAGCTCAGTGACGTAGACTTTGGCGTCAGATCGGCTCCTTAAAGCTCAGTGACGTAGACTTTGGTGTTTGATCGGCTCCTTAAAGCTCAGTGACGTAGGCTTTGGTGTCAGATCGGCTCCTTAAAGCTCAGTGACGTAGACTTTGGTGTCAGATCGGCTCCTTAAAGCTCAGTGACGTAGACTTTGGTGTTCGACTGGCTCCTTAAAGCTCAGTTACGTAGACTTTGGTGTGGGATCGGCTCCTTAAAGCTCAGTGACGTAGACTTTGGTGTCAGATCGGCTCCTTAAAGCTCAGTGACGTAGACTTTGGTGTCAGATCGGCTCCTTAAAGCTCAGTGACGTAGACTTTGGTGTTCGATCGGCTCCTTAAAGCTCAGTGACGTAGACTTTGGTGTTCGATCGGCTCCTTAGAGCTCATTGACGTAGACTTTGGTGTCAGATCAGCTCCTTAAAGCTCAGTGACGTAGACTTTGGTGTCAGATCGGCTCCTTAAAGCTCAGTGACGTAGACTTTGGTGTCAGATCGGCTCCTTAAAGCTCAGTGACGTAGACTTTGGTGTCAGATCGGCTCCTTAAAGCACAGTGACGTAGACTTTGGTGTCAGATCGGCTCCTTAAAGCTCAGTGACGTAGACTTTGGTGTCAGATCGGCTCCTTAAAGCTCAGTGACGTAGACTTTGGTGTTGGATCGGCTCCTTAAAGCTCAGTGACGTAGACTTTGGTGTCAGATCGGCTCCTTAAAGCTCAGTGACGTAGACTTTCATTGGTTTTGCCTTATTATGGTCACTTGTGTTGCTCCTTTCTGTTATTAAACTCTTAAACTATTAAACTCATTATAAGGATCTGCTGCTCTTCAGTGAAATATGAACCCTTGATCAAAGGGTGAGTCACATGACGCGATACACGCCCTTTTCATGAGAACGCTCATTGAAACTACAGCAGGGGATGTTCAGCGCGCTTCATAGTTCATCCCTCTGGTAATCAACATCCTTATGTATCCAATTCAGGTTTCAAAAATGGATGAACTCCCGCGCTGGACTGGCACAGAGACGGGTTGGTTTCTGCGTGTGCCAGGATTAATGTAGAGCTTTGCACAGAAAATAAAGAGAATAGCATGCGTCAGCAGCATCGGCATCGTAAACAACACAGACTAATATCCAACGCATCTTGTCGTGGCTGGATCTAAATGGAAAATCGTCGTGTAATGGCTCAACCAGCCGACACAGCTGTGGAATAATGAAGTGAAAAATGTCTCTCAGGAGCTGCACTCCCTGCTGCGGCCTGATTATCAGGTGATAGAGATTCTCCGTCAAACGTGTCGACACATACAACAGGTTCCTGCCCTCACTGCCAAGTGACAAGCGGCACGTTGAATTGGAAATATAGCACGCTGCAGCTATGGATCTATATCTTTATTATTATTCCATGAGATCATCTGAAACATTGTTGGGATTCAGCTTTGAATTGTTTTTAGTATTTAAAAACATTTTTAAGGCCTTAGGGAAACACTTTTATTGAGACAGACTGAATTTGAACATGCTTGTTGAGTTCAGTTTAGCTATTTTGCATTTTCAAATAAAGAATTGAAGTGTCAGCTGTTGTGGTCTGCTGCTGTGCTGCTAGTGTACGTCTGCTGGTGGATTTTTTATGTGTCGTTTGATTTAAAAAACCAAAATCAGAGTGGTGTCCGTTGTCTCACTTTAACAGCAGCAGCAGGTGAGTCAGGTCTAATCAGGCCAAAGTGGAATCACCTGTGCGGCTTCACCACAGGTGTGTGTCGTCGCTGTAATCACTGGCGACTTTCAAGGAAACTCAACACGCTGTGTGAACTGCTGATACGACCACACAGGAAATGAATGAGTGATATTGACAATGCAGATGTGTTTTTTCACCAATGTTAAGGCAAAAATGGTAGATACATCATTTCAAATTCCCTCCGGTTTAGGAAGATGATCTCTTTTACACCAGTGACAGTAGCATACACAGTTACAGACAACAGCAATAGTCCCAAGAAAACAGAGAAGAAACACGTGAACTTGCTGCTGAAATGTCCAATATTTGCTGCAGTGACTTCACTGTGCACATGCTTATATGTGTAATCGCTGACAGCAACCCCTGATCATTAAAGAAAACGCTCATATATCAATACAGACATTAAATAGCAGCCTACGGGGTCAGTCAGGGGCCGTCCACACAAACACGTTTGTTTTTGAAAGCGTGTGTTTCTCTGCACGGTTTGGCCTTTCATCCCCACGTAACCACAGTCGAACCTGAGTTTTATGTCAAATAAAAGGAGTCCAGGGTGAAAAGTGTGGTTTCAGCAGTTATGTGTGGTCAGGAAAACCGCAATTTCTTGTCGACATTGTTTGACATCACACTGTGCAACGGTAAGCAGTCAGTTGTATCCAGTGACGTGCAGTGAGGGTTTGGGAGGCACTGACTCACAAGTCAGATTTATAAACATACAGTAGGATGCCAAAGGGATAGGATGAGAGAACAGGAGCGAACAGGATGCTGAACACCATTTTTAAACACCAGTGCAGCTGTATGTTGCAGTATTTCTTACCTTTACTTGTAAATGACTTCTTGCTTTGATTGAAAGTCCAGCTTTGGAAAATGTCGTAGTTTAGAAATCAAATCCTCCATTTTCAGGGGGAGAAACAGCTTGTCGCTAAGCTCTACAGCGTGGCACAGCACACTTCCTGTGTTTACTTTTTGCACACGGGTCAGAGTTCACCCTCCGTGCTCACTATCGCCGCCTTACTTGAGGCAGAGGTACTGCCTGCCTCAGGGCAGCATTTTCCCTGTGGATTCATGTCTTATCAATAAGATGTAAATATTACACACATCCGTAAAATACATTACTGACCACCATGGGAAAGAAGACGTATGCTTTTATTACATAAAAGTGTCTCAACCATCATATTGGAAACATTCACAGACATGGGAACAAGCACGCGCCGTTTGCACACGCTCAATCCAGTTTGTGAGTGATGTGCAATCTGGAGGGAGGCTCGGCTGTCCGTGCCTCACCTCTCGTCTGTCCGTGCCTCACCTCTCGTCTGTCCGTGCCTCACCTCTGGTCTGTCCGTGCCTCACCTCTGGTCTGTCCGTGCCTCACCTCTGGTCTGTCCGTGCCTCACCTCTCGTCTGTCTGTGCCTCACCTCTCGTCTGTCCGTGCCTCACCTCTCGTCTGTCCGTGCCTCACCTCTCGTCTGTCCGTGCCTCACCTCTAGTCTTTCCGTGCCTCACCTCTCGCCTGTCCGTGCCTCACCTCTCGTCTGTCCGTGCCTCACCTCTCGTCTGTCCGTGCCTCACCTCTCGTCTGTCCGTGCCTCACCTCTCGCCTGTCCGTGCCTCACCTCTCGTCTGTCCGTGCCTCACCTCTCGTCTGTCCGTGCCTCACCTCTCGTCTCCGAAGAGACTCTGTTTATTTAAGCATGAAATACAGAATTTTCTGCCATTTTTACTGTAAAATGGTCAAAATTCATATAGAACCACACCAAAATCATAGTCCAGAGAATAATAATACTTGTGTTATTTTATTATTTCGTTTCTTTATCCTCTCATGATGTCACATGATCACCTGCCTCCCCTGACTGCACGTCACTGGTTGTATCCATGGAGACTTGTGGAGCGCTCTTGACGTCGACGTGACCGGCTGATGGAGCTTTGGTTTCATGTGGACGGAGATATTTTTTATCACCCCGATGGTGTGGACGGGAATTTTTCTTTTAACCATAAAACTTTAGTTTCAAGAATATCCACATTCATGTGGACTAGGCCTCAGAGGGGGAGGGGTGGGTAGCAGGTGGATGATGCTACAAGTGGATTAGGATGACGTCAGAGCAGATACGCACATCACACTTGTCCAAAGGGACGCACGGCAGCGTTTCGCCTCATGTACGTATAAGGTTATTAGTGCTCTAGCTCGTATGCAGTCAATGGAGTTGTCGATGGGACAGACGACATCACTCCATGCATGTTTTTATATCCTCTTCATTTGATATCAGCAAAATAACACAACAAGCTTTTACAACAAAACATGAAATGAAATAAAACCCGGATGAAGAGAAACACTCATCGCTGCAGCTTTCACAGTACGAGAAGACTGGCTGCCCACTTTTGCTTCCACTCAGTATTTTTGAGCTATTCTTTTCGCTCACAGGCATCAATTCAAAAAAGTGCAACATGTGTGTGTGTGACTAATACATCCTTATCCTTGGCAAGGCCTGGCCAAGAGCACAGCAACCCACTGAGATTTTTTTAGAGAAATACATAAAAAGAACTCTCCACGGTCCCAACTGTACCGGAGCTCCTTCTGAAGGTGCGAGACATCGCCACGAGGTCGGGAATACAGCCAATAGTCCGAGTGTTGACCCGGGGCACTGAGCGGGAACTGAGAGGCTTCTGTTTACTGGTGAGGTAGCACTGAGAAACAGTGAGTGGACATTTCTTTTGTTTTGTCTTTTTGGAGCTGCAACACAACACCAACTACAGCCATAAGCATTCAGAGAAGAGTACACTGGCAGCAGCAGTGATATTAAATGTCTGCCTTCAATGATGTACTGGTTTATCCACTGTAGTTCTGAAGTTAGAAGAAGAAGTACTTTATTAATCCCGCAACGGGAAATTCAATTTTTTCACTCTATTATTGTTATTCATGTTACACACACAAACACACACACACACAGGCCCGAAATACACACACATGCACACACATAGGCCCGAAATACACACACACGCACAAACAGGACCAATAGCGATCAGAGCGAGGGGGCTGCCAGTGGACCAGCGCCCTGAGCAGTTGGGGGTTCAACAGCACCTCAGCAGTGTCCAGGAGATGAACTGGCACCGCTCCAGCCACCAGTCCACGCTCCATTCATGGTTCATACAGGGACTCGAACCGGCAACCCTCCAGTTCCCAGCCGAGTCACCAATGCCACCACCTGCACACGTCAAACAGGCTGTTCTTCAGTTCTGGAGTTAAAACATTTTGCTCTTCAGTTCAAAGTTCTCATCTTGTTTAAAAGTTAGTGTTTTGCGTCGGATTCGTATTCTCTTGTTCTAACTCAGTCGGTCCCTTTGACTGAACAATGCCATCGTTAAGCTGAAGCGACGCCTCGTTCACTGGGAAAAGTCTCAGCGAGTACTTTTGTCTCATTTATCTTGTTCTTGAAAGGACATTTTCTGCTGCCTGGATGAAAAACTTCAACCCGTTCTGAACAATGACAGCATCTTGAAACATGACTTTGTAAGACGGAGACTGTGTTAGAATAATAAAAAAGATATTACCCAACAAGCACATTTCATTGGCTTCTATCTCACTGCATCATGGCTGAAAACAACATTACATTTAATTATTATTCTTCCCATTTCCTGGCATTGTTGCCTGAAAAGCCCCGCCCCTTGGGGTCGACCACCTCGGGACCTTATTCCAGATACAAATATGTATGCTAGTGAACGTTAAGAGAAATTACACATATAATATTTGTCAATTTAAAAGATAATTTTGACAGATTCACGCAGGTTTAGCCGTAGTACCAGTAAACTACATCTTGTCTCGCACAATATTCATCCCCTATCATGCTCAGGTAGCTAGCTAAGTAAGCTAACACATGTTACATTATCTTACCTGATGTGTTTTTTATGAACCGGGAAGCAAAAGAACGAGCCAGACCCATTATTCATGTGAGTAAGTGTGAGTCCCTTACGAGACTTTGGGATGAGCAGTCTTAAGGTGCGTTCACACCGGGCCGTGACAGAAACGGCAAATCGCTTGAAAGGCAAGTAATCAAATGTGGATCATATTCGGACCATCGTGCCAAACGTGCTGTTTCAAATGCATGAGTGACGATGACGATGCAAACCCGTTTTTACCCGGCAGCCGTCATACAGCAGCTCGGAGCGCCAAGGTGGAACCAGCTGCTCTGGCTAGAGGCAGCAGCTAAACGCCCCACTAGCTAGGCTTGGCGCTGTGACAAAACAACTAGGGTCCATGGGAGTCTTGACTGCAGCTAGTCTACTCTTCTGATTGGCCAACGCGGGATGGCAGCCAGCCACATTGTCCCGTGACTCGACTGAAAAGGTCAATAATTTCAACTGTCCCGTTGGACGCATATGAAGCGACACCGCGTCCATCTGTCTCATGTCTTAAAGTTGCGTCCGTACATCGACTTTGTTTGTAATCCAGTTGTTCTGCGCGGCCCGATTTGAACTTAGCTTTACGCTTCAACAGTTTTAGGACTGACTGCAACTTTCATCTTTTAAATGGACAAAAATCACACGTGTAATGTGTGTGTGCGATAAAAGGTCCTCAGCTGATGTAACAACAGGGATGTCGTGGTTACATGTTCCACATAATGAGACTTTTTACGGCTATAAAAAAGACTAACTGTAAAAGTAAGCGGTTTGTTCCTTTTGGTAGTTTTAACTTTTAATATTCTGTGAGTTATTTGTTTAGATTTGTTCAGCGTGCTGTTGTGTTTATGTAAATGCAGCTGTTTGAATGATTCTGCACGTAAGCCCGTAGCAGAGCGAGAGTGGAAATGAGGATAGATGGCGTGCTTTCACGGCTGAGAATGTTTTGACAGCACATTAGTGTCTAAATCTATTTGATGTTTACAGACTTTGCCTGGCATGATGGATTTACTCAAAATGCCAAACCCTGTTCTCATCCCCTGGTCTCGGCAGGCTAACGCAAACCTTCAAAGGAGTTGGAAGATTTCTCTGACTAACTGGCCTCGAGGTGGAAAACAGCAGAGAGGAAGTGCAGACGTACTCAGACGTGCCAGCAGAATAGGTTACCTCTCAGTCTGAGGCAGTCAGAGTAAGCACTAAAAACTTTTCCCTACACGGCTCTAGTTTGTGAGTCCTATTGATTTCATTATAGAAAACCTGCGACTCACGTCTGCACTGAACCTTTTAAACATCAGATGTGAATTGAAATGTTTGCCTGGCTCCACCTCAGCTCCCCTGTCTGACAGTCTCCAACTCTATCTTGGCTTTTTCACTCTTAAGTAAGGCATCACTGCACTAACACAAGTGTTGGATTTGTAGAAACACCATGCTCACACACTGTTGCAACCACAGAGCAAATGTATCCTCAGGCTTATTCACTCGAGCTCGGCCAATAAGAGGAGACACCGGAGGGGTTTATTTATGGTATAGCTTCGATTAAGATTAATTACTTTAATACAGTATTAATTGCTGCAGAGACACAGCTTTAAAACCAGGATGGATGTGGGATAGATGTGAGATGTTGATATTGTTGAGATCAACCTGCAGTTACCTCCCCGGGTCATGATCGGAGGATAGAAGAAAGGATCTTGAGACGATGGCTTGAGATCACACCAATATCTTTATTGGAGCACTTTGCAAAGCGGAGACAAGTTCTGATACAACACAAACCAGGTCATACATCAGACGAGTCTGTTGTGGTCTAGGGGTAGTGGCTTAAATACTCTTCTGTCGATGTTAACGCCTTAATGTATGTAAAGAGGGCGGCAATGGGCGTTAATCTGCCTGGCAACACATTATAACACTATCTTCAGCCTCCTATCTTGATCTAATTATTTTTATTCAGACGTTACAGAACTTCCATGACCACAAATATAAAATGGCCAACGATTGAATTTGTGTTTTTGTTCACAAACTAATGTAGACTGGTCGGAGCAAAGCCTCATGGCAAATGAACTGCGTATCGCTCCAATGATTGCTCCGCGTTTATCCAAAGAACGAATGGGGATGAATGAGTGAACCAACCCGGCGTCAACTCGTGCTGCAGGTGAGTCGACGGGAAAAACGGTTTTAGCTCGAGCTTTGACACTGTTGAGAATTAGCAAAACATTTGAGCTGAGTTCTTCATGGTTCCTCATCAGTGGGGCGGTGTCGTCATATCACGGTGTGCACCGCAAGTTTTACACACACACACACACACACACACACACACACACACAGACACCCCCCTGTCCTGGTGGTGACGGTAAACAGTCAGTTGTATCCACGGAGACTTGTGACCAGCTAAAGGAAGTGGATTTTGCGGTTTCATGTGGATGGATGTATATTTTTTACACCGGTGGTGTGAAAGGGAGTTTGTTTTTTAACCGGGGGCCATAAAAGTTTTGTTTCAAAAATACCCGTGTCCGTGTGGACTAGGTCTAAGAGAGAGGAGGAGGTTGTCTTTGTGATGGATGAAACAAATGAGTGATGCAGAGAGAGGGACAGAGTGTGGTAGTCTGACAAAAACACAAGAACAAAAACAGACCATCTGGGGAAACCACTGAACGCTTTGATATCAAGCTCAAGGGTTTGAGGAGGGGCATTTTGATGGATGCCATGTCAGTGGGACTTCTGCATTAGGTAGGTTAGGTTTCCAACTTCCACTGATCGTGTTAAAGTCTGGCTCTGTGTCCAGATGTGTTCAGACTGTTATGAACACTGGACTTCTGGGTTTGCTGTGTTTGTCTCTCCTGAGTTCCTGTGCTGCCTCTTTGCCGATCTAAGCACCTGCGCTGAATCAGCCTCGTTAGTCTCCCCCTGCTCTCAGAGTTTTCCCCAGCCGACCAGCTCATCTCTTATTTTCCTGCTTAATCACTCATCCTCCTCACCTGAGCTTCCCCAGCCCGGCCTCATCTCTACCGCTGTTTTGTCAGGAACCTTTGGCGTCACGTGTCAAAGCACCGGGTAAACCTGTGCGTCAAACACACTGCGCTCATCTGTGGGCGAGGTTTTAAACAAGGGGAAGATGTGGTTAAAGTTGTGAATTCACACACAATTATTTGGCTATTTTAAGGCAACAAAACCATCTGGTTAGGGTCAGGGAAAGATCATGATATGATCAAAATATGTAATTTACTGGCCAATAGAAAACTGTCTTTAATCCCATCAGTGTAGTGAGATTTGGAGGTTCGGTGTTTAAAACTGACCTTATTTGTGTGGTGGTTAGCACTGTCGCCTCACAGCGAGAAGGTTCCAGGTTCGTATCCCGGCTGGGGCCCTTCTGTGTGGAGTTTGCGTGTTGTCCCCGTGTCTGCGTGGGTTTTCTCCGGGTTCTCCGGTTTCCTCCCACAGTCCAAAGACGTGCAGGTGTTGGGTTCATTGATGACTCTAAATCACCCGTAGGTGTGAATGGTTGTCTGTCTCTGTTCGTCTCTATGTGTCATGTGATAGACTGGCGTCCTGTCCGCCTCACGCTCGATGTCAGCTGGGATCGGCTCCAGTCCCCCACGACCCGACCTCGGGATAAGCGGTTGAAGATGAATGAATGAATGTATTTTAACCATTGATGTTTCTTTCTCTCGTCTAACTGAAAACCTGTTGTTGAATCAATGATGCAAGAACCTGCTCAGAATCGGTTATTTCTTTTAAATGTGTTTTATTTTAAGCGGATGCAAAGATATTGAGTTACTTCTCATGAAGCCCTGAGACACGAGTCCTGAAAGCTTCTCTGAACTGGCTTCCAAAGCTCAAATTGTATGATTAAGAATGGTGTTCAGCATTTTAGCAAAACATAAGTGCATTTCTAACACAACCACAGTGACACTTGTAACATACGGGGCATGAAGGGGTCACAAACCACAGCCAAAACCAAGCCGAAGCCCAGTTTTTGACTTGGGCTTCAGCGCCAATCTCTCCACCCGCACTTCAACCTCTAATCAGATCCCTTTGCATTCAAGTCCTGGATTTCAGCTGAGGCTTTGCAGGATCCCTGCTTTTGTTCTGTTAAGTTTAGTGTTGCCTTTAAAAGTTATTTCCTGCAGTCTGCACCTGCTCCGCTCTTCACAACAGACCATTGACTAAAGGCAATTAACAGACAGACGCCTCATTCAGACCAAAGTTAATGACCATTGTGTTTCATCCATTAACAAACTCAAACCGTATGTGCATTTGAGTGCGTTTGTAGGTGTCTACGCAATCATGCATCCAATGCCTGGTATGTTCCAGAGAGAGAGTGTTTTCACCACTTTCTATCCACCGCCACTTTAGAAGAAAAGGACAATGGAAGCACTTTGGACCAGGAGGAGTGAGAGTGGCGCAGAGGGATAAATGTCATGTTGTCGGCAGCAGAGCACAGTGGAGGAGTGCATAATTCTCTGCTCAGGTTTCTTACCGTCTCCTGTGCTGGAGCAGAACCATGCATTTGACTCTATATACATTTAAATGCGTAAACCCAGGTTGTGAGGAGCCTTACAGCGCTTTTACAGCTTCAGTAGTTGCTACTTTTTAAGCTTCACATCTCTCCTGAGGATCTTATTAATTAACCTCAAACCCTTCTGTAATATGAACCCTGATATTTAATTAAAATGTGCACAAACATACAATCAAGTGTTGGGTAAAAAGCATAATTTCACTGCCTTCACACAGTTGAACACATACAGAGCAGATTTTCCATCGAAGAGCCAAGTGTGGCACACGGAGGTTAATCCGATGCTTATATAATTTCTCACATCGTTTACTCAGTGGGGCATAATTATGCAACGCTTGAGAGAGAGAGAGAGTGTGTGTGTGTTTATCAGTGTATACTCTGCATGCTTATGTGAGCGATAACGCCTCCTTATAGTAAGAGGGCTCACGTTCTAGTTACAAAAGGATGTTATGGCTTCACTATACTTTCCTAACCTTTTATCTATGGGTGCTGTTCAAAACTAATATTTTAGTCAAGGGGTGTAAAGATTCAATGATACATGGAGACATATGGCTTCATCAATAACCAATCACTGATGTTATCATCTTGTTTCTCTTTGTGATCCTGTGCATGAACTGTGCGTATGTGTCACGTCCTTCTGCTAGCATGTTCTCCGGTCACAGAGCTACTTTAGCGAGCTAGCATCCAGAATAAAAGCTCCTGACTGGAAAGAAACAACAAAACTATGCTGTGCCGCTCTTTAAAGTCTGAAACACTGATGAGAAACTGGTTATAAAATATGCCGACAGCCCCATGAACTCTGCTGATCATTTAAGACGATGCTAATCATGCTAATTATACAGTCAATAAAGAGTCAACCCTGAACTTTAGTAGCTAATGCTACTTCCAAATTGCAGTGCAAGTATGCTAGCTCACTCTGGTTGAAAGCAAGAACCAATGTTAGCTGGTTTCAATCACAGCCGCATTGTATTTCAAAGGAACCCCTCCTCATCGGGTGCAGGACAAATAAAACTGCTGTTTAACTACTAATTGGCGACTGTGGCTCACTTGGTGGAGCGAGTCGGCCAATGTCCGAAGGGTTGGCGGTCAGATCCCCACCCTGCCCTACTTTGGTCATGATCGATGTGTCCTTGGGCGGGACACTTCACCCACCTTGCCTCGTGTGAATGTGTCTGACTGCTGTATGTGTGAGGAGGTGGTCGGAGGGGCCGTAGGCGCTGATTAGCTGCCACGCTTCCGTCAGTCTGCCCCAGGGCAGCTGTGACGTAGTTTACCACCACCATGTACGTCTGTGTGAATGAATGGAAAGCGTCTTGAGCACTGAGAAAGACGCTACATAAATCTAAGCCATAATAATAATAACAATAATTCAGTCCTTGAATTAAAACAGAAGAAATATTGATGTTACTTTAAGCAAAGTGGTTCAAAACAAATTCATTTTCTTTTTTGAATGAACCCAAATGAGACTGTATTCAATCTAAACACGTTACATTGTCTTATTCTTATGAATGCACTGAATCTGTATTTCAGAATCATAATTGTAGATAATTTACTTAAACACCAATTCGTATGAAAGGGATATCTAGTAAGGATGAACCCTGGGCGCCTCCCTAGGGAGGTGTTCCAGGCACGTCCAGCTGGGAGGAGGCCTCGGGGAAGACCCAGGACCATATGGAGAGATTAGATCTCCACACTGACCTGGGAACGCCTCAGGATCCCCCAGTTAGAGCTGGTTAATGTGGCCCGGGAAAGGGAAGTTTGGGGTCCCTGCTGGAGCTGCTGCCCCCGCGACCCGACCCCGGATAAGAGGCTGAAGATGAGATGAGATGATGAGATGAAAGGGATATAAACCCATCCACAGTAGATCATGTCTGATATGTAACTGTTATCATATCCTAATGTGTACATTATGAATATGATTGCTTCTCATATTGCTTTAGAACCGATACAAGTGTTTTAATTATTTCACTTTCGGGATAATAAACTCACCTAATACTTGTGATAAAGCGCGCTAAACTACGCTTGGCATGTGGTCAATTGTCGTTGTCCTTTCCTGGTTGAGCTCGCAGAAAAGCTGATCTCACAAAAAAATAAATAAAAAAATGAAACCGTGTGTTCTTTTATAGCTACAGTGTGTGCTCAGGCTATCACTTTGTTCCTGTTCCCAGAACTGAGTACTGGAAGTGTAAGTGGCGCTGGAACATTTCCAACCTTACTCAGGCCAGATGACGAGAGATGAGGAGGAAGATATAAACTTCTAAATACCCAGAGTGAGACTGCCCGAGCTGCCGAGTGTGTGCATAAGTTGTTCCCGCAGGTGCTTATCGAGCCGGGGGAAGCCCGGGTTAGTGTTGTCAAGAGGGTGAGCCGGCCTCGTCTCGATGGACGATTAAACGGCTTTTCAGCTGCTCGTCCTCTGCCCCTCTCTACCTGACTGTTTCCTCAAGGTTGAGTCCTTTACCCACACGCGCACCTCTCCAGCACCGCCCAAGGCTCCTCTGACTAACACTGCCTCTCCTTCACATCCTCACCTCCCACCTCCCTCTGACAGTAGAGCTCTTCATTGTTCTCCACCCATTTGCCCATTTCTATGCTTTATCAGTTATAAAATATCGTCTTTGCTCACTCCCTGCACATTTGAGATTATTCGTGATTTTGTTTTGCTTGTTCTGTCTTTTTTTTGGTCTTTCTGTCTTTATATCCTCATGACCGAAAGAACCAGGTCCAGGTGTTTCCTCAGGAGGGGGTCTGGAGTCTCCCTTAGAGAGAGGGGGAGAAGTTCAGCATCCGTGAGGAACTCGGAGTAGAGCCGCTGCTCCTTTGAGTTGGAGCCAGTTGAGGTGGTTCAGGGTCATCTAGTAAGGACGTCCAGCTGGGAGGAGGCCTCGGGGAAGACCCAGGACCAGGTGGAGAGATTAGATCTCTTCACTGGCCTGGGAACTCCTTGCAATCCCCCAGTTAGAGCTGGTTAATGTGTGGGAAGTTTGGGGTCCCCTGCTAAAGCTGCTTCCCCCGTGACCCGACCCCGGATAAGAGGCTGAAGATGAGATGAGATTTGAGGAATTTATATCCAGCACTTAACCTGCCTCTGAACCATCTGAGAAGCTGTCATTGGAAGATGTTTGGAAAAGGGCAGGCACTGTGAAAAAACATGCCTTGCAGGTGATTGGATGAACCATCTGTCAATCAAACTCTTTCCAAAGTCAGCTGGAGAAGAAAGAAAGCCTTTCCTCAGTCTTTCAGCAAAGAAAATCTCTCCACAGCATCCGCGCTCACCTCCATCATTGTTGCTTTGAGCGAACAGTCGGCCGTCCCGTCGCTGTGACTCCCTGCTCCCGCTCCAACTGCTGATTGGCCCTCACAGGATGCTGATTGGCTGGCTCACTTTAGCTCCAAACCTAGAGGCATTACTTGGAGCCTGACTGAGAATGATTGTGTGACGTGAACCCCCCGATTCTTGGCTGATCTCGTGTTACTGCGACGATTCAGCTGCTGTGTGAGGGAATCCAGCATCGCAGTTCAGAGCAAAATCTTTGATGAATACCGAAGTCTGCTGTGCAATTTGACGGCTGGCAGCTTCGCCCAACTGTGAGATCAGAATTTCTAATTCCAAACAAGAAGAAAATGCGATTGTAATGAGCAGATCGCCATGACAATGACTGAGCACACTGATGCTCCCCAGAGAATGAATACCTCATTTCAGATAATCCAGGACCCTTTCCTGCACTATCTCTGGGTAAATGTACAATGTGAACTATAATTGAATCCATGGGATATTGCCATGGAGTTTGCTGAGCTCCCAGGAGGGTAAACCTTTGTGATTTTAGGTAATGAACCTGCTTTTTTCTAGTCTGATCCCTTATTGGCAAGGCTCTAATACAAGTGAGTGTGTGCTCCAACCTTTTATGACAATGCATTGAAAGTAGCCTGATGCAGCCTGCATGGGGGCTTCAGACTTTAGTTAAAGCTGACTGAGGGCGCACTCACACGGTCCTTCTGCACCGCGCCCCTGGCTTTAGGGTCCTTGTCCCCCCCTCCAGGCCCGTTTGTACTCACACTACCTGGGCCTCGGCGAATGCTTCTGGCTGCCTATACGTCATCAAGACGTAACACGTCACAAGCATTGATGACGTCATGGCGATGCGTGGCTTTGTTTCCAAATCTTTCCGTAGACCTCGGAGTTTTTGTGCGTCTTGTCGACTGTTTTTGAATCTTTTCATCGACCAAATCTGCAGTAAACACTCCACCTCCGCATCACACCAACGTGAACCTTTCACCGCCATTGTTTTAAATGTCCGCGCATGGTCCCTCCTTCTTTCTTCTACGTCCCAACAGGCGCACAGGAAATTACCTCAGAACCGCCATAGGCCTTGTGCTTGTGCTCGTACATGTGCAAACACGCTCTACAAAAGCCCACCTCTCTCAGACGGGCCGTGGACGGCCAGCAGGCCGCAGCTATGCGCGGAGCGGTTGCACTCACACTGGTCAAACGCACTAGGCTTTACCCGTAAAACCTGTTTTGGCCCGGTGCGGAAGGACAGTGTGAGTGCGCCCTAAGATTCTACACATTAACATGCTTTTGCGTTGGTCGTTGCTTTCGCCTACATGTCTCATGGTTAAACACCAAGTCTCTCTTTAAGGGTAGACTCAGCTCAGATCCGGTTCACTGTCATATCTGTGCTCTTGCTTTGTTGCACGTAAATATTGCTGTTTTTCTCATCTGGAATTAGTGAAGGAACAGCTGTGCTGCAACATTTTGGGAGCTGTCCAGAGTGCTGAAGCTCCACTGCAGCTGTCCGCTTTGGGTGGTGCTGAAGTGATGATTTCATGGCAGCGCTGCTTATTGACTCTGCTCTGTCGTGTTGTGTTTGGCTACGAAGTCTGTCTTTTGAAACCATCTCATACTTGGAAGATGATTTTTTGCAGGTGGAGATGTGGTGAAGTCTCGTTCTTCTTGTGTGTTTGCATTCAAAACACTGCGTTTAATTGGTTTTAAAGCACTTCTTCTGGTTTGATAGAATTCCTTTATTTGTTTAATGGGGAAATTCAATTTTCACTCTATTTTTTCATGTTACACACACACAGGCCCGAAATACACACATGCACAAACAGGACCTATATACATGCAATTAATGGAGGGATGTCAGCACCTCGGCAGTGCCCAGGAGATGAACTGGCACCTTCCCCAGCCACCAGTCCACGCTCCATGCATGGTCCACATAGGGACTCGAAACCAGCGACCCTCCTGTTCCCAGCCAAGTCACCTATGGACTGAGCTGCTGCCGCCCCAATTCAATCCACGAACATGCGTTTGTGAGGCTCATTGGGGCATAAAATGGGATTAAAGGCTATATACACTAACTTGATTTATGAATTATCTCTGTTATAGATTATTATGGAGGGAAGTGTTAAAATACATAATCACAGTTATCTATGGGTTAGATATATTCCTATAATATAGTTGATATGACAACAGACCACCTGGTGTTTCTAGGATCACCAAGAGTGAGTGTTCATGTATCACTCGTGACTCCTCCATCACTAATATTGATTACAACATGTTTACCAGCGAGCTCTTTGCCCTTATACAAGTAGGGCATGACGCTTTTAAACTGTATCAGCTACATGATTATAATCATAATTCCATTTACAAGTAGGTTTCGAGTCACTTGCGTTTTTCTTTGAAGTTTTCTGTGAAACATTCTTCACACATTAAATTGCTGACCTGGTCGATGCACTTGACCGGCTGGTGGTCTGTAATTGTGCTTTGGTGTGCGCATGACCTCTAAGTGCCTGGATGTACTTACAGTAACGTGCATGCGTGCTCACTTTCTCGTATGTACATCTTTCTAAATCATAGAAGGGGTAGTGTATGTGTGCAAGCTCATCCACATTTGATTGGTGATGGTTGGTGCATGTGCGTTCATTTTACCCCCATCAAGAGCTGTGATCTCCCCCTCACTGCTGTAGTGATTGAGCTCCCTCCATTCAATAATTCGACTTGATGAAAGGCCCCTTGCCTATTCAATAATACCTGCCACGTCGCTCTCAGCAAAGGTGTGACCAATTAGAGAGGATTGACGCTTTTATCCTCAATCCCTACGAGACCAGCCATCGTAAATACGGCTAAGGCCTACCAATGGCGGGGGCTTATCTGTCCTGTGAGGGGGGAGAGAGAGAGAGAGAGAGATGGGAGGGCTTCTATCCTGGGCTAACCAGAAAATTTGGATTTGCTGCTTGGTTGCTGTACTGAGCCTGACTTTAGCTCGGAGCAAATGACTGTTTAATTTGTTCAGTGTTGCAGGTAATTTCTCTCATTCACTCGGGGCAGCCCAATCCCAAAGTGGCTGCAGGCAAATCGATAAGGATTAAGAAAATAATAGACCCTAAAACAAGTCAGGCTGAGATTCTTAAGTGTGTGCGTACGGCAGATCACTTTAGCAGTCGGAGGGTTGAGGAGGGTGATGGAGAGAGAGAGAGCGATGACAGTAGGAGGAGAAAGAAAGAAGTCGGCAGGACTCAGCTTTGTTTACAAAATGAAGGTGCATGGTTTGGCGTGAGGCACATGTGCACAAGGGGCTGGTCAGCGGTGAATCACTGGAGGTTGTCCCGAGGCTAAACAACGCTGAGGGAGTGTTGAGCAAAGACTTGTTGTTTTTGTTGCACAGAAACCCTTGAGCACACTTTGAAAACACAGATTCCACCCAGCGTCTGACTCCTGACAGTGTGTGGCTGTTTACCCTCGTGGTGAGACCTCGCTCTTTATACCCTCACTCCAGTGAAAGTGAAGGACGAAGAGAGAAGACTTGTGAGGAGAGGGGGAGGTCGGTGCTGAGCCTTTGACATGCCGGTGAAATATTGATGAAGTTGCAAAGTGGTATTTCACTAATAGCCATCCTTAAGCATTTGCTGACAGGCCATTATAGGGCATTTTTCTCTCTTTCTCATTGGCTGTTTTCTCTCTTTCTCCCTTCCTCATCAGTTTCAAGTCTACCTCTTACTTAATAACTACAGTGCAGTAATTATCAACAACAGCTGTTATGCTCATTTTTGAGGACCGGGCAGTTTTGGTTCAGAAACAGATCAGCATTACTAACGTTAGTTTGGTGAAGTACGCACAAAGACACGTTTATGTGCTATTAATCTGATTTGCCAAATACATTTAGGATGAAACACTAATTGCTGCCTGATAATGGAAAATATTTACAGGCAACATTTTTTCCCAGGCCAGAAAATGGCAGTCATAATCCAGGGGGCATCGCATTCACTAAAAAACACATGTGCTCCTGCAAATCTGTTATATACGAGTAAGCCTTTGAATGTTCTCATGTGTCCAGGTCGTCGTTATCCTCAAAGCAGCTTCAGTCAAAAGCAACTGGACTTGGTTATTTGTCTAGGAAGACGTTTCACCTCTCATCCAAGAGGCTTCATCAGTTCATGTACGCATCTGACCAGGACCAGGCTGGGACTGGACCAGGAGCAGGACCAGGCTGGGACTGGTCCAATTAACTGGTGTGAGATCCAGGTATTTAACCTCTCACAAGGACGTTGATGTCACTGGAACCCTTTGTGCCCCAAGTGCAAACGACCGTCGTTAGAGTGGCAGTCGTTGGTGGGAAGTAGGTCTGGACTTGGTTAGTGCTGGTCCTGGTCCTGGTCCAGTCATTGGTGGGAAGGAGGTTTGGACTTCGTTAGTGCTCTATTGGGTCTTAACATTAGTCGTTGGAGTCACAGGAGGACGTTTGTGAACAGTTGTTCTTTGAGGTTAGATTGTTGAATGAAGGGATGAAAGGGCAGCATTGTAAACTGGAGATAAGTGGTGTCTCAGACCTCCTCAGACCTCAGGTTTTATACGAACATGATGTTTTAAGAGGCAGGGTTGGTGCATGTTGTGGTGCCAAACAGCAGAATATCCTCTAATATAATGGAAGTCAATGCAGCATGTCATGGCTCCCTTCAACACAACACACACAAAATATGACCTCATAACGATTCAAAACAGAGCACAGTGTGCTACCACCAGAGCCAGTACAGTCAAGTCGAGTTTGAACAGAAACAATTACTTTATAGGGGAATGAGTGTGATTACAAGCTGCCCTGTGAGACCCAACAAGCAATTACAAATCAGTAAATAATTATTAGTATGGCAGCTCGGCTGAGAAGCTGCCTGCAGCCGAGGCAAAGAGCTCTTCAGGAAACAGATACTGGTAACATCAAAGAACACACACACACACACACACACACACACACACACACACACACACACACACACACACACACACGCCAATTGTTTTCATTAACGGCATATATAACTGTGCTTTTATCATTCTCTTCCTCGGTGTCTCGCTGAAACGTGCACACACATGCTACTAGTTTTATGTGTGTAGAGTAAAGAAGTATTGTCATTCATCTGCAACCTCTTGTCCCTGTCGGGTTCGCGGGGGGCTGGAGCCGATCCCAGCTGATATCGGGCGTGAGGTGGGGTCCACCCTGGACAGGACGCCAGTCTATCGCAGGACACTGAGAGACAAACAGAGACAGACAACCATTCACACCTACGGGTGATTTAGAGTCATCAATGAACCGAACACCTGCACGTCTTTGGACTGTGGGAGGAAACCGGAGAACCCGGAGAAAACCCACGCAGACACGGGGACAACATAACTGAAAAGGCCCCAGTCGGGATGTGGACCTGGAACCTTCTCGCTGTGAGGCGACAGTGCTAACCACTACACCACCATAAATTCTGATATGAACCACCTCAAGCGTCGAGTAGTGTTATAAAGATTGCATCAAGCTACGATAGGCATCAGTTTATTTGTTTCTGGGTAGACAAGTGTATGTTACCTGTGCTTTTCCGATACATTTCATTCCTGCTGTGGGATCCTCATGCCCTCTTTATACACACCAGTGATGGATGAGGTGTTATATTTCATCCTGTAACCGTGTTACTCATAGAAACGATGATGTCTCCTTTCTCCGTGTGGATCAGCAGGTTAAAGAGGTGCTTACTGTGTAGGCTCGCAACATCGACAGTTAAACAAACAAGTCAAACTAATAGGATTTAATTCATAGTTTCACTCGATCCTAGGGACAGACTTTAGATTACATGGGCCACAATCTGTTAGCAATTGGACTGGAAAGCCATGTTAATCACACAGTGTAATCATTCATGTCTGAGGTCAAAGGCTGCGACCTCCAGGAGTGAGTGAAGTGTCAGAGCTGTTTGATCTGCTGCCTACAGACTGGAGATTCTCTTTCTAATGCTGTAAATTGTTATATTTTGAATCCAGGAAGGTAGAAAAAACTATTGCATTGCCTTCTATTATCAACGTGAATGCTGAATTCTCTTTGTTGCATTCCTTCTTCAGACTGGAAACAACCAGAGCATGCTGGTCCCCTATGCATTCATAGTTGGTTAGGAACAATCACACTGGAGCAGGCTGCCACCAGAAAACAAGCCTTATATTCATCTTTGTTCCACGTCTGTTGTGTAGTTCTGGTCTGGTGATAACCACGACCACACAGCACTGCCTGGCAACAATGCGTTCACTTTTAGTTTCTCAAAACCGAGCTGCAGTTTGTTGTCATTGATGGGTTTAGGATTTAGATTAGTGCAACCTTATTGTGAACAAGGTCAAGATCCACAGGCAGTCTAAATTATTTAAATGTGATGAGGCCAGGGAACTATCTGGCTTCACTCTTTCTGTGGATCTTACCCGTTAAAGGTCTCGCACAGATTCAGTTCTTGGACGTTACCCAGTGGAGGGATACTAAAAATGTACCGTATTTTCCGCACTATAAGGCGCACCTTCAATGAACGTCTTATTTTGAAACTTTTTTCATATATAAGGCGCACCATATTATAAGGCGCATAGAACAGACGCTACAGTGGAGGCTGGGGTTACGTTCTGCATCCATTAGATGGAGCTGCTCTAAAGGGAACGTCAACAAAACAGTCAGGGAAGGTCGTCTTGTTGCTTCCTCCACTTCGGCACCATTGATTGGTTCATGATCAACTCTCTGGCTGCTGCTCTATTCCCGTGTTCTACTGCGTGACTAATGGCCTTGAGTGTAAACTCTGCGTCGTAAGCGTGTCTCTTAACAGGAGCCATTTTGGGCTCTTTACACAAACACACACATGGAAATGAAACGGCACGCTTCACGCAGTCGTATATCTCAACATGCACCGCGCGTTTCTTCTTCTACGGGGGAAAATAGAGTCGGCGGCTGCTCACCGTAGTTGGAGACCTGTTGTGGCTCAATATTGGTCCATATATAAGGAGCACCGGGTTATAAGGAGCACTGTCGGCTTTGGAGACATGTGAAGGTTTTTAGGTGCGACTTATAGTGCGGACAATACGGTAGTTCTTGAATCTTACAAGATAAAAGTCTACCATAAGACCCAGTTCTTGACATTTACATGATAAGAGTCTACCATAAGAAAGAGTTCATGAAACACACCTGATAAGGGTCCACCAAAGATTCAGTTCTTTAATCGTACACGTCGTATCGTCAGCTAAGAGATGTAGCTCCTTTTGTTCATGCAACCTTTAAAGGTAGATGACCAGAGGCTGTTTGTACAAGGTGACCAACCTGGTCCAACGAACTGGCTCACTGATCGATGCCAATGTAGAAAAGACTATCATGCAAAGCTCAGGTTCACTGCAGACAAATCCCCATAAACTGATGCAGTATATCGAGCTCCCAGATTAGGTGATGGCGTGCCAACACCACCATGAGGAAACATGTCGGACATGTCAGACAGCTAACATATTGCCACATGTGTTAAGCTTAAGCTAAGCTACAGTAAGTCATATCTGCGCTGATTGGTATCATAGGAGGCTACGGCCTTTTGACCTCCGTGGTACTCTCTTGAGTGTCCAACATACATCTGAGCAAAAGGATTTAAAAAAAGAGTATTAGAGAAGGAAAGTGCGTGCTACAGATACACGGCAAAGGTCAACGTTTTGAAGGGAACAAGGTAAAAGGTCACTGTAAAGGGAATATGATTGTAAATTGAGGGGCTGGTAAATAGCGTGACAGTCTAGATGGATAAAAATAAATAAATCTAAACTGAGATTAGGTTTAAAACAGTGACACAATCCATTACTATTACTTGAGGAGGGAAGGTGACGTAGGAACTTTGGATCGGCCTGTTATGATAATTCATCCTGAAGTGTGTACGTGTGTGTGCATGGCCGTGTGTGTATCTTTATATGGAATGACAAGTAGAGTCACACAACCAGGCCCAATTGAAACACACAGCAAAGTACACACATACACACACTGTCCGTTCTGCACTGCATTCACGCACACACCGCCATTTCACGATGAATCACAGGTAATTCTATTGAGATCGTCTTCATATCACACCATCTTTCCCTTTGCCCCCAACCTCCGTCTCTCTCACTCCATCCCTCCACTTTTCCTTTCCCCCTCCTGTGATTCTTGCCTGGCAGGTATTGTGTATGGCGCTGCCACGTGCAGCCAAACCGATGTCATTTCCTATTCTGTGAGACCACACAGAAGAGGAGGAGGAGGAGGAGGAGGAGGAGGAGGGAGTGGGGAGGGCAGCAGAGCAGTACAGCAATGATGACAACAAGGAGGAGGAGGAGGAGGAGGTGAGGTAACATGACGAACACCATGAGGATGTAAAGAAAGAGGAGGTGGAGTAGGAGAGAAAATGTCGTGCAAGGCATTTTTATCTGGGTCATCTATATCTTCGTCCTCACTGGCCTCCTACTCTCGCCGCCTCTCCCTCTCTCCCTCCCTCTCGGTGCCCATTCTCCCCAGTTCATCCACAAGCCAGTGCAGCACGCTGCCTTGTCCGATCTCCTTCTGCTGTTGGGATGCTAATGGCTGCCCATGAAACTTTAAATACTCTGAATGGCTCAATAATTTAATAATCACCTTTTAGCAGATGGGCAGCAAGAGTCTCCCCTGCCCAGCCTCTTTTGGTTTTTCCGTTATCAAGAGGGAAACCGCTCATTAAGTCTGAGGTATGGTGGGAGTTTATTAAAATAAGCATATTAAGAGTTAAGCATGTGCAATGTTACGCATAGTGTCAGAGTGTATTTACAGTGTTTTGATTGCACACTATCCGCATGAAGGGATCCAGGCCCCGCCGTCCTACGGGAGGAGAATTTGGAAGAGCATGAATGTGTGTGTGCACTTCTTTTTTCCACTCTTTCACACAGAGACTACAGTTTAAAGAGTGCTCTCTCTCTCTTCCTCTCTCTCTCTCTCTCTCTCTCTCTCTCAGTAATGCAATTTTCTTTTCCACAATCCATGCACACATGTATGAACAGTGTGTGTTTAAACATTCATTCATCCATCATCTTCAACCGCTTATCCCGGGGTCGGGGTCGCGGGGGAGCTGGAGCCGATCCCAGCCGACATCGGGCGTGAGGCGGGGTCCACCCTGGACAGGAGCTACATTAAAAACCGCGGTGTGAATTGTGCACAACACGCCTTTGCTCTGCTTCCCCCCATTGGCTCCATTGGCTCTATTTTTCATCACATACACTTATGTTTCACTTGGGGACCAAAATAACAAAGCGAGCAAAAACTGGGCAGCCGAGGAGGATGAAAAGCAAGAAAAGCATGGATTTACACAGCATCTGCTCCAGAGAAGAGTGTGTGTTCAGTGGGAAGCAGAAAGGGCTTGCATGTGTATTTCCATATCTAAGAATAGACCTCAAGTCACTGACGACAGCCAAGAAAAGAAAATAATATTACATGCCACAGCCAATGCTTTTAAAAGTCCAGTTATTCCTGCAGCATTCAAAAGAAATTGGAGGTAATGGAGCAGTAACAATTGGATCTCTATGAGTGTGATCGGAGGAAGCAGGTTTAAGAATATGGCCCAAACTGCGTTGGACGTCTCAGGGATGTAAGTGTTATGGATTCCAGAGTGACTGTGCATTTTAGAGATAAGTAAAAATGGGACAAGGGGCCGATGTGAGTCACGCTTCACAAATCTCTGAGCTGCCCCCACCTGTCTTTCCTTCATCTTTCCCTCTATAGGGTGTGTGGGCCCAAGGGTTCCAGTCTTAAGTACTGATGAGAGATGCAGAGCCTGAACACCTGGCCCTACCTCTCAGCGTGATTCACTCTGGGATCATTTCTCACCCGATGGTGTTGCTTGACTCACACTCAGCTCTCAAATGAAGTACAGTGCATGCTGTGTGCGTGTGCGTGTGTGTGTGTTGTAAGCACCATGGTTGTCAGGTTGGGCCCACCGATGTAAGTCTTCCCTGTCTCAGCAGTAATATTCCCACAGCCTGGCTCGAGGGCCACGTCAGCAACAGAAGCACAAACAACAACAACTAGGTGGCACATCGTAGCGGCACATTAACCCCTGCAACTGTTTACACACTGCGTACTGTACACTGTGCCATGTGTATGCCTCGATCATATGTTCAATACCCCATATTAAGACAATAGCACAACAATGCACATATTTCCTCAGGCTGCCCTCACTCTCTGTTAATGCACATAACTAAAAAAGGGAAATTGCTGTAATGTTTATGTAATCCACATATTTATTACTGGATAAACTATGGTTGGAGCAAGGAAGGAAATCAGGTGACGTAGAATTAGAGCGCAAAAATCCACGTAGGGAGAAGGGTCGGGGTTGTGAATGGGTCCCAAAACACGGGACTTTCACCCGGAGGACCGGTGTTCAGACCAACTACCACCTTTATATGTTCTGAACCGTCTCCTTTAGTGACTAAACTTAACCGTCACCTTTTGTTGTATAAACATAATCATCAAGGTCGCCGATTGCAGCTTAACAGCATTAAATAGAAAGTCATAATTCACAACAAGAGAATAGTTTGATTTTTCAGACATTAAACAGAGTATTTCTTGCATTTTCCCTGTAATCTGAGCACCGTAGTGCCACTGTGCCACAGTGTCTCTGTTTCAGGTGCTCGTCTAATTCAACTTAGTGTTCGAAACATGCCATGCCATGTCCAAACGGGTAATGAGCTCTCTAGTGGGCCCGTGTCATTTACTGAGTGTTTGTGACATTGCACATGTCTATTAGAAGAAAAACCAACAACAACTCAGAACACGTACACACGTAAAAGATAGAGAGGGCTTGGTTGTCAGGACCTGCCAGTCAGGGCAGCTAATTGGATAGGATTGATTCTGTAGCAGTGACAGAGGTGAACCCGGCCGTGATGATGCCCATCAACCAGTGGGTCCAGTCCTCATTTTTATAATTAAGTAGTAGATTATGTCCTTTGTTAGTTTGTGTGCAGCCATAATACAGCAGGTACCCACATCGCCTTGGTAAAATCCTGCCTTGCAGTTTGATGCTGTGTTTTTCGCTCAGAGGAATCAGAGCTAAACCTTGAAATTTGCTCCGATTACTCCGCTGAAGATGCGTTAATAAGATCCCAGAAGGAACCAGTCAAAGAACTTTGATTTTGTCCAGACACATTTCACTCCTGTGATGTCTGCTTTGCTTGCACTTTCATGTTTGCCCCCCCCCCCCCCCCGTCTTCTTAACACAAAGCCAAACTGCAGATGCACAACACTTTAAACGTCAAACTCCTCTCCAATTAGCGTTGTGTTTCTGACAACTTCAGCTCGATCCATCTCAGCATGTTTAGCTCCACACCAGAAGCCTCTGCTGCTTCCTTATGTCAGTCTCTTTCCTCCATTTGCTCCTCTGAATCTTTCTCTCCCGCGGTCCCTTCGTCTCTCTCATCTTTCTTCTTTCATCTTGCTCCTCCGTACCTTCTCCCCTTTCTCTTATCGGTCTTACCTTCCGATAACCCTTTTTCCTTTCCTCGCTGCTCTCTCTATCGCCATCCATCTCATATCATGCTAGCCCGGCTCACAGTGTGGCGTGGCACCTATTGAATAATTATCAGAGTGTGTCTCCTCAGCTGAGGGTGTGAATGCTGAACATATAGAGTTATGCAAGCAGTGAGGGCTCGGGGAGAGGGAGGAGTTGGAGGGGGGACAGCGCTGCCAGCTTTGGGAGATGGATGGAGGGGATCAGGGGCTTGATTGACAAGGCAAAGGGGTAATAGATGACTCCCATACCAGCTGACAAATGAATGCACAGGGCCACAAATAGAACCAATCACAGCAGATAAACAGTGACACACAGTTTGGGTGTTCTCGCCCGATGTGACCCACTTTTCTCTTCTTGTTACCCGAACAGTGCTGAAACACCAAAACCTGCTCTTTCACGCATTTGCCTCACGGCGAGGTCACAGATTCACGCCCATGCATGCAGGACGGATATGCAACCGTGTGGATTTGTGTGTACATGTACCTGTGCATGTACACACATGTGATGCTGTGTGTGATGATCACAGCAGCACGGCTGTGATGGATGGACCCCTGTGCTGCTCCACTGGGGCCATTAGTCAGCCAGAGAGCAGGGGCTGGCCACCTGGGTATGATGCTCCACACTATAGGTTGAAGGCCAGGGCAGACACTTGTATCTCTGTGTGTTTACTGTTCATGTGTCCCTGCATATGTTTGTGTATGGGGCTGTGTATATGTGTACTCTGTGTTATGATGCAGCCGTACCTTCCTCCTCCTCTTTGTGACCGTGAACGTTCAGCATCCGTCCTTCAGTTGGGATGAAAGCCGCATCGCACCTGCAACGGCCCATTGATCAGAGCTTCACATGTGTGGATTTAAAATACTGGCCAGTGCAAAAATGGTTGGAGAAGCAAGAACGAGATGCAAAGTCCCTCCTCCTCTCTGCTCTGCCCCACCAGCTTCTATAACTCATTGGATTTTCTTTCTTTCTGTTGTGTTTCTGAATAAACGTTGCGACATGATTCTGGGATTTTCTGCGTATATAAGCTAAGTGGATATCTTGTGGTGCGCTGGATGGTAAAAATGTAATTATGTTGTCGGGATTCAATAGCTACAGTTCTCATTAGTCTCTGACAGAACGCCAAGGGCAAAGACTTGTCTGATACGTAGCAGCTAAAGAAAAGTTATTTTGTCTCGGTTTTAAGATTCTGCAGCTTGCCGAAGGCCAAAAAGAAGACAGGCACGCAGTAATACTCTCAGAGGGTTCAGTAATGTTACATAGAAATAACAGTATTTTGTGTAAACCACAGATGTTCACAAGGACAATAGTATTTTTTAAAGGCTTTGTGATTTCGATCTGGCTGCTTTTAAAAAGGACAAGTCATGGACCAGCTTTGTTTCTTCACTCACCTGATATGAAACTGCGTTTACAGTCAGAACAACTCCTGCAAACATGTTTGTTCTGTGGTTAGTAACACATGACGAAGTGACCCCACGATAATGAAAAACGAGTAGACTGCAGGGTACCATGAGGTGTCCAACAGCCCACAGGAAAGTGCACTCATTCGTTTGGACAAATGTTTTTATTGTATTTTTTAGTTAAAATACAAAGATACAGAGCAAAGCGTATCAATAGGCACATCAATACAAATAAAAAGGCACTTGAAAAAAAATTCTAATTATGTAGAAATTTAAAAAAACGACTGTCGCTCATCGTGGGTTTAAAAAGAAAAGGAAATATCAACCTTTTTAAAGCATGTACATACACAGGTGCACATCAATTGCCCCCTTATTTCACATTGTGACGAGTAAGCAAAACAAAATCATCCCCTACCAGAAACTCCATAAATGAGCCCCACATCTCTACAAATGTGAGTTTTATCTAAGGAAAGGCAACGCAGTCGCCCCTCAACCCAGGTTTGCTTGATTGGTCTGTGAACATTCATTCATTCATTCATCTTCATCCTCTTGTCCCTGTCGGGGTCGTGGGGGGGCTGGAGCCGATCCCAGCTGACATCGGGCGTGAGGCGGGGTCCACCCTGGACAGGCCGCCAGTCTATCACAGGACACATAGAGACGCACAGAGACAGACAACCATTCACACCTACGGGTGATTTAGAGTCATCAATGAACCGAACACCTGCACGTCTTTGGACTGTGGGAGGAAACCGGAGAACCCGGAGAAAACCCACGCAGACACGGGGACAACAGGCAAACTCCACACAGAAGGGCCCCAGCCGGGATTCGAGGCAACAGTGCTAACCACCACGCCACCGTGTCGCCCTGGTCTGTGAACAGACCTTAACAATAGTGCAACTTTATGTTTTGCTTCGAGGAGACAGAATAGGACCATCTTCTGACTGATATTGCTAAGCGTACACTTTGCTGGGAAACCTCCAAAAATACAAAGCTTGGGACGGAAAGGAAGTCGTTCCTTAATAAAGATTGATACAATAAAATCTTGAATGAGGGTGAATCCCCAGAGGCAGTGCAAAGTCATTAAATAGTCTCAAACCCAGGCTGAAGTAATTAGCTATCCACAGCAACTGCAGCAGCACCACTGTTATCAGCAAACATGTCGACCTTTAACTCAAACTGACCACATACTTGTCCTCGTTCCTCAAATCCATACTCACTCCTTACACCAGAAGCCTGTTAGCAGAGCAGCCTCTACCTCACAACCCCACTAGCTGCACACGCCTACAGAGACCAATCACACCCACTCAACATCAGCTCGCCAGAGTTTCCTGCACGGCTCTGCTCACACTCTCACACATGTGCACTCTGCACTGTACTGTGGATGGAAATATAAAAACACAGCCAATCACATGGAAAAACACATCTAAACACACACTGCAGAGACATTCACTGTCAGTGCAGTTTCCCTTTCCTGAGTAATCGCCTTCCGTTGATGGCGGACATTGCACTAACAAGCTTTCTTGAGTGAATCGGCATCTCGACTGTGTCACCCGGGGCCTGAACCGGGGCTCTTTTACTCTATTAAGGCACAGCACCCACAGTAACTGACATGTGATGGACTGGCGGAGACAATAAACTCAAAGAGGAGGTTTTTGCTATTCTGCAGAGAACATGTGAGGATCTAATTGCACCATTAAAAAGTTTGGATGACTGTTAAAAAAGTCAAATGCATGACCTCAGTTTTATTAATGTATGTAAGTTGTTAGTAAGTGTATTTTTTGTGCAGGGGATGATTTACAAAAACTACAGGAGGAGATCAATATCTGGTTTGACACAAATAAGTTATCACTCAACCTCGGTGAGACAAAAACGATGATGTTTGGAAACTGTTTTTAATGTTATTACCTTTTTATTTGTTCTACAGAGGGAACTGTAATTGAAAGAGTAGTTTAAATGTCGGTCGTGTTGTGATAAACTGTTAGTAATTACAACACGACCGATATTTAAAAAGACCTTGAAATTTGAAATAATTAATGCATATGTATAAATGTTATAATTGGAAAAGAGAAAAATAAATAAATAAATAAAAAAAGGGAAATGTTATTCATTTGAATTATTGAATACATGGAAATGAGAAAAAAGTAAACCTTATTCAAGCAAATATGAATTTTGATTTTGCAGATGTGTGTGTTTACATGTATAATATGTTTAAATGTATATAAAGTAAGTAAATGATTTCATTTATTTAGGTATAAGTAAATGTACTTTTAATCAAATATATGTCTAATCATAAAATATGTTGTGTCAGTTAGAACTGTGATGTTAGGGTGGGCTAATAAAAGCAATTTGCTTCAGCCAAATCCTGTTTTTGGTTGAAATTGTCAAAATATTATGTCATTTTATTTAACATCTGATGTATAACCAAAAATAAAATTCATACATTCATTCAGTACATGAAATAAAATTCCTGGGGGGAACCATAGATGATAATATTCAACATGTCCAAACCAAAGTTTCAAGAAGCATCGCGATAATAAATAAAGCCAAAAAGGTTTTAGATTACAAACCCCTCCACACTCTGTACTGGTCCTTAGGGCGCACTCACACTGTCCTTCCGCACCGGGCCAAAACCGTTTTTTTCAGCTAAAGCCTAGTGCGTTTGACCAGTGTGAGTGCAACCGCTCCGCACATAACTGCCGTCCACGGCCCGCATGAGAGAGGTGGGCTTTTGTAGAGCCCGTTTGCACGTGTACGAGCACGAGCTCTACGGCGGTTCTGACGTCCTTTATGTGCGCCTGTTCGGACATAGAAAATAGAAGGAGGGACCATGCGCAGACATTTAACAACAACAACAATGGCGGTGAAAGGTTCACGTTGGTGTGATGCGGAGGTGGAGTGTTTACTGCAGATTTGGTCGATGAAAAGATTCAAAAACAGTCGACAAGACGCACAAAAACTCTGAGGTCTACGGAAAGATCTGGAAACAAAGCCACGCATCGCCATGACGTCATCAATGCGTGTGACGTGTTACGGCGTGATGACGTATAGGCAGCAAGAAGCATTCTCCGAGGCCCAGGTAGTGTGAGTACAAACGGGCCAGGAGGGGGGGACAAGTACCCTAAAGCACGGGGCGCGGTGCGGAAGGACAGTGTGAGTCCGCCCTTAGTCTCACCGTATTTGCAATACTGTGCTGAGATTCGGGGTAACAATTACAAGACCTCAGCACAGCCACTAACCATCGTAACGCCGACTACCGGGAACACACTAACTCATTATTCATGTATGTAAGTTTTAATACTCAAATACATTTAAATTGGTGAGTTATATTTCCAGAGCTAGGACTCTGACAGCAGCTGTTATGTTCTCTGCATAACACCATCACAGCGCTACACATAAAGAGTAGGGATGTCCGATAATATCGGCCCTCTGATATTGTCCGATGATATTGAGTTAAAAATGTAATATCGGGAATTATCGGTATCGGGTTTTTACAACCGATGTTTTTTCTGTAGGCTTCAGCATTTCCGAGTCTGCATGAATGCAACATGGGACGTTTACAGGCGAGTGCTTGATGATGTATAACAACAACAACACGCTAGACTCGTAGGTTGCTAACCGTGGCTAACAAGCTTGCTCGCCCGGTGCATGAGATGTCCGTGGTTTGGAAGTATTTCCAAGTGTCACCTACTAACAGTAACAGCAGATATCGGTATCGGAAACTAAGGGTTGGACAATATCAGAAAATCGGATATCGGCAGAAAAGCCAATATCGAGCATCCTTAATAAAGAGTGTAATTAACCTGTGTGTGTGTCAGTATTTGCACCGTGATCTGTTGAGATATCATATGAAAATTGTCCATCTACCGCTGATTAAATAAAACATTATTGTCACTTCTCTTGTATAATCATAAGCGATTATAATACAGGACTCACTGGAGTTCACTAGTTGCAGCATTAATGTTGATCCCTCTGCACAAAGTCACGCAGGGGCCAAGTGATAATGATGTGTTTTTATATGATAATGGCCGTTCTTCTTCTTCCTCTGTGCATAGTTCTGCAGGGCTTTCCTCCCATCTTCCACACAAACATATCAATCTTTTGACATTCATAATAAATGATGCCTTGTCTTTATTTTCCACCGCTTTCACTCACTTTACTCAGAAGCACGCCTTCATTTGGGTGCCAACAGATTACAGGTAACGGACGTTAACGCAACATTTGAAGCAGTGTTTGAAAGAAATCCTACTCCAAATGTTAATTTAGCTTCATTTAAACCAAGATCATTGTGCTGGAGAAGCACAGGGGCATTTATCATGTTGTTTTGCTGTTTGAAAAAGATCCTTTCAGTCACCTCTGAGCAGCTTTACCAACCTATAGCTTTAGATCCACGTTGCTTTATGAGTTTGCGTCCCTACTAAGCCGCAAATCAGATCACTGCACATCTTAACGCCTTAAATATGTATGACCCGTCTTAATGAGGTAGTATAGCTCGGAGCAATTTACTTCTTAAACCAATATCTTTCCTCTTACACATCCTTACAAATTGCAAAACATAAATTATCTCTGTGTGCCCCCGCCCCCCCCCCCCCCACACACACACACACCACAGACATGTGCCTCTAGTATGGATGGAACGACTTGCAAGCTGCTGCCATTTTCTCCAAACACACACACACACACACACACACACACACACGTACGTACCTCTAGTATTGATGGACCGACTTGCAAGCTGCTGCTATTTTCTCCAAACACAGACACACACATATACATACACACACACACACACACACACACACACACACACACACACACACACACACACGTGCCTCTAGTATGGATGGACCGAATTGCAAGCTGCTGCCATTTTCTCGAAACACACACAAATACACACACACACACACACACACACAGCCTTCAACTCTCCAGTGGGAGTGCGGTGGTGAGAAATGGTCATGCAACAATGAGCCAGTGAAAGACACCGACACCGAGCGAGAGAAGCAGAGAGTGAGAAAGAGAAAACACAGAGATCCACAGCTAAGCAGCTTTAAGACAATGTGTAGGGAGGTGGGCGGGGGGGGGGGGCTCATCTGAAGCCCAAATGGCTGCTGCTCCTCCATGCTGCTGCTCCACTTAAACAAACCCCCGCACTCACGGATGCACAAAAAAACATACTGTATGCATGTAAAAAACACTCAGTGACACCCATCCGCCTACATACACAGTCCTATCACTGCTGCACATGAGTAACCCAGATGTGCTTCCCACATATATCCCCTCTCTACATCACTCCATCAGTGGAACAAGGAGGACAGGGAAAAAGAGCAGAGCACACTGCAGAAATCAGAGAGCGAAAACGAGGAGTGTATATTTTACTGAGAGAGAGGGAGGGAGTGGAAAAACACAGGCAAAGAGACCAGAATAAAGAGGGTGGGCAAGTGAGACAGCAGTGCTGTCCCAGCAGTGCAAAGGAGGGAGAAGACAGAAGGGAAGAGTGGGATGAGTCAGACTAACAGATGAGAGAGGGCACACGGAGAGGAGTTCAATAATACATGTTTGGGGATCCCCTTAATGCTTTGTGGGTCTGACTCTATGATGGCTAAGCCTTAACGCTGAGTGGATAAGAGAAAACAGTGCGAACAGGGACAAAAATGTGTATGTATTGTATAATGTTGGGTAATAAAGCTTTGGGTTCTCAGTACAGTAAAGTGTTACAGTGAGGTGGTTACTGTTAGTTTTAGGTTAAGTTTGTATTTCCAGTGAAACTCTTACACTGTGCTTTTGGGACTTGGACATGTTAAACGTCTTCGTACCGTACAGTGGAGCAGTTTCAGGACTTTTTGGACTGAGGTTGGGCACTGACTTATGCAGGGTGGCATGAAGTATGTGCATGTGCGTACCAACGCCCGACCACAGGGATTTATTTTATACTGCAGGTTTCATAACAGAGCAGTTTCCCTATTGAGCCCCATGTTAAACAGGCAGTTTTCACAGCATCATTAAACCTGTTTAAGGACAAAAGAACATTCTAGTCTGTACGTTCAGGTCATAGGCGTGGCCTCTTGAGTGACAGCTAGCCTCTGGCCCTCTGGGATGGATGTACGCCCCTCCCCCCAACGTCACATACATGCCCTTTTTTTTAAGAGGAAATGAGGCACAGTCAAAGTCTGACAATATGGAGACTCCAGTAGGCGACGATGATTGGATCAAGTTGAGCGAACGGACCTCGACAGAGAGGCTACGTCCAAGGTGCATACATGTATTATTATGCTTCTTTTTTTTTTTTACCACCTGAGAATTAATAAAAATGTTTAAAAAATAGCTACACCATAAAAAAATCAATGCTGTGATTTGTTATCAAAACTTCTGAGATTTGAGGTATTCTGTAACAATGGAATTTTTCGGCGGTTCGGTTCATTGATGACTCTAAATCACCCGTAGGTGTGAATGGTTGTCTGTCTCTGTTCGTCTCTATGTGTCCTGTGATAGACTGGCGTCCTGTCCAGGGTGGACCCCGCCTCACGCACGATGTAAGCTGGGATCGGCTCCAGCCCCCGCGACCCCGACAGGGACAAGAGGCTGAAGATGGATGAATGAATGAATGAATGGCAAGCACCTGTGTTGTTTAAAGCCCTCAGAAACCCTCTAATTGTCAATAAAGGTATGGAAGCCATCCTTCCTCCGAATACTCCACGTCTCTAGTTTGTGGTTGTGAAGTTTCATGAGGCTGTGGTTATCCTGGAGATCATAACAGCTCATTTTAGACGATGATGGGACGATCTGACTGCCACCCCCTAGAACCCCTCTGGTGCCCAATCAGACTTACCCAGCAAAATCCATGTTGATGCCCTGATGGGGTCGTGGCCGCTGTTGGTTGCGGCTAGTTTTGTCCATTTCAATATACAAATAAAGGCGAAATATCTCCTGGATGTATCCACTTGAATGATATGACACAGCTTACATAATCGCTTCCTCCATTTCTGGCTCTCAGGTTCTGTACTTTGGTCCGGATGGGCCCTGATTCCCGGAGCACCATTAAAAATGAACTGATTTTGGGCCCACAATGTTTTTGTTATGAATGCTGTTGGGTTAAGAACATCAAGGTGATCGGTGAAGGCAGCTCCCCTCTGTCTAAAGAGGTGGAACAAGCTTTCAGGTAGCTACAAAATGTATTATTAGCTTGCAACGTAGCCATCTGTGCATTTGGCACCCTGTGCTTTAGTCAGAGTTAGGGTTTTGTCTCACGCCTTCAGTGTAGGGAGGTTTTGTTTTTCCCATATATTCGCAATATGAGATGTCAAATAAAGTGGGCAAACCTTTAGTTTTTAGAGTTAAAAGGAGCATGCTCACCGCTTTTCAGCAGTACGCCACGAGGCCGAATGTAACATCAGTACTAATACCCAGAGACGGCATTCAGAATCAATTAGAAAAGTCAGAGAAACGCGCTTTGATAGACCAGTAAAAGAGCGTTTTCTGATTCAGAACAAGGCTGAAAAAGTCCGTCTTTATTATCCACATTTCCTACATAATTGGCAATTACTGTGGTGTGACATCACATAATCATATCACAGGTTTCTGGCTCTGGAGGACAGAATTGCTCTTGTTCAGATACATCATTGCGTGTACGGCACCAGTGTTTTAATTGCAGTGTCAGAATAATACAAAGGCTTTTCATGTAGGGTACTTCGAGCAATGACATTGTTATGAGGAAACCGTATTTCATTCAAAAAGCCTTGTAATTCAGTCAGAGAAGAGTACTATATGATGAAACATGACTCAGACTGAACGTGTTTTATAGTAAGCCAAATTTACGGCTTCGATGGAAAATAAACAGGAGAAAGCACGAAAAACAAACTAGCCATGGGCGCTGGATGCTTCATTGCTTATTGTGCAGCAGGTGTCGCGTGTCTGAGTTCTGCAGCTCGAACGCTCTCTGTTCAGGGAACTCCTCAGCTGGGGAGGGACGGATGGATGGCCTGAGGCAGGCAGCCAGATGCTCCACCCCCTCTTCAGCTCAGTTTTCCTCTCCAATTAAGTAGATCATTCTCGACTGCAGCTGACTGGAGAACTGAGGTGAGTTTGAGGGGAGGATGCTGACATGCACACTCCCTGTGGTGTGCAAAAGCAGCCCCATCTGCACAGTTGGATCTCTTCTCTACCTTGTACCTATGAGGGCCTTTAATCAAGAAGCATTGAGGTATTTTAATTCAGTAGAGTGTGATGCAATAAAAACCTACTCCATATTCGATATTTACCGTATTTTCCGCACTATAAGTTGCACCTAAAAACCTTTAAATGTCTCAAAAGCCGACAGTGCGCCTTATAATCCGGTGCTCCTTATATATGGACCAATATTGAGCCACAACAGGTCTCCAACTACGGTGAGCAGCCGCCGACTCTATTTTCCCCGCAGAAGAAGTAACGCGCGGTGCATGTTGAGATGTACGACTGCGCGAAGCGTGCCGTTTCATTTCCATGTGTGTGTTTGTGTAAAGAGCCCAAAATGGCTCCTGTTAAGAGACACGCTTACGACGCAGAGTTTCAACTCAAGGCCATTAGTCACGCAGGAGAACACGGGAACAGAGCAGCAGCCAGAGAGTTTAACATGAACCAATCAATGGTGCCGAAGTGGAGGAAGCAACAAGACGACCTGCGCCGAGTAAAGAAGACTAAACAGCGTTTCAGAGGGAACAGAGCGAGACGGCTGCAGCTGGAGGACAAACTCCAACAGTGGGTTGTTGAACAGAGAGCAGCAAGAAGAAGAGTCCGTACAATCACTGTTCCACTGAAGGCAACAGCGCTAGCACGCTAACTTAGCATTAATGAATTTAGAGGCGGTCCTTAACCTAACCCCAGCCTCGACTGTAGCGCCTGTTCTATGCGCCTTATCATGTGGTGCGCCTTATATGTGAAAAAAGTTTCACAATAAGACGTTCATTGAAGGTGCGCCTTATAATGTGGTGCGCCTTAAAGTGCGGAGAATACGGTACTCGTCCAGCAAATGTGGAGCAACATTGTCATTATTTTGGAGTCATGTTTCCGTCCATTAGTTCACTTTAACTTGGATTTTGTCTCTAACTACTGAAACTTTCTGGCTCTTTAGCTGCTCCATGTGCATGTTCGACTTCCTTCACCATTTGGTACACGGCAACGGACCGATGGGCCCCGCTTTTCCCAAAATAGGTCCTATGTTCCCCATTTTGTTTGTGACCGGGGAACACTTGGGTCACATCGGCAGTTTTGTCAGGACCTTCATTACAGTCATTGCTTTAAACACAGGCTAACGTTATGAATTCACATGAAACCATGTGGTTGGGTTAAGTTTAACGAAAGCACTTGGTCAGGGTTAGAAAAGTGATGCTCGGGACACAAACCATGGTCTTCTGGGTGAGTTTGTGGACTTATCTATCAGCTGGACCTCCTCCCTACACCGACTCTATCACTCTTTCTTCTGAAGCACTTGCTCTGAGTCTAATTATGCCAATTGTTAACAATTTAAATCCTGGTTCCTGTCGCTCAAAGGTAATTGTGCATGTGGGTCTGTATTAAACGTCGAGGGCTGTAAAAAGAACAGTGGTATTTGATGCCCAGGGAATCAGATGTTACTGTACTCTGTAAACTTTCCATGATCTCAGAAATGTTGGCATCGCACTGGCTCACATTTAAAGCTCTTTATGAAATCTTAAAGTGATTCACTCCCCTGTCACAGCACTGCTTACTTTGACACCATCTCTCAGAGTTATCTGCTGGTGAGTTCTGCATCTGTGGCCCTGCTTCATGCTTGGCTGACATGTCTGTGTGCTTGACTGTGTGGCTGCAAAACCAGCACACCGTGGGCAGCTAATGCGACTCACTGAATCATGTTAATTTCCAGCACACAGCCCAGTGTGTGTGTGTGTGTGTGTGTGTTTTGGTGCATGCATCCTTGCTGTATACCCACATTAATATTGCATACGTATCCTGCTCCAAAAAAACTCTTGTGTGCGTGGAGGATTCGCTTGTGAGCACCACTCTCGAAACAGATTCACTTATAATTCATTTAATTTAGGCCTGCACCATGTGTTACGCAGAGACCGCAGTTTGATATGCAGCCTGTGCTTGGATGGGTTTAATTACTTAGCCGTCAAACAAAGTTATGCAGCATATGCATTTTCAGAAATATTGGTTTGGTACTTACATGGGAAGCTTATAAATGTGAAGGAGGGTGTGTGTGTGTGTGTGTGTTTGTTTCTGCCTTCTTATTTATGAGACAATAACTGATGATCATGCTGGATTTAATTAACACAACACAGCAATGCAAATTAAGCATGATGTCACAGATATGCTGCCACAGAATGAACAAGTAAAATCTATTGTTATTGGACTGTAAGTGCGTTTCCACTGCGGTCGAATACCCAGAATGAGGCGGGGCTATCAAAATGCCCCTAATTTGCATGTGAGTCGCTCAAACCCCTGAGAGAAGCCCGGTTGCTGATTGGATGTAGCTCTCAGCTGATTGGATGTAGCTCTCAGCGGGATGTGACGTGTGGTGGCACGGACGCCACAACAACACAGCAAAGTAGTACTGCAAACACCTTACTGCAAGGAGGGTGACAGCCTGTCTGTCAACACACACATTTACAGCACCCAGAATTTTTAAGGTGGAGTGTTTTTTTTTCATGTCACTTGTACATAAGTTGACGTTGTGAATCACACGGTCCACCTTAAATCAAACTATTACTATTCTGTATTTCTCACTTTGAAGAAGAAGGCGTGACGCTGTATCAGTGCTCAGCTGATCACCGGTGATCACCCCTCCAGAGTCTCCTAAATCCCTCTGGGGCCTTTCTTTGTGTAATGGAAAAGCGGCGAGTGAACGGCCATTTAAGAGGGCGTGCCCCTGAAACTTTAATAATAATAACTAATGTAAACACACCTCATGTCAGTGGTTTTACAGGTCCTACTAACTACTAGGGTTGGGCCCCCAACTCTGCATGTCAACACACACACACTTTGTCTTTGACACACACGCTGCAGTAAAAGAGAACACAATATCATGGCGCACTAAAAGTGGTTCGTCGCACGTCCTCTGAGACACAAACATTTTTATCTCTAGAGCACACAAGTGAGGAAGCAACAGCAAAATGAAATGAATGAAAACCATTGGGTTATGATAAATAGAGAAGAGAAAACCCCACCCACACACTTGCACGGACCTACACACTGACAAACCCATTCCGATAAGAGATGTGTGTAACTGCAGGCCATTACTCCTGCAGAGGCAAGAGGCAGCTTGACTGGGAGCTAATGGATAGAACCATTACAGCCCAGAACAGCCGATGCTTCACCATTAGATATGGAATCAATTCTGTGTTTGCATGTTGCTTTCTGCCGCTGCCTGCCTCATACGTGACCTCCAGCTCTTATATTAGAAATACAGCTGAAAGGTGAAACCAACAGTCATACTCAATTAGTCCAGAAGCCTCTTCTTTAACATTATCGCCCATTATCAGCACATTTACTTTGAGATTTACACAATCAGTAAAATGGCTGATTAAAAAATAGATAAGTTGTTGTTGTGATTCATACATCATTCATTCATTCATTCATTCATTCATCTTCAGCCTCTTGTCCCTGTCGGGGTCGTGGGGGGGCTGGAGCCGATCCCAGCTGACATTGGGCGTGAGGTGGGGTCCACCCTGGACAGGACGCCAGTCTATCACAGGACACAAAGAGACGAACAGAGACAGACAACCATTCACACCTACGGGTGATTTAGAGTCATCAATGAACCGAACACCTGCACGTCTTTGGACTGTGGGAGGAAACCGGAGAACCCGGAGAAAACCCACGCAGACAATCTTTAATCAAACTGCAACGATTCTGTATTTCTCACTTTGAGGAAGAACGGTGTGCCGCTGTATCACTGATCAGCTGATCACCGGCGATCCAAATCCATTCAGAGCGATAAATCAACTCCAGGGTCTCCTAAATCCCTCTTTGGCCTTTTTGAACACGCCTACTCAGACCATATAAATATATATCTGGTCTGTTTGGGTCTGATGATCCGATAGAGCACCTAGTTTCTAGTTTTCCGATCACTAAAGCGCTTCACTGACCCCAAGGTTCCCCCTGCTCTTAGGGGTCTATACTAATCGCTCATCCCTGACGGCACAGTCTTCAGGAGGAATCTGGGCTTCAGCGTCTTGCAGAAGGACACTTTGACATGCAGACCGGAAGAGCCGGTGATCAAACAGCCAATCTTTCGATGAGTGGACAACCCGTTCTAGCTCTGAGCCACAGGTCCTCCTCTCTGACTGCTGTGGAGATGCTTTCACGCAGCAGGGGAGTGGGAGCTAACCAGCAAATACAATCTTATCCCTGCAGCAGTCAGTCCAAGGACCTTTGTTTTTAAAAGAGTATGGAGGGGGATAGGTGCTTTGCGACTGCCCATCCTCACAAGTCCTGCAGTTGCCACGGTAATCCTGGCAGAGATACCTTAAGTCCTATGTTTAAATCTGTATCCCTGGAAACAGCATTTGGGTGGTTGTTGCTGAGATTGCTGACATGTTAAAACCAGAGGAAACACGGCTTTAAAAAGTAAAAAATGGTTTCACGATGTCAAAGCTGAGCGTCTCATTTAGCATCTACAAAAATCCGAGTGAAAATAAACGTTCATAACTATACAAGGACAGTAAAAATAACTTAAATGACAGTATTTTGAATTTGGATTTAAGCTCATATTTGTTTTCAGTTACTTTCGATATGCTTGTCTGTACATGTGCTCCTAAATTACATGTTTATAAGGATGTTGTGGGTTTCCAGGGCCTTTAAAAGTTAAGTTTTTTAATGCTCAAGCACCAAAAACAAGGCACTAAAAGTACGTAAATTAAACTTAAATACTAATGAATAGGTGACATGTTGGTAATTCTTTAATAATTAATTAATTCATTCATCTTCAGCCTCTTGTCCCTGTCGGGGTCGTGGGGGGCTGGAGCCGATCCCAGCTGACATCGGGCGTGAGGCGGGGTCCACCCTGGACAGGACGCCAGTCTATCACAGGACACATAGAGACGAACAGAGACAGACAACCATTCACACCTACGGGTGATTTAGAGTCATCAATGAACCGAACACCTGCACGTCTTTGGACTGTGGGAGGAAACCGGAGAACCCGGAGAAAACCCACGCAGACACGGGGAGAACATGCAAACTCCACATAGAAGGGCCCCAGCAGGGATTCGAACCTGGAGCCGTTATTTTGCTTCAGCTGTTCTTTAAGCCACTGTAATGATTATAATGTTTAATGGAGGAAGTTTGGTTTCATTTACAGAAGCTTAAGAACAGCAACGTAGAACTGACTGCAGTGAATTAGCGACTGTCTTTCTGTTTCAAAGATCACGTCAGAGCAGAAGGACGCCACTCTTGTCATGACAGAACAAGTGCTGCGTAAATTTACGTTATCCCAAATGCATCACCACGATGCGTACGTACGGACACATTGTTAAGTTTGCATCAACAGCAAATTAACATGGGAGCAGACGAACTGGGATAACATATATTATCTTTGCTTTGACTTTCGCATAAAGGCAGGTTCGTCTCAGAATGCATTGTATGTTAATTACGCTGTGTAATGAAATTCAGATTTATGCGTTTAAATTTTGTGGTTATATCTTTGTGCACTCTCACAAGCTAAAGTTTTCATGAGCTGTAAAAGTACAAAGTCAGTTCAAGGTTGTGCAGCCATGTGGAAGTGATTTTGAGTGGGTCAGGGCATGTGCAAGGTTACCTGGTCACAAACATAAGCTCCCGGGGTGCCGCACTCAGCTCAGCCTTATGATTTTATGGAGCTGTTCCCTGCGATAGACTGGCGTCCTGTCCAGGGTGGACCCCGCCTCACGCCCGATGTCAGCTGGGATCGGCTCCAGCCCCCCGAGACCCCGACCCCGGGATAAGCGGTTGAAGATGAATGAATGATGAATGAATGAATGTTCCCAGCGCACAGATGAACACAACAAAAAAATGAATAGTATTAAAGTTTGCATGCTCCTGAAAAGGACACAGGCAACAGTCTTTTCTCTGATAAATGTCTTATTCAACAATCTCTCAGGATGTCCTAATTGCGGTGTTGGCTCGTGTTTCAGTGCACTGAACTGGAAAACCTTGGCATCTGCACGGCTCCCTTTCCTTCCCTTCGCTCTCCTCCACTTTCTTTCCCTTTCCCCCCTTTTGCTTCTAAATTCCCTGCTCCCGTATTCCCCACGACACCCTTTTTTCTGTCATTTAGCAAACACAGGCTTACGCCAATTATGACATAGATCTGGTAAGAAACATAATATTTCCTCTCCAGCTGGAACACTGAGCGTTAAACCGTTCAGAAGAGCTGAGCATCTGCTGTTTGAGTCAGCTACAGTACCGGTCTGACGGCAGGTTTATTAACAAACAATAAAGCAGAACAGTTAATTTCCAATAAACACCTTTGAAATCCAGCATTTGGGGGGAATATGGGCGCCCTCCCACTGTGCCTCCGTCCCGTGCCCCGTGCTTTAGGGTCCTTGTCCCCCCCTCCAGGCCCGTTTGTACCCACACTACCTGGGCCTCAGAGAATGCTTCTTGCTGCCTATACGTCATCACGCCGTAACACGTCACACGCATTGATGACGTCATGGCGATGCGTGGCTTTGTTTCCAAATCTTTCCGTAGACCTCAGAGTTTTTGTGCGTCTTGTCGACTGTTTTTGAATCTTTTCATCGACCAAATCTGCAGTAAACACTCCACCTCCACATCACACCAACGTGAACCTTTCGCCGCCATTGTTTTAAATGTCCGCGCATGGTCCCTCCTTCTTTTTTCTATGTCCCAACAGGCGCACAGGAAATGACCTATGAACCGCCGTAGGCCTTGTGCTCGTACACGTGCGCACGTTCGTGCTCGTACACGTGCAAACGTGCTTTACAAAAGCCCACCTCTCTCAAACGTGCCGTGGACGGCCAGCTGGCTGCAGCTAGGCGTGGAGCGGTTGCACTCACACCGGTCAAGCGAGCTAGGCCTTACCCGTAAAACCTGTTTTGTCCCGGTGCGGAAGGACAGTGTGAGTGCGCCCTAAGACCACCAGAAGTGTCTTGATGGCAGCAGGTATATTGAATTATTTACATGTTTAATGAAACACTGCATCAGTCTGTTTTTTGGTCCCGCCCGGTGAAGGAGCCCGAACTGGAGCCAGCAGCCAAAGCCATTTTTAAAAGCACTAAATGGCGTCCGGTGCTTTCATCCCTGTGGATAAAAGAGGCGCTAGACTTTTCTCTGTGAAACACACCATTACTCCTCCATTGTTTGCCGAAGCACTTTGTCGAGACATAATTTGCACCGAGTGTCTCCGCTGCCATGTTCAACACAAGGTCATGTCCAACTGTAGTGTCACTATATACCAACTAACACGGATGGTCCTCAGCCATGACTAACCAATGAGAATGTGTTTGTGATTAATCTGCAGTATTACAGTAGGATACGCATGCGGTTGTTTTGGATGATGCCAGTGGACCAAGAAATTAGAAGAAGCTTAATTAGCTGAGGGAAACCATGGGATACTTTTTACCCTGTGTAGTTTGTAACTCATCATAGTTGGACCACATCACACAGTGAACAGAGGAGATGTCAGGAACGGTACAGGTATAACACAAAAGGTGGACCCAATGCAGACAAAATGTAAAAGTTCAAATCAAACGTTTAATGCTATAAACAGACAAACGCAAAACACTACAAAGAATACAAATACAATTACTAACTAGACGAACATGGGAACAACAGGAACGAGAAGACGACGGAAGATCAAGGAGACGGACAGGAAACGGGAACACGGGAAACTACGGAGAAACAAAGAACAAAAACGATTAGTATACTTAATGACGGGGAGCGTGATAACCACAACGAGAAAGGGGATGCCAGTCCGGGGGGAATAGTTTTACCAATACATGGTCGACAACGGTCCGGCGCTGCATGCTAAGCTTGAGGTATTTAAGGTGGTGGGGTGATCAGCATAACAGGCTGCAGCTTGGGGGGAACGCCTACCGGACCTAGACAGAGACAAGGGAAAGACACATGCAGCTAAACACAGACAGAGGGTACTGACAGAACCAGATCTTGACAGGAGAAATATGAACATGTGTTAATCATGACATTAAGACAGTTACATACAAAAGCCTTATTCCAGTCTCTTAAGAATGCAAAGTGTAAGTAAGCTCTGCAATAAACAGCATGGAGGACGCGCTACATGGAGGCCGGCTGGCTAACTAACTCACAGATAGCACCTGCTAACGTCATTGAGCGCATGCTAGCTTGAGGCGTGTGCCTGTGATATTGTAAAATACTGGGAGGTGGGGTCTGTGGCGTGTGCACGAACTGTGAACTGTGCTGAGTGGACAGGATGATACGAGCTCTAGGTGCACATGAACACAAATTATGACCGATCCCTTCACCTCGTTGCCACTGAAGTAAATATTGGACCCATTTTTACAGACGGACAAATCGGGAGGAAAGTAATTTTGGTTTGAGTCCTGTTTCTGTCTGGGCAACAAACTCTCACAAGATCTGGAAACACAGCTAAGCTAACGTCCACAAACGTTCACAAACACCTCAGATAAATCTGTTTTGTAATTCCAAAGAAAAAATAAACCATGCACATATCACTTTTCATCCATCCACAGGACATTTACTACACTTTCAAACGAGGTCACGCCCACGTAGGTGACAGCAAATGTGTACTATGTCATTCCATCTTTAATACAGATCATCTTTAATGTGCCGAGATGAAGCTCATTTGTTATTCAGAGCTGCAGCAATTTCAAAAACACAATATTTTCCATTTTATCAAAGAATGATAGTTAATTGAAACTCATTGGAGACGATTCTGTGGAGAGGACTTGACCTGCCTGTGATCCTGAAGAGAGGTCCTCCACAAAGAGACTATCTCTCCTCTTCCTCTTTGACTTATCTCCACAGAGCCGCCACTCACGCTGCGCTCCACCGGATAGCACCAGGCCAATTATTTCCGCACAAGCACAATGTTTGGTGATAAACAAGAAGGGCTCTCCAAAACAGAGCTATTTTTGCCCGGTGGTGCTGATTGTTGCTGCTGCTGATGCCAGATGCTGATTCTGACACAGAAATAAGGTGATTTTTCAGGGTATTGTTACACAGAGTCATTCAACCTGCCTCAGAAAATCAGAAGAAATCAAACCAGATGTTACAATCATGCATCACAGGTCGACCCCTCTCTGCTTTACATTTTACCTGATGTCTGAGGTTTATATAAACAGACACGCACATGCAAACGTGCGCCTGCACACAGAGCTCTGGCTGCAGCAGAATAAAGGTTATATTTGATCGGCATCGCCCTCAGCGTGGCGCTCCCTGCGGACACGTGCTACCTCCTTTGCAGAGCCACTCAAAGAAACACTGTGGAGAAATTAAATTGTATATTGGGAGAAAAAAAAATAAAGTGAAATATGTGCCCTATTTGCAATGCAAATTCCCAGAGCCAGCGGTCTCCCGGGGTCCATCGTACACAGCAGGCAAAACCAGATGAACATGCAAGCTAGTGATAGTGCTTTCATTCTGCTGTGCTCTCCCTCCTGCTCATTAAAGGGGCTCCATTTCTAAAGCCATTTATGCATCTCATGTATACTGATTCAAGTGCTATATGGAGTCACCGAGGTTGGGATGTAAACAGACACTGCAGGACCGCTGGCTGCGTCCTGTTCTCCACCAACCAGTAAAACAGTGGAAACGACCAGCTAAGGGGCTCATTATGGACCATAACATTGCTCTAAAGGGGCCTTTGTAACACTCTGGTGGTCACTTAGGCCTTTGTATAACTCTGCGGTTGAATTTGAGAGGTTCATAGAGTTCTACAATAGTGCATACAATATGCATAAGGGGCCTCAAAATGCACAACACTGATGGTGATATAAGGACAAGGAGAGATAAGTGTTTAGATTGAATGTGTGGTTGGACTGCATGTCCGTTAAGGATACTTTTTTATAGGATATCAGACGAGAGTATGATCCCATGTGGTTGTGAATAATTTAACCTCTAGTACTATAACAGTCATATGCAAAGAAATCTATAATTCTATGTTAATTATATGCATTTTATGTGTATAATTAACATAATGTGGATATATGTTCTCATTTCTTTGTATATTTATATTTATATATGATTTTCTTGCAGCAGTTGTTCACAATGAAAGGAGAGTTATTTACAATAGTCTACAATAGACTCTCTCTTGAGACTCCTTTATAAAATGATGGCACGTTTAACCCTTTACTGTAGTTCAGGGCGGCTCCATTCATGTGGAATTGGGGCCGGTTTCTAAAATGAGGGGCTAGAAAAAATATTTGCATCACATTAAGAGATATTGTAAAACACTACAGCGACATGGGGGCATGGGGGTGCATATATTGTCTTTATTTGATCAATGTAAATAGTAACATAAAAGGCCTCAAAGTGCAACAACCTTGTCAAAAAACAATCCTCATTAAATGAACAAACCCTCTCAACGTATCCTCTTTACACTCCGACATGGCTGCAGAGCAAACGCAGGCTTCACAGTGACACAAACAGAAACTTCTCTCTCTTCTTTACTGGTGAACAGACGGTTTCCTGTATCGACCTTTCTTGTTTCAGAGTAGAAAGATGTAAATAGTCATATAATGGGACTCAAAGTGCAACAACCTTGTCAAAAAACAACCCTTCTTAAATGAACAAACCTTCAAACGTACTTACTCTGCAGCCATACCGGTGTGTAAAGAGTAAACTCAGGCTTCACAGTGACACAAACAAGAACTTCTCTGTCCGTTCTCTGGTGAACTAATGGTTTTTCTGTGTCACATTGAGACGTTGCGGTGGTGATTTAACCACAGATTGAACCAGACTGTAATGATTGCAAGAACAACAACAGGGCGGAGCTTAGCGAGCTGTTGCCAAGAGGATTCAGAAACCCACGAAGAAGAAGAAGAGCGCAGTAGTAGCTCCTACTTGAAGTGCGTGGAGCGAGTCTCCCAGCACACCGGTATTTGACCTGAGACAGTTACGCTGAGATACACGTGAGAGTTACTTTCTACTCAAAGGGCCAGTAAATATTCCTGATCCGATCAAATCAAACAGCCGTGCTTTAGTTACTTCACAATTACTTCATGCAAACTACTTAGATATATTTAGAGCACAGATTCAAAGTGAAATATGAACACACGTACGTCAGTCTCCATCTCATGGGTGAACCTTTGATTCTTAGTGACTGCGTTCATCCCCAGTGAGCGGCTCAAAATGAGAGCAGGTGTCCTGTTCATGTTCCAGTTGGCAGCTGAAAGTTTTGTCGACTGTTTAGAGAATTACATCCAGACAGTCAGCTTCTGAATCCAGACACATCAACACCCATAAAGAATTTATGTAGATTTGACAAAAGACCTCAGCAGCTATGCACAGATTATTTTTGTGGATACATTAAAATGACCTTTGCTATTTCCTCCCATTCATTGTGTTCTGTGAAACAGCCTTATTTCTTGAAGCTGCAGCGTAAACACAGGCTTCACTTCTCTGTCCGTTATCTGTTTTGTTTTCAGAGTAGAAAGAAACATTGCGGTGATGATTTAACCACAGATTGAACCAGACTGAAGCGACTGCAACAACAACAGCAGAGCGTAGCTTAGCGGGCTGCTGCCAAGCGCATTCAGAAACCAACGAAGAAGAGCGTAGAGGGAGCTTGCGGAGCGTTGTGGCCGCGCGCCTACTGGAAGTGCGTGGAGCAAGTCTCCCAGCACACCGGTCAAATCGTGGCGTGCTGGGAGACTTGCTCGAGCGCATGCTCCACTCCAATCAAATAGCTTTGTAATCCAGACACATCAACACCTATAAAGAATTTATCTTAATTTGAGTAAAGACCTCAGCAGCTATGCACAGATTATTTTTGTGGATACCTTAAAATGACCTTTGCTATTTCCCCCATTCACTGTGTTCTGTGTTCTGTCATTGCCCATGGTGAACAGTGAGCAAACACAAATCATGTGCAGCTAAGTGATGGTATTGAACTCAAATAACCATCAGACTGAGACATGTTTATGAGTAGCTCGTGGACACGTTCAGCACGAAGCCCCGTATCAAAGCTGCTCTGTGTCGTATCGACGCCGGTTCTACAGTCTGCTGGAGGCGTTATCGAGCGCATGACTGACAACCAAGCTTTTGATTTCTGTCAGCTTTAGTGTCCTGTTTTCCAATATGAGAAAAACAATGACCTTCTGCAACTGCATGTATCGTTTTCTTCACAGTCGCATCTAATCTCCCAAATATTCTCATTACATTATGTATCACATGCTTTGTCTTTGCCATAGGTGCACAACATTCATCTTGCACACCCGTCCCAGAGGTGAATGGCTGTGCAAAGATGCCATTTTCTCTGCATAAATCAATTATATTTTCATTTCCTTGGATTTTATTCTGCTGCAGCTACAGAGCAGCTCTCACCCTCTTGGCTACAGGCGACCGCACGTATCATGTCAATAAAAGCAGCATTTGTTACAGTGACAATTTATGTTTGGCTATTTTTTTTCCCAGGCAGGACTGGCCAAGTGTGCTCACTCTTTTTCAGAAGCTCTCCAATTCATATTCATTCAATTACCCACACATGCGGGACTAAAGATACCAACTGGAGAGAGACGGTAAATATAATATAATATAATGCAGTGAAATCCTGAAGAGAGCGCAGAGAGCACCTCGTTTGTTTTGCTAACGGGTTCACAATCCACAAGGTGTTCCTGTGTGATCTTGAATGCAGCTTATAAATCATGTGTTCTGCAGCACATCATTTTGCATAGAGTAGCTGTTAGTGAGGCTTGAGCTGGGTCGACTCTTCACACAGCGCAACACTTAATCCGCAGGTGTGGTTTGAGAAGGTTCTCTGAATATCTTTGACTTCCTTCTCTGTGAGACTCAGTTTTTAGTTAGCCTTGTGGGACCATCCTGATCTCTGAGCCCCCAGCTCAGATCAGTCTGGTAACTGAAAATTGGCCTGAAATTGGGCCTTGGATCCGAAATTCTCGTTACACAATCAGCAAATATCCTTTACCCACATGTTATCCTCAAAGCAATTTCAGTCAAAAGCAACTGGACTTGGTTATTTCTCTAGAAAGATGTTTCACCTCTTACCCAACGCTGTTAGCACATCATACACGTTGTTGATCTGATTGGTTGATTTGGCCCGTATGTTGGTGATAGACAGACGGATTTTCACCCCTTCCCAAAAGATCTCCAAACCAGAGTTCCCAGATGGGGCGGCAGTAGCTCAGCCCATAGGTAACAATGAATGGAGCGTGGAATGGTGGCTGGAGAGGTGCCAGTTCATCTCCTGGGCGCTGTTGAGCAAGCCACCGAACCCCCAACTGCTCGGGCACCGATCCAATTCCAAAAAATCGAATTTCCCCATTACTAATAAAGGAATTCTTCTTCTTCTTCAGAAGGATCTGCTGGGACAATGAGAAACCTGAGAATCAATCGAATCCATCTGATGGAGTCAAGTTAGTTTTTAGTAGCCTGTTTCCATATCTCTGAATCACCACAGACATGTGATATATGTCCAGTTTCAGTGTTTCAGCTATTATCTGCCCAATAAAGAGAAACAATCAACCAGTCATAGCTTAGTATGCAGGATTGAGAGCAGGGAGTGGATGGATAGGCTACATATGTGATGTTTGTGCTGTGCCCGTTCGGAGTGTGTCTTTTTGGAAATGCCGCTCGCAGCGTTCTTGAAAAACTCATCCAATCGAGCTCACATTCGATAGTGCACTCCCTTTGGTCCAGGACGGTCAGACAAACACACACAGACAGACGGACGGACAGAGATTCCTTCCCTTATATATTGGCACCAAATGTGTCACATCCATTCAGACATCACATCTACACATGCAAAAGCAAAAAGCATTCAGGAGCTATGACGTGTTTTGTAATACAAGAATCAAAAACCAAAAAAAGCACAATTATGCCATTATGATTATACCATCATGAGGCAGTTATTTGTGTTATCCATTAAGAAGGTGAGACAGAGGAGACACTGAACTGTGTCTGACCTGACAAAACTATGATTTTGAATTACAAATTTCCCAAATTCCCACAACACCGGGGTAAACTGCATGTAAACGCACTGACAGATACACTCTGACCCTTTTGAAGTACCTGCAGCAGCATTTCAGACACCAGCGTGACCTTAGTGGAGTTGAAGAGCGAGCTGTGGAGCTCTATGGGTTTCCTTTACTTCCTGTATGAGATGACCTATGACAGAAACAAGCTCTTAGCCAGTGATGGGAAGCCCCTTTACGTATTCCCAAATGAATCCTACAGCAACAGAATGCACTTTTCTGAATGGCAGTGGCGCCTGCTCACAGCGTTTAGTGAATCCCATCCTCCCGTATTCATTCTTTTATTCAACAGCCTCAAATGGTTGCTTTATCTTAGACACATTGTCTTCGCCCTGCAACCCGTCACTTTCCCCTCCCATGAGAGATGAACATAGATTACGATTCAAACCGAAAAGCAGAACAAAGGGCATCTTATATAAGGGCGCACTCACACTGTCGTTCTGTACCGGGCCAAAACCGTTTTTTCAGCTAAAGCCTAGTATGTTTAAGCAGTGTGAGTGCAGCCGTTCCGCGTTCCTCTTTCAAGAGGAAAGAGGTGGGCTTTAGCGGAGCCGTTTGCACATGTACGAGCACGAGCGTGCGCACGTGTACGAGCACGAGCCCTACGGCGGTAGCGTTATGTGCGCCTGTTCGGACATGTAAATAGAAGGACGGACCATGCGCGGACATTTAACAACAACAACAATGGCGGTGAAAGGTTCACGTTGATGTGATGCGGAGGTGGAGTGTTTACTGCAGATTTGGTCGATGAAAAGATTCAAAAATAGTCGACAAGACGCACAAAAACTCTGGTCTGTGGAAAGATTTGTAAACAAAGCCACACACACACGATCAATGCGTGTGACGTGTTACGGCGTGATGGCGTATGGACAGCAAGAAGCATTGGCCGGCCCAGGTAGTTTGAGTAAAAACTGGGCTGGGGCGCGGGGGGAGAGGTAGGGGGGACAAGTACCCTAAAGCCCTGGTCGCGGTGCGGAAGGACAGTGTGAGTGCGTCCTAAGATTGAGGCTGTGGGTCCTAAACATTGCTAAAACGTTGATCTTACAGCCACTCGGACAAATATGTGTGTCTCCACGCTTGTCACCTTCTCCCCTGAGACGAGCCCACTGAATCATCAAATGCAATTATCACAAGGAAATTATATTTATTCCTTTTCTGGCTCGCCAATTTTGGCGTTCTCGGCTCTGCTGCGCGGACTAAAATGAACATCTACTGTATGGGAATGAATCTAAAAGTGAACAACGTTGGCAATGGTTGCGCTCTCTTGTGGAAGTATCCAGGCAGCCGGGCTGTTGGGTCATTTATGCAAAAGCATCAGCAATGACGACCCCATTGCCCAGAGGATGGGAGTGATTATTCGTGAATTCAGTTTTTATTTTTCCATGAAAGGAAAGCGATGAGATGATAAGCGCTCCTGGAGCTGACTCAGTGATCACCGTCTGATGGAGCTGTTCACAACTTCTTCACTCTCTCGATTTTGTTTTCTCAATCAATCCTTTCACCTTTTTCATGTCTTCCCTCCTCATTCCTGCTTCTCTCCATCTTTCCTCCACCCCCACACACACACAAACACACACACACACACGCATAAGGCCTAGCAGGGCAGTCTGAGTACAGCTGTCGATGCCACATGGATAGGTGAGGGCGCCTTGATTTTCAGCCAAAATCTAAATCCAAGCTTTTTCCTGTTCTCCTGCAAACAGGCTGTGTCCTCCAGACAAGTAAAAAACAAACATTTATTATAACTGGGCTCTCAAATGTTATTCAAAGATTCACAACTATTCATTTAAAGTAGATTTTTCCATCTGCAACAATCCAATTGCACAAAATGCATGGAAACACATAATTTTGTCTGGATTGCTCAGATGTACTGCGCAGCAACATTAATGCCGTATGAGCAGCCGTATGAGTGTCAGGGTCAGCATACGGAGCGTAATCCTGAACCTGATTTTGGGAAAGCTGATTATGAGCCACAGCCACGTCTCTGTCACCCTGCTGTTCATCACCACACATCCAGAGCCAGTGCATTTTGTTACTTCATTATTAGAAAAACCTTTATTTCATAGTCAGTTTTCAGCAGTGACGTGCAAACAGGGGAGAACGAAATAATAAAATAACACAAGTATTAATATTTGTCCTCTGGACTATGATTTTGGTGTAGTTCTTAATGTATTTTGACCATTTTATAGTAAAAATGGCAGAAAATTCTGTATTTCCTGCTTAAATAAACGGAGTCTCTTCGGAGACGAGAGGTGAGGCACGGACAGACCAGAGGTGAGGCACGGACAGACCAGAGGTGAGGCACGGACAGACCAGAGGTGAGGCACGGACAGACGAGAGGTGAGGCACGGACAGACCAGAGGTGAGGCACGGACAGACCAGAGGTGAGGCACGGACAGACCAGAGGTGAGGCACGGACAGACCAGAGGTGAGGCACGGACAGACGAGAGGTGAGGCACGGACAGACCAGAGGTGAGGTACGGACAGACCAGAGGTGAGGCACGGAAAGACGAGCCTCCCTCCAGATTGCGCAATCACTCACAAACTGGATTGAGCTTGTGCAAACGGCGCGTGCTTGTTCCCATGTCTGTGTATGTTTCCAATATGATGGTTGAGACACTTTTATGTAATAACAGCATACGTCTTCTTTCCCACGGTGTTCAGTGATGTATTTTACGCATGTGTGTAATATTTACATCTTATTGATGAGATATAAATCCACAGGGAGGATGCTGCCCTGAGGCAGGCAGTACCTCTGCCTCAAGGAAGGCGGCGATAGAGAGCAGTCTGTCAGCAGCCAGGTCACGGTGAACTCTGACCTGTGTGCAAAAAGTAAACACAGGAAGTGTGCTGTGCGACGCTGTAGAGCTTAGAGACAAACTGTCATTTCTGCCCTGAAAATGGAGGATTTGATTTCTAAACTAAGACATTTTTCAAAGCTGAACTTTCAGTCAAAGCAAGAAGTCATTTATAAGTAAAGGTAAGAAATACTGCAATATACAGCTGCACTGGTGTTTAAAAAGGTGTTCAGCAGTACCTCTTTAAATAAATAAAAAAACAACTCAAAGGTCACTTTTCTGGATGAAAAGAGGATAAGAAATATACAAATGTGAAAGCTGAATACTCATCAGGTGCTTTAATATACAACTGTCAGCGTGATGGAAGGGCACATCAGTTTCACATCGGGACGTTGTGGCGTTATCGGGCAGTACAGAGGGCAGAGTGACGGGAAACGGAGGAGAAAGAAGCTACGTGCCTCCAAGGCCCCTGTGATAGATATGACATACGATATACCATGCTACAGTATGCCTGTTGTAATGGATTGCTGTTGTGTGCAGCCGGTGGGGTGGTAGTATTACCGAGAGAGAGCCTTGCCGCTGTGCTGCTCAACTGACTGTTGCCGTCACAGAGGCTTGTCCCTGTCAGCGAGATAAATGACATCCTAGCTACCCCGCTATCTACTTGATACCTGAGAGACAGAGACACTGGTGGTGCCCTTCAAACGCTATACACCATCAACCCTGTGTGCGTGCGTGCGTGCGTGTGTGTGAGTGTGTGCGTAAGAGTGTGTCTATTGTCAGAAGAGCAGTGTGTGTGTGTGTGTGTGAGTATGTCTATTGTCAGGAGAGCAGTGTGTGTGTGTGTCTGTGTGCGTCTATTGTCAGGAGAGCAGTGTGTGTGTGCGTTTGTCTGTGTGTGTGTGTGCATGTGTGTGTGTGCATGTGGTTGTGTGGGTGCGTGAGTGTGTGGTTGTGTGTGTGTGTGTGTGTGGTTGTGTGTGCGCCTGCGTGTGTGTGCGTGTGTGCAAGCGTGTGTGCTTGTGTGTGTGTCTATTGTCAGGAGAGCAGTGCGTGTGTGTGTGTGTGTGTGTGTGTCTATTGTCAGGAGAGCAGTGTGTGTGTGCGTGTGGTTGTGTGTGTGCGTGTGTGTGTGAGTGTGTGTGTGTGTGTCAGGGCAGTAGCATGCAGAGTGTGCATGATTGAGTTTATTATTACGACCACCCTCTTTAATCAGGTTACATTTACATTATGTTCGAAGGGAATTATCCATGACACTCGTGACACAGCGGCTATTGCTGTTGTGAAAGAGCATGAGGCATGGCAGGTCAGCCCCTGATTGCCTCTAAACATCCCACATGCACATGTATACATAATTAATCATGGATGCATCGTGTGGGGATTGCATGTAAATACGGAGAGCAGATTTTACAGGGGAGCTGTGGTCATTTAGGGTCAAACAATATTATTTTTGTTGACGAACATGAAGTCAGCTCAGGACACAGAGGCCCAAAGACTGTATTGATTGGTTGTATCTGTCTCCCATCGTGCAAAATATGAAAATTTATAATTTTACAAAGGAAAAATGTAGTAAGGCAGCAATGATCCATGGGTATTTCCCTCTCCACAGTTTTGGCTGGATGTTCAACAGGTCACTGGACATTTCTCCTCCGTCAATTCAACAATGTCATGTATATCTGTCTATGCATTGACAGCACTTCTGTACATGCGGGGGGGGGGGGGGGGGGTGCTACAACAGCCATAATTAATTAGATTTATAGAGAGCCTATACCTGTATCTATATCCGATAGATCTTAATACCAATTACCAAACAGACGCTAAAATTCTGCGGAGTCACCTTCCTTGATCTCCCCTGTGATGCCTGTTATTGTCTAATAACCACACTTGCCGTGGCTCCTTCAATTATCAAGTATCATCTTTCTTCATCTTTATTTTCTTTGATTGGTTTTATCATGAGTTGACTGCAGAGTGTGTCTGAAACGATCACTCTGAAGTATGATGCACACCAAATTGAGTTACCTCTCGCTCTCTGGAAGCCATGTTTTTTTTCAGTTACACTTACGTAGTGCTCATCTCATCTCATCTCATCTCATCTCATCTTCAGCCTCTTATCCGGGGTCGGGTCGCGGGGGCAGCAGCTTTAGCAGGGGACCCTAAACTTCCCTTTCCCGGGCCACATTAACCAGCTCTAACTGGGGGATCCTGAGGCGTTCCCAGGCCAGTGTGGAGATCTAATCTCTCCACCTGGTCCTGGGTCTTCCCCGAGGCCTCCTCCCAGCTGGACGTGCCTGGAACACCTCCCTAGGGAGGCGACCAGGGTTCATCCTTACCAGATGATCCTGAACCACCTCAACTGGCTCCTTTCAACGCAAAGGAGCAGCGGCTCTACTCCGAGTTCCTCACGGATGCTGAACTTCTCCCCCTCTCTCTAAGGGAGACTCCAGCCCCCCTCCTGAGGAAACACATTTCACACGCTTGGACCTGGACCTGGTTCTTTGGGTCCTGACCCAGCTTTCATGACCACAGGTGAGGGTAGGAACCAGGACTGAGGGTAGATCCAGAGCTTTGCCTTCCTCAGCTCTCTTTTCGTCACAACGGTGCGGTAGAGCGACTGCAGCACCGCCCCCGCTGCTCCGATTCTCTGGCCAAACTCACGCTCCATCGTCCCCTCACTCTTGAACATGATCCTTACATAGTGCTGCAAAAGTTAATTCAATATGATACATTTGAATTTCAAATGCGTACTTTTCCCCCTTCTACCTTTACGTGTCCAAATGTGTGTGAGTTTATGTATAATGTCATATCTTTTATGGGAATAGAAGGTCATTGGTCTGACGCCACTCAGTCCATCAAATCAGTGTCAGAAGCAGAAGTGAGCGGCAGCGATTACAAGACAAACATTAGCATCAGTGTCAATCTGGATACCAAACACCACCTATGTCTTTTGGCACTTAGTGAGCGCAAAGCTGCCAACGGCCTCACTTTGAGCTCATAATACAGCTTCCTGAGCACCCAACACTCAGAGTTAATAATGCACTCGTAGCTGACGGTCCAGGCTGCCAAATCTCAGTCGCAACCGAAGCCACACTACCATCTTCCTCAGATTTTGCCTTCAGGTGGGGAGTCTGACCTTTTGCGAGCGGCCAGCTGGAAAATGTCAGTGTGGCGTAAACTGTTAGCGATCTCAATTTGTGATGGCATTTTGTGAAGCCAGACCCTTCGGGCTGCCACTGAGGGTCATGCCATTGTAGCTTGTGTGTGTGTGTGTGTGTGTTTATCATGAGTATTTATTTACATCTGTGTGTGCTGGACGATTTGGTCTTGAGCACAGCTTGACTGAGTTCATAGACTCTCCAACCCTTACAGTCTACCTCTTATGATTCTTTGATGGGCAGTTTTACATATCTCAACTTGTCTTTTAAGTCCTGTTTAGACAAAGAGGATCTAGAAAGGAAACCCAAAAGTGGCGTTGCGTTCTCACTTTTTATTCCACGTTTAGACGTTTAGCGTCTTTGGGGGAAAATCTGCGTGCATACGTTCAAGCAAAAGTGTGTAAACTGGATGTAGTGTGCACGTCAGGTGTGTAGGTGGAGCTGTGAAGCACTGCCGCAAAACACCACCTTAAGCTGGTGCATGCTGGGAAACGTCCTTCTCCTTCTCTCCCTAACAGCGGAGAAGCAGGACGCCGTACAGTGTGACGGGGATCTGCAGCACGGTCTGCAGCCTCCCACCGCCTCGGCTCCACCCAGGACACTTGAACGTCCCGCTGAAGGAAACAGTCCCACATGTTTGTTGTTGTTTACCTGAACTCTGCACACGGATGTTACGGGAACACGTACGTCACGTGAGCGGATCAGAGCTCACTTTAGTGTTTTTACCTTTACACGCAAACACAACGCTGGAGCAGATCAGAGCTCACTTTAGGGTTTTTACCTTTACACGCAAACACAACGCTGGAGCAGATCAGAGCTCACTTTAGTGTTTTTACCTTTACACGCAAACACAACGCTGGAGCAGATCAGAGCTCACTTTAGTGTTTTTACCTTTACACGCAAACACAACGCTTGAGCAGATCAGAGCTCACTTTAGTGTTTTTACCTTTACACGCAAACACAACGCTGGAGCAGATCAGAGCTCACTTTAGTGTTTTTACCTTTACACGCAAACACAACGCTGGAGCAGATCAGAGCTCACTTTAGTGTTTTTACCTTTACACGCAAACACAACGCTTGAGCAGATCAGAGCTCACTTTAGTGTTTTTACCTTTACACGCAAACACAACGCTGGAGCAGATCAGAGCTCACTTTAGTGTTTTTACCTTTACACGCAAACACAACGCTGGAGCCTTTTTAACATTTCCACTCTGGAGGGCTTCCCTTTTTTCCGTTTTTACGCCCCAAAAAACTTGGTCGCCATCTAAATGAAAGGCACATCTGATCAAATATTTGTCGTTGTCGTGTAAACAGGGCCTTATTCTTCTACCTTCAATGTTGTGTTGCCTCACCATCGCTGGCTACTATGACATACACGCCTCACAGATAAAGAAGTGACTCGGTCTATCTTCCAAAGATAAAAAATAAGTACTAGATAAAAGATTAACAGTCCTCTCAATTAGAATTTGTATGTATCCTTGGGATCCTTAAGTATGAATCAGACCCTCTAGTCAGTCTCTCAGCCCACAAAATTGAAGGATTTCTGTACACAGTATGATCGGCTAAATCCCCCCGGCTGTTTGGGCCTATTACTGAATGAATGTCTGGCTTTGACTGCAGAATAATGAAGGCAGACTTCAGGGAACTGGGCGAGGCAGCTGATACAATCGTAATGTTGTCAAATTCACCAGACAAAAGGAGGGATATCAGTGGTGATGATGAATGTGGCTGTTGGAGAAAGGGATGGTCTTGAAGATAGCACGGCTGCAAATGCACAGCCCGGACTGTTTACTTCACTTCACTGTTACGTTTGAAGCTCACGTTTCCTTCAAAGGGTTGGACTTAAGCGAGCTAGCGGTGCGTGGTGAAGATGCTTCTGGGCTCAGGGCAAACTCACAAAAACTGGAAATCAGCTAGGCCAGAAGAATCCCTCTGGTGAGGTTGTGGACACAAGCGTTCAAGCCGCTTCAATGTCTATTTTTACATTTCACTCGCACCTTTGAAGTTGGCACGGCTCAGACACAGCGATGTAAAAGGCTTTGTCTCTTCCACTACGAAACAGACGAACAAAAGACAAATTCCCCAGCTCTAGCTCTTTACTCCACAAAACTGTGTTCCACTACACCAGCCTTCCCCTAGGTCCTCGCTGTACTTCCTAAAGTCTCTCGCCTAACTAAGCACTCATTTGCTCTCTCAGCCATTTTCCTCCAGGGTTCACCTTGTCCGACATCTTGCCAGTAGCCTACATGCCCTGGCGTTGGCTTCCTGAATAATGCTTTAATTAGGAAGAAAGTGCACAGGGCGATCCCGCCGTCGACCACAAAGTGCTGCCTCCGCCTCGGGGCTTTCCTTCGGAGTTTGTCTGTTGAAAATCTTGGGACGAGACAGGCAGCACGAGGCTGAGATGGAGGGAACTTCAATTAAAGCCTCCCCTGAATAAGTCATGTCTTTCTAATAGACTTCAGGAAATAGTCATGAATATATAAAGAGGGAATATGCATTCATCAAATCCTTCTTCCTGGTCACTCAGTGAAGGTAAGAATTGAGAGGGAGAATGAGAGAAATTGATGGTAGATGCTTTCAGGTTTGCTTTAGTATGAAGATATGGCATTAAAAAACAGAGAGCAGCATGAGATTGAAATGCAAATGTCTTTCACAAAGCTACTTTAAAATGTTAACAATTCAAACCTTGAAGAAAACATTCAAATGAGAACGGTGAATGGTGCAAGTGAGCCTCTTCCAAGCAAAGAAGAGACGGATAAAACAACAATAAGTCATTAGAGGGGAGAAAATCACCCCTGTGCACAACATACGATGCATAAAAGCCATGAAAATATCAAAGACACGAGACTGAAGACGCCTGCTGCTAAACCTGAGCATCAGAGATAAAGAAAGAAGAGAGAACAACGCAGACACGGGGTCAGAAGTGTGTGTGAAGCCGAAAGCTTTTAGGGATGTGACCTTTAAAAGACAAGCGTATGGCTAAAAGGCCACACAAGGAAACTTTAGAGAAATGTGTATGCAGGGTAGATATGAGTCGGACGTGGAGCACGGTTTGGAATATGTCAAAAAAAGTAGAAGCTTGCTCTCATTGATTTACGCATACTCTATTTTACCTTGTGTTAATTAGGGGATATTGTTAAAAAGGTCAGCAGGAGGCGAAAAGGAAGAAGAAAGTGCATAATTATGCACTCTTATAATTACTATAATCTAATTAAAATGAGAAGATAAAGACCAACTCAGCAGGGGACTAAAGAATATCTATAATTGTATTTATTGTGTGGAGCTTTCTTAGTCCTTCTGGATTCACGTTTCCTGCTCATATCAGCTGATGTGAACGTTGTCAGACTACGTTCAAATGGGAGGAATGATAACAGCTGATCTGCTGATACAGGACCAGTTTGTAATGTCTAACTACTACAGTAATGGTTGGACTGTGGCCGGTGACGCTGACGTCCTCAGGACATAACAGCAATGATAAGATAACATGTATCTCTGAGGGCGCACTCACACTGTCCTTCCGTACCGGGCCAAAACCGTTTTTTCAGCTAAAGCCTAGTGCGTTTGACCAGTGTGAGTGCAACCGCTCCGCGCATAACTGCGGCCAGTTGGCCGTCCACGGCCCGTCTGAGAGAGGTGGGCTTTAGTAAAGCGCGTTTGCACATGTACAAGCACGAGCGTGCGCACGTGTACGAGCACGATGCCTACGACGGTTCTGACGTAATTTATGTGCGCCTGTTGGGACATAGAAAATAGAAGGAGGGACCATGCGCGGACATTTAACAACAACAACAACGGCGGCGAAAGGTTCACGTTGGTGTGATGCGGAGGTGGAGTGTTTACTGCAGATTTGGTCGATGCAAAGATTCAAAATCAGTCGACAAGACGCACAAAAACTCTGAGGTCTACGGAAAGATCTGGAAACAAAGCCACGCATCGCCATGACGTCATCAATGCGTGTGACGTGTTACGGCGTGATGACGTATAGGCAGCAAGAAGCATTCGGTAGTGTGAGTACGGTAGGTAGTGTGAGTACAAACGGGCCTGCAGGGGGGACAAGGACCCTAAAGCACGGGGCACGGTGCGGAAGGACAGTGTGAGTGCGCCCTGAGAGTTATGGTCATTTATTCCTTAAGTTGTTCCGACTTCTCTGCTGAGTGTGTGGAAACTTCATTTAGTACTTAGAAGCAGTAAAAAGTAGACAAACTACACGTTACTAACGTTAGCTTGTTAGCCTGACCAGAAACCAGCTACCAGTTAGCATTAGCTTAGCTGTCAGCCAACTACAGTTATACTCCCGCGGCTCACTCTCATAGGAAGTTGACATGTGGACAGGCTTCACAGGGTCTCAAAAACAACATGTTTACTTCACTGACCTGTAGGAAATCGTAATGTTTCGCTCTGAACAGTGACTGTCTAAACATTTAAATATGAACAGTCACCACAGTCCGTTACAGTTTAAAGACACCTGCAACAACAAAGACACGCCTTGGCTGTTACCATGGATATAAAGTCAGTATTTTCTTATTATGACTGTTTGATTCAGAAAAAAAGCAGCTGTAGACGTTTAGAAATCAGAATCAGCTTTATTCGCCATGTATGTTGTCACAAATGCACGACCATGACTAACCTAAACTAATCATGGCGTGTGTAGTCAGTGGAATCAGTGGTGTAGGTGAATGCATGATTGGAGACGTGTGTGGGTGTAATGTTGTATGAAGGATGTACAGAAGCAAATGCCAATCATAAGCTGAACCAGGAGAGCCACCCTGACTGAGCTGCAGGAGAGAGTTAAGAGCACCCAGACTCTCACAGCCCAGGTGATGCCAATGCTGCTGACGACCCTGCTGATGTCAGAGGGAGAGAGAGAGAGAAGGGAGGGTCGTCACACCCCAGGTGGTGCCAGTGCTGCTTACGACCCTGCTGATGTCAGAGGGAGAGAGAAGGGAGGGTCGTCACACCCCAGGTGGTGCCAGTGCTGCTGACGACCCTGCTGATGTCAGAGGGAGAGAGAGAAGGGAGGGTCGTCACACCCAAGGTGGTGCCAATGCTACTGACGACCCTGCTGATGTCAGAGGGAGAGAGAGAGAGAAGGGAGGGTCGTCACACCCCAGGTGGTGCCAATGCTGCTGAGGACCCTGCTGATGTCAGAGGGAGGGAGAGAGAGAAGGGAGGTTCGTCCCAATGTGCAAACATAACGTGGGTGATCCAGCTTTAACAGGCTGTGATGGATCAAAGCTAAGTGATAAGTGATAGGTGATACGTGATCAGGGCCTTACTCAACTGGAAACAGATCAAATGTAAAACCTACCCTGAACATAATTACTGATTAAACATATTAATGATGTAATCCAGGCTTCTCGATGACTGTGTTCGGTTAAAGTGGAACAGAAAAGAGTGAATAGTTTGGTAACTGCATGTGTGCGCTGTTCTAGGTTTGATCAACCACGTGTACGGACATTAAAGTTGATGCTAACATGATTTTCTTTTCAATTATGAATCATCTCTGCATTAGTTAATATCCCATATCACATGCCATTCGCCCAGGTGACCCATATGGGGACTATTTAAAGACCTAATAACTGCATACGGAGGAAGGTTGGGGGGGTGGGAGAGAGACGATTGTGTGTCCCGTGTGAAACCAGAAGGAAACAGTGACTTTTTAACTTGATTACATCACGATCTTTAGTATTTAAACCCCACCAACGATCTTTCCCTAAACATTAATCGACAGCTTGTTGCCTTAATGTAATCAAGTAGTGTTTGTTTTATTTGAATTGACAGTGGCACTCCCAGAGCGTTGAAAGGTGACCCAGGGCGTCCCAATGAATCTGAATAGATGGTAACTGTAGCAGGCCCTAACTCTAAACCATATCTGTGAGGCTAGTGATCACCAGAGATCGCGGCTGTTCAGTAGAGTTAGAACATCTGAAGCAGGTGTTTAACTGCAAACTAAATGTGTGTGTGACTGAATTAAATCAACAGGTTGCCAGTCTAAGTACGATCATTTAGGGCGCACTCACACTGTGCCTCCATCCCGTGCCCCGTGCCCCGTGCTTTAGGGTCCTTGTCCCCCCCTCCAGGCCCGTTTGTACTCACACTACCTGGGCCTCGGAGAATGCTTCTTGCTGCCTATACGTCATCACGCCGTAACACGTCACACGCATTGATGACGTCATGGCGATGCGTGGCTTTGTTTCCAGATCTTTCCGTAGACCTCGGAGTTTTTGTGCGTCTTGTCGACTGTTTTTGAATCTTTTCATCGACCAAATCTGCAGTAAACACTCCACCTCCGCATCACACCAACGTGAACCTTTCACCGCCATTGTTGTTGTAAATGTCCGCGCATGGTCCGTCGTTCTATTTACTATGTCCGAACAGGCGCACAGGAAATGACGTCAGAACCGCTGTAGGCATCGTGCTCATACACGTGCGCACGCTCGTACATGTGCAAACACGCTTTACTAAAGCCCACCTCTCTGGCCGCAGTTATGCGAGAGCGGTTGCACTCACACTGGTCAAACGCACTAGGCTTTAGCTGGAAAACCTGTTTTGGCCCGGTGCGGAAGGACAGTGTGAGTGCGCCCTTAGTCTGAAAGGGGATGAGAAATTCTGTTTTTTTTTATTTGGAAAGGACCTAAGTTTAGTTGCAAGTATACTGCATTTAATGCTCCACTTGTCAAATAAACACACGCTTTAATTTTGGTTACAGTGCAGCAGGATCTGTGGTTCTGTCTCCTGTTGTTGGCGCTCTTAACCGTCGTTCCTTCTGATTGGCTGATCCAGTCATTTGTCAGAGTGTGGTGCTGGCGTCTCCGGGTCTGCATGAATATTTCTGGCGTCAAACAGGTCCCTTGGAACCAGCGTGCTATCAGGAGGTCACTGTGACAACTGATGGGATTTACTGCTGACGGATGACTTTGCGAAAGAGAAAGAGAGAGGGAGAAAGGGATGGATAGAGAGTAAACGGGCCACCGGTGTAATTTAACACAAGCAGTATATCTCAATTTTCTCCCTCAAACTGTCATCCCTGAGACAGCAGCTCACACGAGCCCACGGTACACACTCGCTGAGCATACACAGATGGTGTTGTGTAGTGTGAAGTATGTAGAAATATTAGACTCTCCCTCCATATTGAGATGTTGCAGATAGACGTTACAAATAGATATTTTTGAAACCCTTCTTTTGTCTGATTTCCTTGTGATTTGCTCTGTGCACTCGCAGTTTCAAAGGGAGGGCCGTGCTGTGTGATAGATTAGGTTTTACCATCAAGGAAGACAAGATGGAGTGCACCAATTAACACGGCTCTTGACAAATGAACATCAAGATGAGTTCAGTGAGGAACCAAACTGCTGGGATTTGTAATATATTGTGTTTATTATGATGGATGATGGTCTCAGACTCATGCAGAGAAAGGAACGAACCAATGGTTAAAATGTGAAGGTAGTCCGAGTTTAAGCTGTTAGAGCCCACAGATTTAGCCTCTACTCTTTAATGTTTAATGTGTGAGCAAGTCATGTACTGTCTATTTGCTAATTCTCCCGGGCACCGATTCAGTTCCTGTAAAATAAAACCACACAAAGCCGGCCAGCGAAATATTACTTGGTACACGATGTTGGTTTGTGTTCTCGTCTCCGACTCAAATCATCCGTGGATGAAGATGTTGTTTACTGGCAGAGGAAGCAAAATGTCTTTGACGAGAGGAGAATTTGAGTTCAACAAATGGAAATTTCAGCCTGGTTCACTGGATCCAAGAGCAAATGACAAAGAAGGGAGAAAAATACCCATTTTTTCCCCTCTTTAAAAGATGACAAAGACAGTGTGGCAACGCTCACAACAAGCTCTGCTGCTCCTTCCCTAGAGCAGTAGCTTGGCTGCTTGGACTGAGCTGAAATGGGCAGGACCAAAGAGACGGAGAAAGTACAGCCAACAACATCCTCAATGGGCTGCCTCTCTGTGACATTTCAGCGGTGGCTCGAGGCTGTGTGCTGGAGACATTTAACGATGTGCGTGCGTGTGTGTGTGTGTGTGTGTGTGCGTGAACACAAGCAAGCATGTCTGTTTTACGTGCATTGTTCGGGCATTTCCAGAGTTTTAAATCTGACAGTGTGATAAGACTTAAATTTATACGTTGGTATCAGGACACTGTCAGAAAGTCTTTGGGACGGAGGAAAAAGTGAGGCTGACAACACATTTACAGCGCCACATGAAAAGGCACAACATGAGGGGTAACACAGAGCAGACAGCTAACGGCTAGACTTTTCCTAAAATGACACATTGCGGTGTAATGCAGTGTATGGAAAATTGACATTTTGGAGGACTCAGGATTTGTGGTTACAGCTGAGCGCTTGATACAAGCACAGAAATCATCTCTGCAACATCAAGATCGAGATGAAAATGATTTAATACCACATTTCACGTAAAGGAACATGCATACTATATGTTCACGCATGAACAAAGGTTTGTGCTTAATGATCAATTCTTGAAAGTCGGAAAAGACGACCTGTCAGCGAAGCATGAAGTTACTGTATGTGTGTGTGTGTGTGTGTGTGTGTGTGTGTGTAAATGTAACTACCATTGTGTGTGCATGTGTGTTACCCTCTCCTGAGGTGTAATTACTAGTGGTCCTACCACGGGGCCTCCAGCTGCAGCCAAAGATAGGCCAGCCAGGAGAGGAGCAGTGGCAGTAATTGGCCAGAGTGGACGGAGCTGCAGAGAAACGCTTGTAATCAGAAGGAGAGACAAACGAAAACAGAGCGAGAGAGACAGATGTATCACATCTTCCCTCCAAACAACAAAGAGAAGACAGAAACACAGGCATCTCTGGAGAACCGTACATGGAGGAACCGCACAAGTTCACATGAATAAAGGACTTTGTCTCCGCTAGAGAGACGACACTACCTGTGAGAAGGACTGCAATCAGAACATCCAGGTGGATGCTGATTTAAGCTGGCAAGAGATACTATGATTGCAGAGATACATAATATGGACAGCCAGTGCTGCTCTCATTCTGCTTTGGGCGTTTGTCATGAGCCCTCCGGCCACAAGGCTTTAAAGTGTAAACCAGTTTTTGTTGATAAGAGACGCTCAGAGCCAGTGCTCCAGGATTAAGAGCACCAAGCTCTGTGTGAGGAAGCAGGTTGGGGTAGACGTGTCAAACAAAAAAGCAACTTTCACCCAAGAGGCTGCAGCTCGTGTCCCGTTCACGTCCTTCTCATGTTTGTGCGTCACTGTAGTTACGTTACAAACACACTTATTTGAACTCACGCATGATCTTTTCAAAATAAAACCAAACCTCTGCATGAGAAGAGTCCCTACACAGAAAACAAAGCGTCATCAGCGTAGTTATTGAACCCAGAGTTTATTAAAAGAGCGTTTTAAAGACTTACCTACTGGCCCCTGTACCAGCTCCTCTCATAGTAAAGTCCATTACAGTGGATTACCAAAGTCAATCCCAAAGGAAGGAGCCCATTGCTGCTTTGTTTAGTGTGTAGGGACTCTTCTCATGCTGCTGCAGAGGTTTGCTGTTATTTTCAGCAGCGTTAGTGGTTAAAAAAGACCTTTGAATGCCTTCATCGTGCTACCCCGAGCTAATCACTGTTAGCCACATGCGGCTGTTAGCGACTGTCCGGGATTTCTCCGTTAATTGTTGTTACACGAAAAAAACTGTCTCAATGCTGGTGTAGTGTCAACGCAACTTTGCTTCTAACCTGCCCAGAACGACCCACCATAGAGGTTACATTGTTTTTCATTGTGTAGTTATGCAGCCTTGTTGGAATATATACAGTGTTATAATGTGTGCAAGATGTGTGTGTGTGTGGTAGAAAGCCTGTTTGTGTGCGTTAAAGCATGCTCAAACATCTCTTCATGTATTTATCAGCAAGCTGTTGGGCTCTATTCCCTGCATCAGCACTTCTGGGCAGCCAGGGCCACCCCTAATCCATACTGTCCCTGTCAGCCAAATGCTAATGATGCTGGAGCCTGGTCCGTCATTGAGTCCCCCAGCCACCCTCCACCTGCATCCCCTCCATCTGTCAACGCACCATTTACATTACCAATAATTTGAATTCATTTTTTCTTTCTCACAACAAGCCGTCCAAACAAATCAGAGGTTTACAAGGCAATTTGTGGAGTTATCCCTCCAAGTGACAAGGCCCAGCTGTGCCTCAGCGCCACATACCTGCAGTTCATTTGAGCTGTAATGAAACTGAGGCTGCTCCCGATGATTATGTACCATTTTTAGAAAATCACACACTCCTGCATGGGTCGACTCCAGCGAAAGGGTAGTAAGGGTCACATCTTCTTACCGGTCAGGAGTAATGACAGTTATTTCATGCATTATATACTAGAATCCTTTAATTTACAACAGATAAAACAGCGATGTTGGATCTCGCTCTTTTCAAATGTTCAAACCCAGTTAAACTGCAATGAAAGGTGCTGTCTTGACCATGTGTGCACATACTGCAGCTCAGTGTGTGGCAGCAGCATCTGCAGCTGATTCACATCATGAACCCTCAAGTGAAGGGATAGAAAGAGGCACAAATGAGGAGAGAGGAGACTGACAAAAGGAGGGATTCTCCGGAGAACCGCTCAGGGTGAGATAGGCTGATATGAACAGATGGATGAGTACAGTGAAGAAGAAGCACTACTTTAAAATAAGGACACACACACACACACACACACACACACACACACTTGTTGGTGTTCGGAGAATAGACACATATGATTGGTATCATTCTTCATCTCTATATATCCACAAGTAGCCGGCAGGCAGAGCAGCAGTCTGATGTATGCTGCTGACAGAAAGCTGCAAGATATGCTAGCTACACGCTGCTGTTTCCACTTGTATCTGTTGCTTCTTGGCCTCATACATTTTTCAGCAAGGATCTGATGACGTGTATATGTCATTATAAAGGTATTTCAATCAGAAGAAACTGATGGAAAGTAAAGGTTTATTGTCAGATCAACCCCTAAGGTTGCATCTGTCGACCGTTTTCAGACAATTGGGCCTCATCAGGCGCTTATCACTGCCACAGGCAGTGTGACCTTTTGCAGGCTAAAACCAGTCACATAGCCGTAGTTTTGTGAATAAACCTGACACCAAAAGCAACCGTTGCGTTCACCGTTCCCTAAGGGTGCACTCACACTGTCCCTCTGCACCGGGCCAAAACAGGTTTTACGGGTAAAGCCTAGCTCGTTTGACCAGTGTGAGTGCAACCGCTCCGCACCGTCCAAGGGCCGTTTGGGAGAGGTGGGCTTTTGTAAAGCCTGTTTGCACATGTACGAGCACGAGGCCTACGGCGGTTCTGAGGTCATTTCCTGTGGCGCCTGTTGGGACGTAGAAAAAGAAGGAGGGACCATGCGCGGACATTTCAAACAATGGCGGTGAAAGGTTCACGTTGGTGTGATGCGGAGGTGGAGTGTTTACTGCAGATTTGGTCGATGAAAAGATTCAAAAACAGTCGACAAGACGCACAAAAACTCCGAGGTCTACGGAAAGATCTGGAAACAAAGCCACGCATCGCCATGACGTCATCAATGCGTGTGTTACGGTGTGATGATTAGGGTCAGGTGGAGAGGGAGGGGGGGACAAGTAGCCTAAAGCCTGGGGGGCCGTGCGGAAGGACAGTGTGAGTCATACGAATATTTGTGCAGAACTTGTCGTGCAATATCCTACGTACATTAAAATCAGCTACATCTGGAGCAATACATTTATGTCCACTGTTGCTGTTTCAAATCTAATATATATAATGTTCTCCTTTATTTACACGTGTCTCCAGAGAACTCTCCCTACCCTCTCCCTCGCCTCTTCCCTGCTCCGGACAACTGCCCTGCAGCCGTCTGTGTCAGACTGCTGGCTGCTGAGCTAGCTTACTCTGCACGCCTTTATGGAGCTTTTTTTTACATTTGAATAGGCACATAACCAAAACGTTTGTGTTGTTATTGCAACTTTTCTTGGACCTCCGTTGAATGCAAGTGTTAGGTGAACCTGGTGAGGTATTACTATGGGGGTTCTTGCGATATGACGTGTTATGCTTTCCCACAAGAGCCCACAGGCTAACAGTTGAGTTAGCGAGGACAAAGTTGGAGCTACATTGGAAATCAGGTGTCCCTCACTGCTACAGAGGGTGGAGAAGACTAAAGCTAGATAAGTGTATTCATAGCATATTCACAGGAATGGTTCTACATTTGGCACCAGTGTGATAACTGGTTCCCAGAACATGTGGAGAGATGTGACATGTTTAATTGAGTGTAACCTAAGAAAGCAGGAAATAACACAGTGGGAAGGAATCTGAAAAAAGTGACAGTGTGAGATAATCATCATATCTAAGACTATAGAGACAGTGTACATAAGAGAAGCGCGCTGGGATTGATCCTCTGTTTAACCTTCATTACATTACAGTTGTGCACCATTGGATACCTGTGGGTAAATATCACCTGCTGCTCTCAATGACAGTAGTGAGATTATGGGATCAGGGGATACCTATATCAGTCTTTTTAACCACAGTGTGTATTGGAGCTAAATCATCCGCTAGCATCAGATGTCTCACTATGTCTCTCAGCAGCCCATAGAAAGGCAGATGGAACAGGAGAGGCCTGACAGAGTTTTGGAAGTGATCAGTCTCTTTTCGAATAATTAAACTTTCCAACAGACACCGTTGTCAAAACGAAAGCCTGAGATGTTAGAGCTTCGAAGTACTGCCTTGGAACGCAAGCAAGGTCACTTTTACACACACACACACACACACAAACACACGCAAACACACACAACCATGCACACTCGGATAAAGAGACCAGATGGACGCTCTACACCAGCTCGACTGCATACGGCACTCATGTGACCCTGACCACCTGGGCTCCGGAAGGTGACAGCGTGTCTCTGTAGTAATATACACACAGACACACATACAGTACATTCTTATGAACACTCATGCTTGCACACACACACACCTGGACACACAGAAAGCCAACAGTAGCTCTGTTATGCTTTCATATGAGTGATGCAATGATGAATAATGGGCCAATAAAGGCTCCGGTGCATGCACGGCATACATAACGGCCACTCGAGTGTTATCAGTTACAGTTTGAGGCGACGTGAACGAGCAGCCGGCACTTTACTACAACAAACATTATCTTTGATTGTGTAAAAGTTGATTTGATTTTAGGGAAATATATTTTTTTAAATGATGAGGGGTTAATGAAGCAGTCGCTGCTATTTTCTCATCAATGCACTGCTGTGAAATTAGATGCGAAACACATTTTCACGGTAGAAAATGAGTGTGAACACCCTTGGTTCACACAACAGCCGCAGCGGTTTCAATGGCTCCAATTTGGTGTTTGGCAAAAGGCCAGCCTCCAGGAAATAGACCGCAGCAGATGTGTTAGCTTATTAAAAGATAAAGACACTAATAGGAAATGAGTGACAAGTGTCAAATATAGCATATATAGCTTCTGATGAATAATGAAGTGTTCCCTTTGTCACAGAGCAGAATAATTATCTCCGTTTTTGCCCCATTTGCTGAGAAAACTCTGTCTCTCTCTCTTTGATAACGACGTCATACACTTCACTGCACTTCAAATCATATTACACATATTATTCTGCCGTGTCACACATAAAAAAAACTCATGTATTATTCAAAGCTCATCATTATGTTAAACGTATAGATATTTCAAAATGTATAATCTATTGTTGATGAGGTACTTTGTGCAGGAGATTATGAAATCCATGGGGGTGGGTTGTGTTACTGCTGCAGTATAAATATTGATGCTGCTGTACTAATCAAATCTGCTCCGTGTTAGGAAACACTACGGCACTTTTTTTCTTTTGTGTTGCGTTCGTAGTGTAATCGCAGCGTATGGTTGACTGCGTCCTCAAACGTTTGGCTGTGACTGACGGTTTCTTTTACTCCTAAACTGTTTCATCACATTAAAACAAAGAAAAGGCGACTCTTTACACATGAACTTTAAATCAAATCTCTAACTTTCATTCAGGGTGTTGCCAGGAACAACAATCCACGGATTCACAAATAAATGAGGGGATCATTCACACATCACACGTATACTAGTTTTATAGATATACAAACAAGAGCTTCGAAACATGATTCATTCATTCGTCTTCAACCGCTTATCCCGGGGTCTGGGTCGCGGGGGGCTGGAGCCAATCCCAGCTGACATTGGGCGTGAGGCGGGGTACAACCTAGACAGGACGCCAGTCTATCACAGGACACATAGAGACGAACAGAGACAGACAACCATTCACACCTACGGGTGATTTAGAGTCATCAATGAACCGAACACCTGCACGTCTTTGGACTGTGGGAGGAAACCGGAGAACCCGGAGAAAACCCATGCAGACACGGGGAGAACATGCAAACTCCACACAGAAGGGCCCAGGCTGGGATGCAGACCTGGAACCTTCTCGCTGTGAGGCGACAGTGCTAACCACTACACCACCGTGTAGCCCTCGACACATGATATGTGACACAAAAGTATATCGTAGAGTTCAAAGTTATATATACACACACTGCATATGCTCACATGATGTTTTGTTTAAAGTCCTCATGTCTCGTATGTTTTTCTGCGTTTGTGCCCCGGGGTGGGAGCCTCCAGATCTCTCCCCTTTCATGAGATCACCGTTTTTCTTGGAAACATCTCAATGAGAACCAGATATGTCCGTCCTCTCTTTGTTTTAGCACCTATAAGAGCCGCGGGTTTCTATATTTGGATGGGGGGGGGGGGGGGGGGGGTGTCATGACCGGTGCGGGGAAATAACACTGGGTGACTGGACCCAAATGCAGACACGGACACGGGGTAAAAGTACAAACTAATATTTAATAAACACGATAGAAACGGTAACAATACGGGGGAAACAGAAACACTGAAGACGAGACGGTCAAGAGTAACAGGAACGAGGAAACGACGGACGATCAGGAAACAGGAACGAGGAAACGAGGGACGGTCAGGAAACAGGAGCGAGGAAAAGAGAACAAAGACAACAATGATTAACACAAACAATCAACAAGGAGAGCAAAAACTAGAACGACAGGAAACGGGAGCCAAACCGACAAAGAGTTTACCGGGGGAAGGATAACAACGGTCCAGCGCTGCATGCCTGTCAGCTCTGGGTTCTTATAGTCCTACAGGTGATCAGCGTAACAGGCTGCAGCTGAGAGGGACACACCTACCGAACCTGGACAAACAAACACAAAGGAGAGACACATGCAGGTAAAAACAGACAGAGGGAGACAAACTCACACATGAGGGAGAGAGGAGGGACTGACAGAACCGACTCTTGACACGAAGGCTCTACAAGTTCTCCAGACACTTGAATGACGCTGTATTTTTTCTAATAAACATTTTTACATGCAAACAAGATGGTGTCAGCAGGAGTCCCTACAGCACATCACCACATCACCACTTACACCAATATACCACAATATGTTTCTTATACATGCATTACACATTGTCAGCATCGGTGCATGGATGCGTGGGTTTTGAATACATATTTAATTTGACATAGATATTCTAAACTCATCATGATAAACACACTACAGAAGAACATGTGATGACTTAAATATAGAAGGCAAAGTAAACAGATTTGGTTGCAGAGTGCAGAGGAGGTGGATGGAGCGCGGGGCTCGGCCCAGTGAAGGTCGGCCCTAGAGGCTTCTTGGGGAGCTTAACAGCACGCCTACTCAGAGACCCAGGGCTACGGGGTGAAGGACTGAACAAAGTCACCAGGGAGACTTTCAGAAAAAAGCAGAGAAGGCAAACATTTTGGCTCTGGCTGAGAAGACATGGTGAGATAGCATCTCCTGTTAGCTGCAGGGGGAGTCAAGGAGAGGGCGCTCTTCACTGCCCTGCCACCAGGAGACGCTCTGGGATAGGAGCAGAACATCCATGAAGGGTCGTCCCCGGCTGATGACCCTGTAGCTAACCGACCGACACCTAAGAGTCTTAATGTAGAATGACATAATGCAATATATTCAATGATGATATTTGGGGACATTTAGTTTTGTAATACATTTACTTTTTCGTCTAGGGAAGTACAGTTGCTGTAATGCGCCTGAGAATACTTAGTTTTTCATCTGAACAGATTTCAGTTCACATCTGTACCAGTTTTCACGCAGCATCACTTTGTACAACTCCAGTCAAACTCATTGTTACAGTTTTGTATTCTCTTTTTCTTTGAACCAGGCAGCAAACAGCTCCATTGTCAGTGTGTCTATATATGTCACCCACAGCTTCATTCTCCAAAGAGCGGAGGCAAGGGGGGAGAGGAAGAACTACAGTAGCAGGCCACACTGAGTGCTTCTGTCCTGGCTTTCAGGGGGGATAATGACTGTGCAGAGACTCCAAGTCTTTCAGCATGCTCCATTTTGCAGACACTGCAGGGAAATAAAGACAAATTGCTCCAACAACCTCTCCTTCCTTGTTTGCCGGCATCTACTTTCATCTTGTCTTTTTTGAAGCTTCCTGAAAGGCTCTCTTCTCTCTCTTCCTTCTCCTTTTCTCAGTGCATCTCCACCAGAGGGGGCGTCCCTTCACATCAGCGTTAAAACACTCACAGAATAATAATGCAGGAAAAAAGCTACCGTTATAGATTTGCTAGTTTCTCAGGTTTATGCTGGGATCACATTCACCTTCTAAGCCATTTCCACATTTTACTAAAATGATCTGCACATTCCTCTTGACTTTAATTGAATCATCGCAGTGCCAAATGATTTACAGCCTTTTCTCTGCACTAGCTCCTCCAATTCAAGGCTCTGGGTCTCGCCTACCATGCTCAAATGGCTCTGGCCCTTCATTCATCCCAGACATGATGCAACCTGAGACCCCAGCCTGTCCAGTACTACCACCAAAATGGCTGCTACTCAGCATAACTGACATAAACATTGTGGACTCCTACAAGTACCTGGGTGTGGTGCTACGATGACCTAATTTCCCCTCGGGGATAAATAAAGTTATCTATCTACCTATCTATCTATCTACTCCCCCAGTACTCGGCTCCTGGCTCCACAACAGTGAAACAAGCTCCCCCACTCACCTGTTCAGACTCTGCATGAATCCATAAAGAAACTATGTGTCAAAAGCAAATAAGAGTCTCTTACTTAAATGTAGTTTGTGCATTTTTATATTCTTGCATGATTCTTGCACCTTTTGGGTAGAGTTTTCATGGATGAATACGATTATTAGAAGTGGCTTTGGATAAAATAAAGGAAAGTAATGTAATGCAAACAGCAGTAGAAGTAAAGAAGAGGATACCTGGGCTCTGTGTCCTCTGTCAGTATTTTTGGTCTCTGGCAATATTCAAAAAACAGTAGATAGTTCGTAAATTCACCACCATATGCAGCAACTATATTACAACTATATTTGTGTGATTTGAATGTTTGCTTGCAAATGAAATGGTTGATACCTTTGAAGTCAGTGTGGATGCTTTAAGGTGAGCTCCCTGCCTCTGAAGACTCTCATAAGTATATGTGATGAGAGGGAGGATTAAGAAACTGCACACAGAGTGAGTGTAGTGGTTACCACTGACGCCTCACAGCGAGAAGGATCCAGGTTTGCATCCCGGCTGGGGCCCTTCTGTGTGGAGTTTGCATGTTGTCCCCGTGTCTGCGTGGGTTTTCTCCGGGTTCTCTGGTTTCCTCCCACAGTCCAAAGACGTGCAGGTGTTCAGTTCATTGATGACTCTAAATCACCCGTAGGTGTGAATGGTTGTCTGTCTCTGTTCGTCTCTATGTGTCCTGTAATACACTGGCGTCCTGTCCAGGGTGGACCCCGCCTCACGCCCGATGTCAGCTGGGATCGGCTCCAGCCCCCCGCGATCCCGATAGGGACAAGAGGCTGAAGATGAATGAATGAATGAATGAGTTTAACATGGTGTTTATAAGAAACTCGTGGACTCCTTTGGGTTTCACCTGCTGTTTGTTGCACAAGTGGGGAGCCTCCCTTCCACAGACAGATGGAGACGTGGTGAGAGGCAGGAGGAGCCATTAGTGTGAGACAGGAAGTCCTTTCTCTACATGAAAACGCACTTCTGCCTGTTTGCTCGTCACGCTGATTTGCCAAACATCCCTCATCTCGTTTTCTGTTTTCTCTGAAAGGAAAAATGACACGAGGAAAGAACACAATACAAAATCAAGAACAGCTGACAAAATCCTGATCCAAGGACGACAAAGTTGTGTCTACAAACTGACGGCGCTCCTGCTGGCACTCACTGCTTAATTGGGGCTTGTCGACTGGTTGGTAGACTTGGTGCAGCGCTTGCTGTGGCTGCTGTGTTTTGATGTCAGCAGACTGTCTAAATGACCCCGACTGAGCTGGAAACACATGAAGAACCGTTACAGACCAGTGGTGTGTGTGTGTGTGTGTGTGTGTGTGTGTGTGTGTGTGTGTGTGTGTGTGTGTGTGTGTGTGTGTGTGTGTGTGTGTGTGTGTGTGTGTGTGTGTGTGTGTGTGTGTATGTGTGTGTGTGTGTGTGTGTGTGTGTGTGTGTGTATTTGTGTTATGGTGAGCTAGCACAGAGAGTGACAGCAAAGCACTAATAGCAGTTAAACAAGTTGTTTATTCAGGTATTTTTGTGCGTCTTGTCGACTGTTTTTGAATCTTTTCATCGACCAAATCTGCAGTAAACACTCCACCTCCGCATCACACCAACGTGAACCTTTCACCGCCATTGTTTGAAATGTCCGTGCATGGTCCCTCCTTCTTTTTTCTACGTCCCAACAGGCGCACAGGAAATGACCTCAGAACCACCGTAGGCCTCGTGCTCATGCTCGTACATGTGCAAACGTGCTTTACAAAAGCCCACCTCTCCCAAACGCTCTGTGGCCGGCAAGCGGACCGCTCCTAGACGCGGTACGGTTGCACTCACACTGGTCAAACGAACTAGACTTTACCCGTAAATCCTGTTTGGGCACGGTACGGATGGAAAGTGTGAGTGCGCACTAAGAACTTCTACCTGCCTCGAAGCTTTCAAAACAATCTTTTTTGACAATTGTCAATGTCCAGAACGGTCCGCGGTTGCAGACGGAGTGTTTGATTCTCTATTTGATGCATGCACTGTGATCACTCTGGTCTTGGCTTGATGATCGGACCATACAGCCTAACTACACTGTTGCTTCTGCGTTGTGCCTACGGGGATATCTCTGCTGCATCTGCGGTGTAAAACATGAAAGCAGACATTTCATCCATAAATGAACATAATTAGAATCTGTGTATTGTTTTGCAGAGTTAGTCATTTTGAGTCTGATTCACAGATACATTCATGTGCATGTTGATTTGCCAGCCTTGCAAAGGTGTGATGAAAATGACATTTACATAAAACTTACATAAGCAAATAACTGTGAAGAGAACAAAAGTAGCATTGTCGTTTCACGGCACTATTAGGCATTAGGAATGATTTCATTTTGATGACATGACACAAACATAATGCCATAATGAACCCTGGCTTTGTATTCAAGGAACGTATATACGGACCGTACACACAGTTCCCTCTGTGTGTGTACTGTATATACTGTATGGGTGATGCTTCGCTGGGAGGCTTTATGACCTCTGGGTGATATTTAATTAACCAATTAGCATTACAGTGGGTGTATGTGAGTCATCTGAGCCACAGCTCTGAAGGGGAGACAGTGAGTGGACATGAAATGCCTTCAAGACTGAGGTGAACCGCATGAACTTATGGAACAGTGTATAAAACAACCTGTGCGATCACGTGGCAGCTCAATCACGCCGAGCAATGAATGCAGGAGATGAAACCCTTTCAGTTTGAATGATTACATATATATTAATGCATATTATTCACACATAATAGTGATCCATAGTCCTGGTTGGACTGGAGTCTCCCTTAGAGAGAGGGGGAGAAGTTCAGCATCCGTGAGGAACTCGGAGTAGAGCCGCTGCTCCTTTGCGTTGAAGGGAGCCAGTTGAGGTGGTTCAGGATCATCTGGTAAGGATGAACCCTGGGCGTCTCCCTAGGGAGGTGTTCCAGGCACGTCCAGCTGGGAGGAGGCCTCGGGGAAGACCCAGGACCAGGTGGAGAGATTAGATCTCCTCACTGGCCCGGTAACGCCTCAGGATCCCCCAGTTAGAGCTGGTTAATGTGGCCCGGGAAAGGGAAGTTTGGGGTCCCCTGCTGGAGCTGCTGCCCCCGAGACCCGACCCCGGATAAGAGCCTCAAGATGAGATGAGATGAGTCCTCGATGGTTCATGTTCAAGGAAACTAACACTAAAGTAAAGATGAACATAATAATGTTAGTGATGATCATTCACTGTTTAAGAAGTACAGCTCATGAATCTGTCACAATGCATGTGGAGGTGTTGTTCTGACTCAGCCCCATTTTTACTTTCTACAAACATGGAAGCTCCTAATGTGTCCAAGAGAGAAGGAGTGCAGGTGTCGGAGTCAGAGTGCTGCCAGGTTCTCCATGAGGATGTGTTGGATGTAAGGCAAAGGTCTGAGAGCAAGACATAAGAAGATCTTAGTATAATAGTTCCTTATTTTTTGATTTAAAAAAGAAAAAATGAAATTGTAGATGAGGCGTAGAAGTGGAAGAGTCTTTTCCTGCACTTACACTCATCAAATAAACCCTCCAGACAGTTTTTTTCGTGTAACAACTATTAACGGAGAAATCCTGGAGAGATGCTAACAGCCGGACGTGGCTAACAGTGATTAGCTCGGGGCAGCACGGTGAAGGCATTCAAAGGTCTTTTTTAACCACTAATGCTGCTGAAAATAACAGCAAACCTCTGCAGCAGCATGAGAAGAGTCCCTACACACAAAACAAAGCACTAATGGGCTCCTTCCACTGTAATGGACTTTACTATGAGAGGAGCTGGTACAGGGGCCAGTAGGTAAGTCTTTCAACACTCTTTAATATACTCTGGCCTCACTAACTACGTTGTTGCTGCTTTGTTTCCTTATGATATCTTGCAAATATTGACCTGACTCCGCCAGATGGACTCATTCTCATGATTCTCATCGCTCAGCAGATCCATCTGAACTCTCATTTGGAGTTATTTTGGGAAGGGGCGAAAATATTTGGACCCATCCACCACCTCCACCCTCGTCCCTACGGGGAGTTTGGTGTTCTGATACTATGTCACCTGACTTCCTTCTTTATTCTGGACATCATGTCTTCAGTAATAAACACAAGGATTGCATTTGTTTAATTCAGATAAATGTTAAAGATGGCCCCTTTAAGCAAGCGTTTGCATTTGCAGCCCTGTGAGTTCAAAGTGCTTTACATTAAGTAAGGTCTGCTGCTAACAGTACATGGACATATGCACAGACCCGTAGGGGCTGAACCTCAGGACTCTGACCTGCAGCCAGCTGTCTGCCGCTGGGCTGCTGGCCACGCTCCACCTCTGAGCTCATCGCTAACCTCCTCCACGCGCACATTTACACAGACCGACAAAAGCACACACTCACTGCGTCAGCCCCGCTGCCTTTGGTGCCTGCGGTGCTGTATTTGGATTTGACCATCTGTTCCAGAGTCACCTGACAGGTGTAGGTGCTCTCTCCTCTTTGTCCTCTACTCTTTCTGTGGATGTGGGGAAGTGTCACGTGCTTCAGAATTTACATATATAGTCAAGTGCTGGGTCATTTGAGCATGCGCGCGCGCACACACACACACACACACACACACACACACACACACACACACACACACACACACACACACACACATCTTCCTTAGCCCTGAAAGCCAATTTTACTCCAGTGAAGTGAACTCAAGCAATGGCCGTATTATTCTGCTTTAAGGCAACGCAGGATGTGTGAATACACAATTTAACAAGCCAGTGGAGGCTGCCGGTCACCGGACCAGCTGGACTGCTCAGCTATGACTGCTGCAACATCATACATGTGAACTACAACCAAGGCTTTTTACATTGTATCCTCAATAATCAGGCATCAGAATAAAAACAGACACAACGGCTGCACATGGGAACAATTACGATCACCTCTTTGGTCAGTTAGACGTCTTTTTCATCCATAAGAGAGAAGTCAATGAACAATTATGTTGTTTTTTTAAAACTCAGATCTGTTCAAACAACGGGGAACACGGCACTGCAGCGTTGGAGAAACACGAGGCTCGGACCGGAAATCAGAATCAGAATCATTACAAGGAATTTTACTTGATTTGACGGCGCCTACATAAATATAAACATGAACACAAGCAAACTAAACATATGGCATTGAATTATATACATGACATATAAGTGACTGTATTTGCATGACCAGTGCAGGTGGTAGTGTGCAAGTTAAAGTGTCCAGTGAAAAAACAAAAGGGGGGGGGATGTTAATATAACAGCTGTGATTTGGGTACGTTCATATAACGTATGAAATCATATTTTGAAAGGGTGTTACATCACGACTCAGCCAGATAGGATGATAGTTACTCAGTATCCCTCAAAGTTTTATGTAAAAATGTATGTGCAAATGAACCAATCTGTAGATATTTAATATAAAACACCAATGATACATGTCCAGGGTTAAAAGCTAAAAATCCCATCACATCTGCAGTCGGCCCTGTACTTGGACTTTCTTTGAACACGCACTTGGGGATTATAAGATCGCCTGCGTTTGTAATTCTGCAAAAAATAAGACAGGAACGGTTATAAGGCAAGAAAATGAATACATCAGGGATTCAAATAGGACGGGAAGGAGGGTGGATGTTAGGGAAGATGCTAAAGTCAACAGATGGAGGGAAGAGAGAGGGAGAAGGGAGAGGATTTCATCTATATTATCCCTGAAAGCCCAAATTCTGTTCATCTGCATTCATGCAAAGAAGATTAGAAATGTGTAAGAGGAAACAAAGAAAAGCACGGACTGTGAAACACTAATGCACATAAATAAAGAAGTGTTATTTCTTTACGACCAAAATAAGAAGTATTCAGCACTGACTGAACGGACACAGCATTCATTTAAGGTGTGTGTTGACATGTGTCCTACTTCGTCTTCGAGCTGAGATAAAGCCACTGTTGTTCGCTATCATTCCCCGATATTTCATTTTGACGACAGCAGAAAAGTTAAAGATGCTTTGCAGACTTTGACACCGGCACCTCTTACGTTCAGAGATAGAGGAGAGAGGAGATAAGGCAGTGTGGGCTCAAGCGATACCCCGCTGAGCTCTCCGCACTTTTGGACGAGTCACCTGCGCTGTGAGTGGGTTAGAGATGCGTAAAGGAGCTTTGCATTCATTTAGTAATCCCTGCTGCTGGAACGCTCACTATTATCTCACTCTGATTCTTCGAAGACGGAGACGGATAGAGGAGATGAGTTTGGAGGGATTCACTTCCTGTTTGCATCTTTTCAGCTCATCAGGAGGATGAATCTCTACGTTTCTGAAGCCTGTGAATGTTCTCATGTGTCCAGGTCGTCGTTCTCCTCAAAGCAATTTCAGTCAAAAGCAACTGGACTTTGTTATTTGTCTAGGAAGACGTTTCACCTCTCATCCAAGAGGCTTCATCAGTTCATGTACGCACCTGACCAGGACCAGGACCAGGACCAGGACCAGGCTGGGACTGGTCCAACTAACTGGTGTGAGATCCAGGTATTTAACCTCTCACAAGGGCGATGATGTCACTGAAACCCTTTGTGCTCCAAGTGCAAACGACCGTCGTTAGACTGTTCACAAACGTCCTCCTGTGACTCCAACGACGGTCGTTTAGACTCAATAGAGCACTGACCAAGTCGAAACCAACTTTACACCAACGACTGTCACTCTAACAACGGTCCTTGGCACTTGTGAGAGGTTAAATACCTGGATCTCTAACCAGCTAGTTGGACCAGTCCCAGCCTGCTCCTGGTCCTGGTCCTGGTCTGGTCCAGTCCCAGCCTGGTCCTGGTCCTGGTCCAGTCCCAGCCTGCTCCAGTCCCAGCCTGGTCCTGGTCCTGGTCCTGGTCAGATGCGTCCATGAACTGATGAAGCCTCTTGGATCAGAGGTGAAACGTCTTCCTAGACAAATAACCAAGTCCAGTTGCTTTGGACTGAAATGTGTGTGTGTGTGTGTGTGTGTGTGTGTGTGTGTGTGTGGGGCAGATGGTGTTGATCCATCATTTCCTGTTGATGAGGTCATGTGACAGCACACCTGTGGCTACTTAAGCAGGTCTTTGTGTGAAGTGAATCAGTCAGATGAAGAGCAAATGTCAGGCGCTCACCAGTGGTGATAGTGGATAGTTTAGACTCACAGAACCATGTAAACTCTAAACACGCCACCACGGGGCTGAAGGTGAAGCTGCTTTAGTTTGTTGGTGGACAGTTGACCCGACTGCAGGACTTTGTGGATAAATGTCCAACTTTTAATTCTTGGATTTACGATCTTTCACAGTGAACCTTGAACTTTTAATTCCTTAAAAAGGATACGACTTTCTGTTTAACGCTGTGAAATGGTGACCGTATGTGACTATGATGGTTAAGTTTAGGTCCTGTACGTAGACGATCTAGAAAAGGAAACACTAAAGTGGCGTTAGGTTCTCCCTTTTTATTCCGCGTTTAGACGTTTAGTCTTTGGGGGGAAATCTGCGTGCACACGGTGACACAATAGTGTGAAATTGGATGTAGTGTGCACGTCAGGTGTGTAGGTGGAGCTGTGAAGCACTGCCACACAACAGCACCAAGAGCTGGTGCATGCTGGGAAACGTCCTTCTCCTTCTCTCCCTAACAGCGGAGAAGCAGGGCGCCGTACAGTGTGACAGGGATCTGCAGCACGGTCTGCAGCCTCCCACCGCCTCGGCTCCACCCAGGACACTTGAACGTCCCACTGATGGAAACAGTCCCACACGTTTGTTGTTTACCTGAACTCTGCACACGGATGTTACGGAAACACGTATGCCACGTGAGCCAGCGTGAGCAGATCAGAGCTCACTTTAGTGTTTTTACCTTTACACGCAAACACAACGCTGGAGCAGATCAGAGCTCACTTTAGTGTTTTTACCTTTACACGCAAACACAACGCTGGAGCAGATCAGAGCTCACTTTAGTGTTTTTACCTTTACACGCAAACACAACGCCGGAGCAGATCAGAGCTCACTTTAGTGTTTTTACCTTTACACGCAAACACAACGCTGGAGCAGATCAGAGCTCACTTTAGTGTTTTTACCTTTACACGCAAACACAACGCTGGAGCAGATCAGAGCTCTCTTTAGTGTTTTTACCTTTACACGCAAACACAACGCCGGAGCAGATCAGAGCTCACTTTAGTGTTTTTACCTTTACACGCAAACACAACGCTGGAGCAGATCAGAGCTCACTTTAGTGTTTTTACCTTTACACGCAAACACAACGCTGGAGCAGATCAGAGCTCACTTTAGTGTTTTTACCTTTACACGCAAACACAACGCTGGAGCAGATTAGAGCTCACTTTAGTGTTTTTACCTTTACACGCAAACACACTGCTGGAGCAGATCACTTTAGTGTTTTTACCCGCGAGCGTTGTCGTGTAAACGGGGCCTAAAACAACAAAAGGACTGAGACAAGAGCTCCGGTGCTCCAGGTCAAAGTCCTGTGTTTTGGGACCCATCCACCACAGAGACCCCCCCTCCCTAAGTGGATTTTGCTGCTCTTATGGACCTTTTTCAATAGGATTGCATTGCTAGGCAACAGCCTTGCTCCCTTGGTTAACTTCCTGTCAGTTTCTGCCGTTCACATTCACTGCAACAGGAAATAAACTAGGGCACATTTGGAATGTTTATGTTTACATCTTTGAAAAGGTCGAGACTACGTCACCTGATCTCCTGTTTTGCTCTGGGCGTCATTCCTACAGTAACAAACATGCGGTTCATATATAAATCACAGTGCGTTACTGAGTGAGGACAGCCTGCACAGGAACGTGAGAGTGAAAACACGCCCTTCTGCATCATGCATCTAAGAATACTGCAAATGTACAGTATGGTACAGCCAGTGTCTGGGCAACAACAATCTGAAGAAATAGAAAACTCTTAAGGGGAGAATCTGTCAGAGAACGAGACTGAAACAAGTGAGGAAGGACGACGTGTCTGTGTGAAGAGAACTGGGTAATAGTGCACGAAGAAGCACCATTGTGAGTGATTGAGTGAGTGCGGCTTCCTCCCCCAGCAGACACACGAGTTTGCACATAAACTGTATCGATCGTTCACACAATGAACAATACATGTTATGAGATTCAGCTCGGCCAAATGAAAAAGCAGAGGAAGCGAAGCAGGACGGACAAAAGCAATGATGAAAAAGTGCACTGATGACATAACCAGCTTAGGATTTGAATGGACAGGAGTCCGTCCGGCTGGTAATGCATTGCTTTCACATGAAAAACTGTGACTCGTGTTATTCAGCAGGGCTGGAAACGACATTTTTTAACATTTCTACTCAACACCTCTCTAATTGTGTCCTGCAGTGAGTGCGTCTGATCAATCAGAGAGGTAATTTTTAATTCAGCAGGCGATTAATGAATATGGAGTATGTCCTGCACAGAGGCGTGCACGTGTGCGCTCTTAGTTTTATATTCATAAACACTCTGTCAGGCACACTTAGCCATGAAACAGATGCAAGCAGACATACCAACATGAGCACACACACACACACACACGCACACAGAGGAACAGGCTGACTCAGCAAAACGTGAGACAGCCAGTAATTTAGGGCAGCACTGTTCAGCTCCTCTGGAGAGCAAAGTTTTAAGGATGAACTTGAGTTGTTTTTTTTGTATATAAATAGACGGCTGTGATCAACACCTCACAAACAAACACAATGAGAGAATCAGTCGCTCGCTAACGCACGGTGAAGCTGCGGTTCGAATCAGACCCGTGCAAACGAGAGCAAAAGACACAGGAACCTAAGAATGACTTCAAAGACAGTATGTAACAATGAGAAGGTGTGTGTGTGTGTGTGTGTGTGTGTGTGTGTGTGTGTGTGTGTGTGTGTGTGTGTGTGTGTGTGTGTGTGGTGAATGCTAGTGAAGCAGAATTGGTCGGAGAGGAAGAAGAAGAAGAGCATCGGTGATATTATCCCATTAATATTCAAAGGGCAAAACATTTTGGAGACAGGAAATTAGAAACGTGTTGCGTTGACTTGTCTCTGTTTGTCTCTATGTGCCCTGTGATGGACTGGCGTCGATCTGTATGACTTCAAAACAACTACAAGTCGTTTCTTTGAGTTCGGTTGTCTGGTTCCTACGTAGACAGAGTGGGGGGCCTCTAAGGGCGCATTCACACTGTCCTTTCACACCGGGCCAAAACAGGTTTTTCAGGTAAAGCCTAGTGCGTTTGACCAGTGTGAGTGCAACCGCTCCGCGTCTAGATGCGGTTGGCCGTCCACAGCCCGTTTGGGAGAGGTGGGCTTTGTAGAGCGTGTTTGCACATTTTCGAGCACGAGCGTGCGCACGTGTGTGAGCACGAGGCCTACGGCGGTTCTGAGGTCATTTCCTGTGCGCCTGTTGGGACGTAGAAAAAAGAAGGAGGGACCATGCGCGGACATTTCAAACAATGGCGGTGAAAGGTTCACGTTGGTGTGATGCGGAGGTGGAGTGTTTACTGCAGATTTGGTCGATGAAAAGATTCAAAAACAGTCGACAAGACGCACAAAAACTCAGAGGTCTACGGAAAGGTCCACGCATCGGCATGACGTCATCAATGCGTGTGACGTGTTACGGCGTGATGACGTATAGGCAGCAAGAAGCATTCGCCGAGGCCCAGGTAGTGTGAGTACAAACGGGCCTGGAGGGGGGGACAAGGACCCTAAAGCATGGGGCACGGGACGGAGGCACAGTGGGAGTGTGCCCTAACATGGCTGTGCCCAGGGGCCCATTGTCTCGTTATCTGTCCATGTTTATAATTCACGAGGAATGCGTTAAAGCTATGGTCTATATGGAAAGGGTTTGTGCTCTGGCCACTACTCTCTAGTCAGAGACAAAGTGTTGATAAAGACATGAATTCTTAAATTCACTTATCACACTGGGCACAGACAGACGCCCACACACACACACACACACACACACACACACACACACATATTCAAGGCCCACTTTCATCAACACCAAATCAATTGTGTCTGGTGACCGCTGTACGAACAGAGGACCTTGATTTCAACTTCAAAGTGTAAATCAGAAAGCAGGAGCGAGTGAAACCGTCAAAGCGAGTTGAAAGGATTGCAGCAGCCTTATTGAGCGTTTTACCTCATCTCCACTCTATCTGCCTTTTTGCATAATGGCCCTTTTTTATCAGACACATCACACACTTTTCCCTTTTCTGGAAGTTATTTTAACCGTGTTTGGCTGCTGCTGATGCCGGTGCAGTCTCACACTGAATCTGAAACAGCACAGACGCAGAGCTGACAGCCTCACCGCTCGGGGCACGCCCCGTCTTCTAACATCTAGAAGCCAAGAGATAGTTTGGAATTTAAGGTCGCACTCACACTGTCCTTCCGCACCGTGCCCCGTGCTTTAGGGTACTTGCCCGCAGCCCAGGCCCGTTTGTACTCACACTACCTGGGCCTCGGAGAATGCTTCCTGCTGCCTATACGTCATCACGCCGTAACACGTCACATGCATTGATGACTTCATGGCGATGCGTGGCTTTGTTTCCAGATCTTTCCGTAGACCTCGGAGTTTTTGTGCGTCTTGTCGACTGTTTTTGAATCTTTTCATCGACCAAATCTGCAGTAAACACTCCACCTCCGCATCACACCAACGTGAACCTTTCACCGCCATTGTTTGAAATGTCCGCGCATGGTCCCTCCTTCTTTTTTCTACGTCCCAACAGGCGCACAGGAAATGACCTCAGAACCACCGTAGGCCTCGTGCTCGTGCACGTGCTCGTACACGTGCAAACGGGCTTTACTAAAGCCCACCTCTCTCAAACGGGCTGTGGACGGCAAGCGTGCCGCAGCTAGGCGCGGAGTGGTTGCACTCACACTGGTCAAACGCACTAGGCTTTACCCGTAATACCTGTTTTTGCCCGGTGCGGAAGGAGGAAGCTCGTGCGGGGAAAGGGAAGCAACACAGAAGCAGCTGTTTTTGGTGATGCAAGATATTTATTGAAATGGCGTTTAGGGTTAAGGTTGACCTCTGCGTCAGGTCAGGAAGCAGGTTGACACATTCACACTGCACACAGCTGGCTTCATACTGAACGGGCAGAATTGAGTGGTATTGATCATCCAATTCTCTGCAGGTCAATAAGCATTTTTCAGAAACGATTGGAGTAGGGGTGAAAGGGGTCGAAGTATCTGAAAACAAACAAACACAGATCACTGGGGGTTGCTCCTTATATTGTGTATTTATGTGTTTTGATCAGATCCCAGTTGTCGTAGGACTAAACCGTTTAGAAACATATATTCAACTAGTGCAGAGGCAGGATGTTTGTGTGTGTGTGTGTGTGTGTGTGTGTGTGTGTGTGTGTGTGTGTGTGTGTGTTTGTGTGTATATAACATGTAACAAGAATGTGCGGACACCACTGAAGGACTCAGCTGGGTCCTGTAAAATCGAGACACTGAGGAGAATCAATTGGTCCACGATGGAGCTTCCCAGCTGGTCATTGATGTGATTGACAGACGGTTCTCAAGGTTCTGGTGAACCTGCACGCCGGACGGGACGGATACATCCTGGATGGGTGGATGGGAGAAGTGGAGGGTCGTGTGCCTGGCGGCGCTGGATGTGGAGGATGTTGAGGATGTGTACATATTCACGTTCATGACTGTTGGAACGGACTAATATGGACGCTGTGTCTGTTTGTCTGTCTGGAGCTGGACGGCCGCTCTGACTACAGCCTGCAGCCTGCTGTACAGGTCAAAGGTCATGAGAACAATAATATATAATATTATAATGAAGAGAATGTGTTCTGGGTGTAACGGGGGCGGGTCATGTGAATCATAAACCTAGATTATGTGTGATGAAGATTTATCCAACTGACGTGCCCGAAATAAACAAACAAATAAATAAATAAATATATAAATAAATATAATAAAAATAAATAAATAAAATAAAAATGAATAAATAAATGACATGCCCGAAATAAACAAACAAATAAATAAAATTATTATTTTTAAATAAATAAATAAATGACATGCCCGAAATAAACAAATAAATAAAAATAATAATAATAAAATAAAAATAAATAAATAAATGACATGTCTGAAATAAAAAATAATAAAATAAAATAAATAAATGACATGCCCGAAATAAACAAATAAAAATAAATAAATAAATTTCATGCCCGAAATAATCAAATAAAAGTATTCCTTGAGGGAAATAACATTTTGAGATAATATTCTTTTCTCTCTTAACAGAAATGACAATAATAATAATGATAATGTTATTTTTTCTGCTGTGTGGTTTCCAGTGAAGGTGACAAAAAGATTCAGACCCTCCACGCCTTTTCCAAAAACTCAGCACAGGACAGACAAGGCTGGCAGTGACATCACCAGGGTGTGACTGGCTGATTACTGTGCTGGCTCTACATAATGTAATGCATCCATATAACTGCTTCTGCTTCTGCTGCTGCAATCCTGCAATTATTGACTCTTTTAGAGATTGTTGCACAATAGGGTGGCCTAAAGAAGATGAGAAATTAAAGGAAGGAACGTGTGTCACCTTTATTATGCACGGGGAAACGAGTGGTTTGGTGAATTTAGGTTATCTTCTCCCCCCTGGAAGCGTGCACGTGCTCCTACAGTGAACGACAGGATGGATCCTGATCCTGATGTCTGTACTGTCTGTCAAGATAAAACAAGTGACATCTTCCATCTCTAAAGACTGTGTCTGGACTTTAAAGGAGGAGAGGATTATTTCTTTTAGGAAGAAAGTTTGGAAGATGGAGGAGAAGGGAAAGACAGGAGGAGAGTTGTGTGTGTGTGTGTGTGTGTGTGTGTGTGTTTGAGTCTTTAAATGTTGAAGTATACCACCTCTTCCTGTCTCTTTCCTTCACACACTTCTCTGTCTCTCCTCAGAGGAATTAGGTGACTCAGAAAGCAATTAAAACTGAATTGCTGCTGCTAGACAGGGAAGGAGGCATCGGAGGAGCGCAGGGTGGTAGAATAAAGGGATTTGGAAGAAGAGAGGGAGGAAGAGAGGGGGGTGAGGAATTGGAGATTGGTACAGACGAGAAGTGGAATTTCAAAACAACCGCCTACTTTATCCTGCTCATTAAAGTCTCCATGTGTGTGTGTGTGTGTGTGTGTGTGAATGCATAACACGTGGGTGCGTTCATGCCTATTTGCATGAGCGTCTGTGTGCATAATTCTGTATCCTTCATGTGCATGTACAGTACGTCTTTGTCCACACATGTTGGTTGATATTCGGGGAAAAATCTTTTCTCATGCAAATCGCATCTGAATGAAACCCTTTGAATGTGAGCATGTTGTAGTTACAGTTGAGTTTTTCTCCTTAAATCTGTGTGTGGGAGGGCTCGGCAGCTGCAGCCGGAGCTCGCTGCCATAAGCCTCTGATGGGAAATGAAGCTGAATGTCTCCCTGAGAATAGCTCTTTGGGATGCGTAGGGTTCTGTCATGAACGGTACAGGAATAACACAAAGGTGGACTCAAATGCAGACACGGACAAAAGAAAGTTACAAATTAAACGTTTAATAAATACAAACGGAAAAACACTACAGATAATCAAACACAAGACTAACTAAACAAACACGGAAATACAAGAACGGGGAGACGACGGAAGATCGGGAGACGGACGGGAAAACGGGAATACGGGAAACTACGAAGAGAAAACAGAACACACATCTATAATTAGTTTATGCATGTTGATATAGGACATGAGAAAGCATTATGAATGCATTATAATCATGGAGGGATCACTGAACAGGCCGACTGGGCTCAGGTCCAGGGGCTCTGAAAACAACACACGATCATCACAAAGAGATGCCTAATGACCACTAGTATACACAAAACGACTAAGAATGACCACAAAGAGATGCTAAATGACCACTAGTTTACACAAAACGACTATGAATGACCACAAAAGAGATGCTAAATGACCACTAGTTTACACAAAACGACTATGAATGACCACAAAGAGATGCTAAATGACCACTAGCTTACAAAAAACGACTAAGAATGACCACAAAGAGATGCTAAATGACCACTAGTTTGCACAAAACGACTAAGAATGACCAAAAAGAGATGCCTAATGACCACTAGTTTACACAAAACGACTAAGAATGACCACAAAGAGATGCCTAATGACCACTAGTTTACACAAAACGACTAAGAATGACCAAAAAGAGATGCCTAATGACCACTAGTTTACACAAAACGACTAAGAATGACCACAAAGAGATGCTAAATGACCACTAGTTTACACAAAACAACTGAGAATGACCACAAAGAGATGCTAAATGACCACTAGTTTACACAAAACGACTAAGAATGACCACAAAGAGATGCTAAATGACCACTAGTTTACACAAAACGACTAAGAATGACCACAAAGAGATGCTAAATGACCACTAGTTTACACAAGACGTCTGAGAATGACCACAAAGAGGCAAAAATGACTATAGAGATGCTAAATGACTACAAAGATAGAAAAAAATACCACATACGGACAAAAAACGACAACAAAGTCACGCAAAATGTCTAAAAATAGATGCAAAACAATTAAACATGGAGGTAAAAAGAGCACAAAGAGTAAAACATGAATATAAAACAACTACAAGTCGTTTCTTTGAGTTCGGGTGTCTGGTTCCTATGTAGACAGAGTGGGGGGCCTCTTACATGTCTGTGCCCAGGGGCCCACTGTCTCATAATCTGTCCATGTTTATGTGTATGTTCTATGCAGAAAGCCCAGCAGTACGTGTTTAACCACAGATGCCATGTTTCTTTCTTACTGTCGTCATAGAAACCATCTGCTTCGCTCTATAGCACCCCTGAAGAATGACGTTTGTTACCTCCATTGGCGTGTACGAGCACACGTTAAAGCTGGGGTGCACACTTCGGGTCCTGGAGGGCCACTCAGGTTTCTCTCTGCTCTCACACACCTGATGCTAACGATGTGCTCGTTATCAAGCAGCTGAGGCTCCTCACAGGTGTGATAATTGTTAGACTCAGGTGTGTTAGAGCAGCAGAACATGCAGGACAGTGGCCCCCCAGGACCAGAATTGGGCACGCCTGCTTCAAAGTGAAACTCGAGTGACACTTGCACACATCAAATAAGCCATTGAGACAGTTTCTTTCCTGTATGGACTGTTAACGGAGAAATCCGGTAGAGTCGTCTAGAGCTGGTCATGGGTAGTGATTAGCCCAGGGCAGCACGGTGAAGGCTTTCAAAGGTCTTTTTTAACCACTAATTCTGCTCATGATAACACCAAACCTCTGCACTAGCATTAACGAGTCCCTGCACATAAAACAAAGCACCAATGGGCTCCTTCCTTTGGGATGGACTTGGGTAATTGACTTGAATTGACTTTAATAAACTCTGGCTTCACTAACTACATTGTTGGTGCTTTGTTGTGTGTGTAGAGACTCTTTGCATGCTGCTGCAGAGGTTTGCTGTTATTTTCAGCAGCATTAGTGGTTAAAAAAGACCTTTGAATGCCTTAAACGTACTGCCCTGAGCTAATCACTGTTAGCCACGTCCGGCTGTTAGCGACTGTTAGCCACGTCCAGCTGTTAGCGACCGTTAGCGACACGATGGCTTGTTCGATGTGTGCAAGTGTGGAAAAAGACCATTGGATGATTATACGCTGGAATTTCACTTTAAGTATATTCACCAGGATGCGAGTTTGCACCAGCTGAACCCGGCGTTCCGCGCACTTGCATGGACCGCGTTTCTGCCCTCACACTTCCTGTTTGCATCTCTCAAACTACAATGGTGGAGCGAGTGGGATAGTTAAATGTTTTGGATCAGAGGTATTCAAATTAGGTCTGTGTGGGAGACCAATGTGCATGAAACACCACTGACAACACCAATAATAATTAACACGTCTTATCACAAAGGTTTCTCTTATTGTAATGTTTAAAGGTGAGTAACTTTGAACCTGTAACCAAAGCCAACAGTGACTTCCTGTAATGAGTAAAACAGAATACTCAGCTTATGTTAAGTCAGGCTTTAAACCCATTTTAAAATCATGAACGTAAACTAAACTAAATGTCTGTCTTGTAAATGAATCAAATAAATCCCCTGATACACAGAGGAATGTCCAAAGCCAGATATAAGAACGACCAACACGTCCCAAGTGTGACGGGAGGACTCCTTCTTCGCTCCGAGCCAAATTCGCTTCCACCTCTCTCTCTCTCTCTCTCTCTCTCTCTCTCTCTCTCTCTCTCTCTCTCTCTCTCTCTCTCTCTCTCTCTCTCTCTCTCTCTCTCTTCCTCCTCACATGTCCTCCACCCATCTGTTCTCCCATCTCTCCCCAACACTCATTTGCTCTTACTCCTCATTCTCAGGAACGACCTGTTCCGCACACAAGTCCTCACACTCTGCCGTGTGTGTGAGTGTCTCTGTGCACGTGTGTCTGCGAGTGCACGTGAGTTCTCGCATGTGTGTCGTCTCCCAGGTTGCTGTCTGTTTGATGTGTGATCAAAGGCCCTCTCGATCGGGATGAGCAGCCAAATACACCAATCTTCTGGGTGTGTGTTGCATCAGAGTGCGCGTCTCTTTTCTGCACAATTTGTACGTTCGTGTTGTTTGCATAACGTGTGAGCTCTGCGACATCCTTCCCACGCCGTGACAAGGTTTTGTCTGAGCACTTTCAAGAGACGTGGTTCCCAATCTGTATCTGTGACTGTATCACACACACACACACACACACACACACACACACACACACACACACACACACACACACACACACACACACACACACACACACACACACACACACAGAGAATCACAGAAAAACAGCAATGGATGCACAAAGAGTATCAGTCTGACAGATTCGGGGGACATTTATTTTTACACACAACCAGATAGACGAGAATGTGTATGTGTCAGTGTGTGTGTGTGTGTGTGTGTGTGTGTGTGTGTGACTGTATCACACACACACACACACACACACACACACACACACACACACAGAATCACAGAAAAACAGCAATGGATGCACAAAGAGTATCAGTCTCAATGATTCGTGGGACATTTATTTTTACACAACCAGATAGACGAGAATGTGTGTGTGTGTGTGTGTGTGTGCGTGTGTGTGTGTGTGTGTGTGTTCTTGCAACTCCCAGTCATGCAAACCCGGTCATGTTGCAGCATTTTGAATAAACTCATGTTCTGCATCGATACTTTGGTTTAGGGAGGAATAAACCATCAAATGACCCCTGACATAAAGCTTTGTTTCATGTAATCTTTGATTATGAACTCATGTTGTGTTTCTCTTAGTTCTCATAGTTTTAGACACATTTATAATTTACAGGAACTCCAGAAAAATCCCAAAGCATCGATAAAGAGAAGTCTAAGTCTAAGAAAACTATTGGACCAGTCAGAGGGGTTGATATGAATGTCTGCATGTGGTTCAAGTCCATCCACACTCTCAACAGATGCTTTGTCTAAGTACGAGTCAGACTGTGACGCTCATCTACGGGCGCTGTCTTAAACACAGGCGCACATGGAGTTTAAGTTATGAATTCATACAAAACTATTAGGTTCAGGCGCAAAGAACTACTTGGGTTTAAGAAAAGTGGGAATTAATAAAGCACGGGACATGATGGTCTCCTAGGTGAAGGTCCGATGTTTGTGTCACCGACTCAACCTCCTGACACAAACTTTGTTGCTCTGCCTTCTACAGCTCAAAGCTGCTCAAAGCGTCTACTTATGCCATCGAGAGGTTAACAGACAAGAGGAAGGCCCAGTGTGTCTCATACCGATGCTCGAGGGTGCTCTGGTATTAAAACGCAAAAAAACGTTTGCATTTGACACCCTGGGAATGACAACAGGCCGGTAGTTTAATGCCAGAACTGGTATGAATTAGGCTCTGTTCACACTGCAGTTCCAAGTGACTTGAATCCGATCCCTCCGCTCATGTGACCCTTATCTGATTTGATTTTGACAGTGTGAACAGCTGAAGTAGCATTGAATCTGACATGTTCCAATCAGAATTAGGCCACTTTTAAATGTGCTACTGAATCGGATATGTATCAGATTTTTTTTGACGCGATCTTGATCAAACAGCCAGGTCCCACTAAATGTGACTTTGACGTCATTCTGACCCGCCCTGCAGTGTTTTGGTGATCCAGTGGAGGGAGAGGGAAGTTTAGACCGCATGAGTATTTGCGGGGAAACTTCAGTGCAAGCTACACTTGAAGGGTCTTATCAGGTCTCATTAAGCCATAAAGTCCTACAATAGCGGCTGCCGTTGCCATGTTTCTTCCGTAAACACTGTTGTGGTGTGATGTCATCAATGATCAATGCGGGTCACTTCAGGAGTGTGAGCTGTTCACACAGCAATCCGTATACAGGCCACATTTAAAGACGTAATGTGAACAAACAAAGAAAAAATCGGATTTGTGCATTGAGACCTGCAGTGTGAACTGAGCCTTAGATTTTTTACATATTGTCATCAGATGAAACTTGATAAAGTTACTAATTATTATCTTAATTTTGATTCTGCAGGGCCTTGTTGGTCCTAGTGTTGAATCTTCTCAGTTTGAGACTCTCCTCTCATCTCATGTGATTGGCGTGTAGGTCCGTATTACCAGTTAGGAAAGGGGAGGTCGGTGCATCAGCTTGTCTGTGAGCTTCTGATACTCGCAGTTTTATCCCCATGGCACCTTTGCTCTGGGTCTGCAGTGACATTCACAGGTATTTTTGGACTCAATAATGGATGCAGCTTAACCATCATGCATGTAAATTGGTGGTGAAAATAAGTGGATGGGAGTGTGTGTGTGTGTGTGTGTGTGTGTGTGTGTGTGTGTGTGTGTCTGTCTTTTACATTTTTACATAAACCCTGTAATACCTTGCTCACATTTGTTTTGCATGTTTGAAGCTGCAATAGAGTCTTTTATTTACAGCAGTGTGGCGTACGCTGCCAAATGAATCACCTTCTCTCTGCTGTTTGCATTGAACTGCGGCTCTGGATAGATTTGTTGTTATGCTTTCTGAAGCAGACTGATATAAATGCGGCCGAGACACTGAAATTATTACCCCCGAATACTGCCGAGAAGATATGAGAGTAGTTAAAAAATAATAATGTGCCGCGTCGCACTGTGACTCTTAATGCTCTTTGGGGTAGAAATAAGTGTGTGTCATTTCATGCGAACAGCCACCTTGATTTTGTAGCTGAAAGCAGCACTTTGGCTATTAACACTGTCCTCTAGGAAAGCTCAGGCAGTTAGACACAGACACACACACACACACACACACACACACACACTGGGATTAGCACAGCTTTATTTACTCTCCTGTTGTAGAGGAGTGCACTGACCCTGCTGTGGTTTGGGTTTAGATGTCTGTTTGCATGTGTCTGTTTACATGTGTGTACCTCTGTGTGCATGCAGCTGAAAGAACATTGTAATATGAATGTATCTGTGTCTGTGTGCGCATGTTCATGTGTGTGTGTGTGTGTGTGTGTGTGTGTGTGTGTGTGTGTCTGAAGAATAAACCTGCTTACATCTGCATTCCCTCCCTTATTTTCCCACCACTGCTGATCTCTGTACATGATTAAAGAAAGAAACAGAGACTCAGAGAGAAGAGGTGCATAAAGCTGCATTCACACCAAACTTGATAGAGATGCTTGCATCACGCCACTTGTATCACGCCGCTTGCTAACATTTGTCGCATTTTTGATCATCGCTTCATCCTTTCAATCGCAGTCAGTAGCCGAGGCGGTGGGCTGGCCCGAACGCTCGGCCTCTGCATGATGATTGGATGGGCTGTTTGAGGCGGTATCATTTTTTGATTGACAGCTAAATGAGCGAATCAGCGAATCTTGAAGAATAAGCGTCCAGAATAAACATCCAGCATGTCCAGATAACATACCATGAGGACCTTTCTCCCACAACACATCTGGGATGATATAGGACAGCACACCTCTTTAAGAGTTGGTTTAAGGACTGCAGCTGTGTCTTGGGGACAGAATTAGGTTGAGTTCAAGGTCAGGTCTATAGCTGTGGAGGTTGAGAGCGTGCATTAGATCCTCAAAGATGTGCACGCTGCTGTGACCGCATGCTTGTGAGCGTGGTATCAGTCAGATAACCGGGCAGAGCAGATTGTCGCCTGCTTAAAGTGAAACTAGGATACGCTCCCTTCACACCAACAAGCCAATGATATCAGTCTATTCCCCTTTTTTTCGGTTGATTTCAAAGGATTGCAGCATCGCTCTGCCTTGGGGCCTTCAGGGTGCAGAACAAGACAACGGTATCATAGAGGCAGCAAGTGAGCTGAACTCCAGAAGCAAGGCCAGGACTTAATCTTCATCACAAGCTATCAGTTAAACTTTGCAACAGCTCAAGTTAAAGTCCAATATCGTTCAGTTTGCCTCTCCTCCATGTAACCAGTCCACTGAAGTCAATCACAAGCGATGAGCCTTCCACTTAGTGAAGGCTTGAATTGTCCTTGTCCATCATGTTTTGTCCAGTTGTTTCTGTTTTTGGACTCCTCCTTCTGACTGGTTGGTTGGCTCCAGATGGTCAGCGGTGCTTCCTGGTAAAATCCATGAAATGTTGAATATCTCTTTTCATGTCTATCTTGACTCTTACTCATGCTCAGATTAAAGCTCTTGTTCTGACAGAGGTCTTTTGAAGATGGCAAAGTTACGTTTGATCCTGCATTTGACTATAAAAGACAGACTTTGGCCATATCTGCCAAAAAGCTTTTTTGATTTACTCATACTTTTAGGCCTCTGCATGCTCCCACCTGTAGGTTCTAGCTGTACGACTTTTACGGGGAGCGTACCTTTGTTCCCTGGGTCCTATGTTCCCCACTTCGTATAAGACCCAGGAACAGCAGACCCTATTCCTGCTTGTCACAGAAAGGGTCCTATGTTCCCCTGTCTGTTATTTATTTCACAGTGCAGGATTCCCCGGTAAATAGGCTTATGTGGACCCTAACACTACCCCCTAACCCTGCCCCTCACCCTTACCTTAACCGTAACCTCTAGGCTAACAAGATATTGAATTAAGTCCGTGATGCTTATGCTACCAGGGAACATAGAGATGACCCCCTTTTACGCTCCCTTGAGGTGGTTTTTCCCTTTTCCAAAATAGGGTTTAGGCTCTAAATGGGATGTGGAAACACCTTTGCAGAGTGAGTTCCCCTATTTAGGAATGTGCACCATGTTAGTGTCAACTGAAATAACAACGGTATCAAAAACAGGTGCTCAAAACTGGGTACAATGTGAGTGTGTGCTTTAGGGGTGCCCATTACTAAGCACATTTGTACCGTTTTATTTGACCTGCTGGCAATGAATATATTTACTTATCTGAATTTAAGTGGAAAAACCTGGTGCCTTCAAGGGCGCCCGGGGCAGACGCCCATTTTGCCTCATTGGTAATCCAGCCTTGTTTGAACAAACATCCTTGTTCACACTAAAGTGTATGCCTTACATGAAAGGTTTCCTCAATTTGTGACAGCTGCTACAAGCACAGCGGCGTTTCCTGATTCCTCTTGTTCCAAACAGAGACATCAGTATGATTGAAATTTAGATCCACACATACGGGACATGAGGTCGATTCAGCAGGTAAATTCAAGAGCGAGGGAAGAGCTTCCTGTGCGATTAGTTTAAATTACAGTGGCTAAGAGATAAGCGACAAATGGACATTCAGGGCAAGGGGGAAATGGTTGTTGGGCTATTTTCTTTAATTTGCATCCGTGGGTAAATCAAATGCAGGACATCTGACACCCACACAAGTGGAATAAGATTGAACATGCAACTGAGCAAGAGACACTATTTTTTCTGAGCTTTTCGCTGCACTGTGTTGGAAAATGATAGCTTTCTCTAGCTTATTATTCCTCCCCTAGAGATTATGCAAATACATACTTTCTAAAGTTTCCCACCGCCTGATTCTCTCTATTTCCCTTTCTCTTGCTGTATTTCAGTCCGTGTAACTGGGCCTCTCTTTCTGTCTGTATGGAGCGCAGTGTTTGCCGTGGCGGCCCAATAGATATACGCCGACGACAGTGTTTAAATCGTGGTGGAAGTTGTATTTGTGGATTTGTGCACACATTTAGAGAAAAGAAAAACACTCAGTCCTTGTTCGATCCCACCACCACCACCACCACCCTGATTCCGGATGTTGAATGAACGACATAATCCAAACACCAACACCTCATTTATGTTCATCAATTCATCAAATCAGTATTCTGTTATGACATTAATCTGGCATCTGCCTTTTTGGTATCCATTCACACTGTGTTTGTGTGGTGTTGTCTCATCTCATCTCATCTTCAGCCTCTTATCCGGGGTCGGGTCGCGGGGGCAGCAGCTTTAACAGGGGACCCCAAACTTCCCTTTCCCAGACCACATTAACCAGCTCTAACTGGGGGATCCTGAGGCGTTCCCAGGCCAGTGTGGAGATCTAATCTCTCCACCTGGTCCTGGGTCTTCCCCGAGGCCTCCTCCCAGCTGGACGTGCCTGGAACACCTCCCTAGGGAGGCGCCCAGGGTTCATCCTTACCAGATGATCCTGAACCACCTCAACTGGCTCCTTTAAACGCAAAGGAGCAGCGGCTCTACTCCGAGTTCCTCACGGATGCTGAACTTCTCCCCCTCTCTCTAAGGGAGACTCCAGACCCCTCCTGAGGAAACACATGTGTGGTGTTGTGTACTGTAAAATGGCATTTTCTCCTTCAAAACAGCTTCACGAGCTCTCTTAAAGTAAAACATTGGAGTCAGTCCGTCGTGTCCCTGGTGTGGAAGGTCTATTAAATGTCACAAGGAAGGAGAACCGGATTGTGGCAAAGCTTTCTCTCACAGAGAGAAGCCAGCCAAAGGAAAGCTTCATCTCTCTCAGAGCTGTTTGAAAGGTTTTGCCCCAAGATTCAGCGCTTTAAATCACTCCTTGGCGTTCCTACCTCCATATTTCCGAAGCATATTGGATCATGTATTTTTGTTTTGTAAGGCAACATCCTCCTACAGAAACAGTGACATGGTTATTATAACTCACAGTGAATGCCAGCAGTCAGTCATAGAAGGCGTCGCTTTTTTCTGATATGCCATTTTGGGAGGAGACTCTCAAATGAGATCATTTTAGCCTTTTGACCAAAAACTTCCAGGATCTTTGGCACCAGAGGATCTTATCTCAAGAAAGAGTTATTTTGGCATCCTCTGTTTGTGTTTGCTGCTGTTTTGTGACTAAACTAAGTTGCTTAAAGCATACTTTGTTAAACCCAGTGTGTTTTTCTTGCCATATATTGGGAAATAAACGTCTTTGTAATCTGAAAATACCTTAAGATGCAGTAGCAACCTGCAGCTATTTGAATCAGGTGTGGCAGCAGGTGCGATCATATGATATTAAGTTTACCCTTGTTGCCCAGTCTTACTTATAATGTCACTGATATTTGGATGTATTTACAGTCTATTGTTTATCTAATGTTGTCCTTTCTTTCTTTCTTTTGCTTCCCGGTCCTGCATACATCTTATTCTCTACCAAGCAGGTAAGTGGTGATTTCTCTCTATTTATCCATCTTCCCATCCATCTATTGCATCTTTACATGAGTATAGCTCATGGACACGCTTCCTTCCTCTGACTGAGCATAAATCTGTGCTCAATCTTGCAGCACTGTGTTCAGCTAGTGTAATAATGCATGGATGGTGTTGCTACTCTAGCGTGCAGAGACCCAGTGATACGCCATGGCCTGTGTGTTTTATGCTCAGCACTGTCTAAATGGCCGGCAGCCACAGCCTCAGAGGAAGAGGCCGTGCTTTGCCCTTGCTCCACTTTACCCAGAATACAATCACAACTTCTGAAGCGAGAGGGAGAGAGGGGAATTGATGGAGTGAGGCGGTGAGGGGAGATGAAGCAACAGTGATTTTTTTTTTCCTTTGGAGAGACAGACAAAGCAGCAGGCCATCAGACACTGCACCGGAAATTAATTATTTTTGCATATCCGCTCTGAGACATGCACGGACATCCCAAATCTCAAAAATGTCACCGCCGAGGTTAGAGCATCAGCAGAGCCACACGGCAAAGGTCAGGAATCATCCTCAAGGAGAAATTCAGTAGTCAGTAATTTAGTATTTTTAACCTCGGTGACTTGAGAGGGAATGAGTGAGCGCAAGGAGAGAAGGAGAGCGAGTAGATGGAGGCATGCAGAGCCCGACAGGAGGTGCAGATGTGTGAAAATGGAGGGGGAGGAAGGAGACAGGGAACAGTAGGTTACAGAGGAGGGTGTGTAAGAAGACTGAGAAGTGAGAAACAGACAGAAGGAGAGAGAAGGACCAAAATAGTTCAGCAGAGAAGGAACAGATGCGAAAATGGAGAGAGTGAGAGAGAGAATTTGGTACAAAGAAGATGGCTGAGGGAAGATCTGGGGCCTTAAGGATTCTCCTGACATCTAACAAAAAACTGGGCAATTTATTATTGTTCATTAAGAAATCGTTGGACCACGTAAACTACAAAGATTGAGACACACTCACGACAAACTCTGTCACCCCCTACATTCCTCCTTTTTCCTCCCTCTCTTGCTCATCTCTTCTCTGTGTTCCCCTGCTCGGCTCTGGGGTTGGACACATGAAAGGACCTCTGTGCATCTTTGCAGGTTTTTTTTTTCCATCCATAATTGATTTGTGTCACATAATGAGGGAGATACGGGGTTGAAATGAGTCAGTGGCCGAGCCAGCCCGTCCGATACGGTTTTAAAATAGCTACAGTATGAGGGCACATTCAGAGAGGATCCTGTCCCAGAGGATCCCTCCCTGGAACCACAGAGGGAGCAAGAGAGAGAGCAAAGACAGAGAGAGAGAATGAAAAATAGACATAACAGGGGTGTTAGTAAGAGCCTTAAAGGACATGTGTCCTTTTTGGGGACAGATGCTCTGTGTATGGTCGTATTTTCCTTGGGAGACGGCCCTGGAGGCCAGGGGCTGCTCTTAGGGCGCACTCACACTGTCCTTCCGCACCGGGCCAAAACTGTTTTTTCGGCTAAAGCCTAGTGCGTTTGACCAGTGTGAGTGCAACCGCTCCACGCATAACTTCGGCCAGCTTGCCGTCTACGGCCCGTCTGAGAGAGGTGGGCTTTTGTAGAGCGTGTTTGCACATGTACGAGCACGAGCGTGCGCACGTGTACGAGCACGAGGCCTACGACGGTTCTGAGGTCATTTCCTGTGCGCCTGTTGGGACGTAGAAAAAAGAAGGAGGGACCATGCGCAGACATTTCAAACAATGGCGGTGAAAGGTTCACGTTGGTGTGATGCGGAGGTGGAGTGTTTACTGCAGATTTGGTCGATGAAAAGATTCAAAAACAGTCGACAAGAAGCACAAAAACTCAGAGGTCTACGGAAAGATGTGGAAACAAAGCCACGCATCGCCATGACGTCATCAATGCGTGTGACGTGTTACGGCGTGATGACGTATGGACAGCAAGAAGTATTTGCACGAGGCCCAGGTAGTGTGAGTACAAACGGGCCTGGGGCGCGGGGGGAGAGGGAGGGAGGACAAGTACCCTAAAGCCCGGGGCGCGGTGCGTAATGACAGTGTGAGTGTGCCCTTATCTGCCGGAGAAAATTTCAACAGGGAAACTTTCTGTGGCGCTGAGCTGCTTGATTGACGTCACGCTCATCTGTGGGCTGTTATGACACAGTGTCACTAATGTTACTGTAACATCTCTGCAGGCTTTTTACCTGACCTCATAAAATCTCACGCATAAATGAAAAAAGGGATCAACTCCTACACTTAGCATATTGAACTATCACTTTGACAAATGAAGCACACAGATGGAAACATCCCTAACGTAACACTATAAAAGAATACAATGCTGTGAAGGTAGTGAGGACTGTTCCAGGACTAATGAAGTGGAGCAGAAGCTCAGCTGATAAAAGAAACAAAACATTATAATTCCTGTTTCTTTGAGGAATGATTATGAACCATTTCTTAAAGGTAGATCACCATAAAACACACAACCTGTTCTCTGCAGAGACAGAACCAATCAAACAGCATCAGCTTGTAACCTGTGAGGCAGAGCCATCAGCAGACAGACAGAGAACATGCATGAAAATTCAATGAGATTGCATCACAGACAGGGATTTGCCTCGCTGACATAGCAAGAGTGTTGCTATTCTATGGATGCACTGTTGATTTGTTTGTGCGTCTTTATGAAAAGGTTAATGTGAAGAGAGCTTAGAGAGGACTTGCTCCTGCAGCCGTCAGATGGTTTCATTCGGTCTGTCTGACTCTCACGATCTTTCCCCTCCCTGACCCTCATTCTTCATTGTTTTCTTTGTGTGTGTGTGTGTGTGTGTGTGTGTGTGTGTGTGTGTGTGTACATGAACAGCAGTAGAGATATTGAGTATTAAGAGCTAAGCAAGAGGCAACGGTCATTTGTGGATGGCTCCAAAAGCAGGACGGTCCCCATGTTCAAATGCTCAACTGTCCCCTGGTACAAAAAACACCTTTAGTGTCTTAAGCTCACTTCCCTGTCCGTATTACATGAATTTAAATGATATTAAGGCTTAAAGTTCTTCATAATTAGGGTTTGGCCCCCTTGAGTTGGGATGGTGACATCTGGAGCCACATCCAGCTTCATTTTGGCTCTTCAGAAACCTACGAGTGACTTCACAGAGCTTCAAAGACTCAGATTTGAAACAGCTTTAGTAGTTCTCCTCACAAGTCCACTTGATATCTAGTACATAAGACCCTAATCTGGGACCAGCTCCAAATGATATCAAGTCTAATCCAGTTAGGTATCAGGACGCTTGGGCCGTATTATGCTGCCACAGGTCTCAGGTCTGTCCATTTGATTAAACCTCAGCACATCCAAGTGGCCTGCTGACATCTTCGATCGAATCATGGTCATCACTGGAGAAAATGTGTTTGTTTGACCCCGGATGAAGAGTGTGAAATGCATGCCCCCCCCCCCCACACACACACACACACACACACACACACACACCTGTGCACTTCACTGAGGTCGTTCCTAAAGATCTTTACTGAAGCAGCAATACCACAATATTCTAATATGACATTAAAAATCAAAGTCAAACTGTGAGTCACAATGCAGATTATTAGCAAAATGCACTCAATCAGTAATCACACTCATGCAGAAATGTCTTCTGCAGGGACATGTCGTCTCTCCGCAGCAGCAGGTGGTGTTAGGTGGTTGAAATGACCTCTACCCAAACAGATGAGCTGTTCCCTTTAATGCAGCATTGTTTTGTTTTGTTTTTGTGTGTGTGTTTAACCACCCACCCACAAACAGACACACACTCAGAAACTCACTGCTCTTCTCTGCCCTCTCCCCATGTGGTCGACTCGGTCCCGCTCTTTCGCAGCCAGCATCCCTTATCGCTGCAGGCACTGCAATCTCTCCCTGCTTTATTTATGAGCCCTCTCAGCAGCGGGGTTAGAGAGATTTATAGAACGAGAGAGAAGGATTGTGGGACCGAGCGAGCAATTACTATATTTCTCTGAGTATACCCACTTTTGTTTTGTTAGTTTGTTTGTGCATAAAGGAAAGGTTAATGAGATCTGGTTGGTTACAGTGCACATCTCTTTTTTGTCTCACTTTAAAACCCCACAGCTGCAAGTCGTCGTCTGCCTTTGCTTTATTTATTAAAGATTCACGAGCAGCTGCAGATAAAGCCGTGGATCATTCCATGTTGGATTCTCTATTTCCCATGTTGTTTTGTGCCTGTAGCCGCGTTTGAAATATGTGCAGCGCTTCTGCTTCTGCATCTGCATCTGCGCTCGGGGCACTTAGGAGACGCAGCGTCGCCTCCATACGTTACATAACAAACGGCATTAACGACGGCCGTCTCACAGGAAGCACACTCTGGATGTTGTGACCTCGATTGTTGCATTAGTACAGGGCTGCGTAGGAATTTAAAGATGGTAGTTAGCCTCTCTCAAGTGCGCCTCATCCTGCGTTCACGTGTTCCCCTTAGTGTGCAGCAGAGGCAGACCATGATACATGTTTACCCTGCGGAGCTGCAGATCTGTGGAATTGTGTTGACAGCACTTGTTGGACGGCTTTATGTTTGCCTCCCTGTTTCCCCGGGAAGACAAATACTTGCATCTTGCTTCCGCCAGTAAGAGCCAATCCCCTTTACGTAAGTGTAAACGTTGCACTTTAGGGGGAAAAGATTGTTATTTTCATTTTGATTACACAAGCTTTTAATCCGTTTTTGTCAGTTTGCGACATCTGAATATGAATAGTTTCCAGACGCTGAGCTGCACTCCGTCTGAAATCCTCCTCACGCCCTCGTTTGTTCTGTGTTTTATTCATCTGGTTTCACACTCGCTGGTTTCAAATGCACAATTCATCCTTTCTATCCGGCATCAGTGGGAGACAATAGTGAGAACCGACCTTGGTATGCTTTTCTCGTGTGACCTAAGGCTGATTCACACCCCATTGATTAAGCCCGGGGCCTGTGCTGCAGAGTGTAAAAGCTCGAGCCACAGCGGTGCATCTTAAACTGAAAATCCAAGCAGGAAGTAGGTTTTTCTGGCACTTGTTGGGATGAACACTCTGCAGCTATTCCTTAAAAAGAGGAAGAGAATAACGTCTTTCCATTGCTCCCCACCAAACTTAGCTGAAGTTGAAGTTAAAATGTAGCAGGTGTTGGTTAATATTACATATGTTCGTGACGCTTGCTCTCTAACTGACGTTTTCTGTCACATCTCAATAATTATTTTAACTACAGAGATGATGTTTAGCTAGGTACTGCGACTAGTTTGCACTGGTACAGGAAACATAAACAGACATGTGCAGGCTTATTTGATATTAGATATTCTAGGTTGATGAAATAACCTCTTCTAAATCACTGCTTTAGTTTGGAAGATATCAGCTTTATGCAGAGAAATCAAACCCCCCCTCCCTACCACAACTGTACACCCGGTCAGTACCATCACACAGGACCCCACCCACCCCCTCCACCAATCCTGTGACTTAATGCCATCGATTTCACTTTACACGCAAACACAACAAAGGCCGTCGTTTCTCTCTGCTGACTGAGCCGACGTCGAGGAAGCCGCGTGACTCAGAGAGGAGACTTGGAAAAGGTGTGTGTGTGTCTGTGTGTGTGAGTGTGTCTGTGTGTGTATGTGTGCCTGTGTCTGTGCCTGTGTGTGTGTGTGTGTGTGTGTGTGTGTGTGTTTGCGTGTGTGTGTGTGTGTGCCTGCATGTGTCTGTGTGTGTGTGTTTGTGTGTGTGTGTGTCTGTCTGTACGTGTGTGTGTGTGTGTTCCTGCATGTGTCTGTGTGTGTGTGTGTCTGTCTGTCTGTGCCTGTGTGTGTGTGTGTGTGTGCCTGTGTCTGGGCCTAGGCCTGTACCTGTGCCTGTGTCTAGGCCTGCGTGTGTGTGTGTGTGTGTGTGTGTGTTTGAGAGAGAGAGATAGTGAAAGTGTGCGTTGCTGACAGTTGCCCACGCAGTGATTCATTTATCTCTCCTCTCTCTCTCCTCCTCCCAGATGTCACTCACACTCACACTGACTCTCACTTACACACAAAAGTGTTGTCGTCCTTTTCTTTTCACCTAAATGTGTTTGTTGGAGATGATCCAGTCTCACATCACCAGATATCACAACGCTGCGTCACTGCAGGAGTGTGTTCTTTAAACCAATCACAGTCATCCTGGGCAGCGCTGAGCCAACGGTGCCCTCAACACATAGACGGTGGAGATACACTGTACTTTATTTATGTCCTACAGGAGTTCCCGATCAACACATCAGGTGACGAAGACTGTCTCATGTCAGTCGGATCACACACACACACACACACACACACACACACACACACCTACACAGTGCAAAGTGAGGGGTAATGAGGCCGCTGTGCATCACAGTAACAAAAACTCTGACACATTCCTCCTCGTGCCTCACTTTTTCTTTTTCTCAGTTTTTTTTGCCTCTATCTTCTCAGCCTTCCTCATGCCACCTCTCACACACACACACACACACACACACACACACAGACACAGACACAGACACACACACACAGACACAGACACACACACACAAACACACGCACAAATGTGATGACAGTGTTGATGGTTCACAGGCACACTGAACTGTGGAAGAGATTAACACACACACACACACACACATGCACACACACACACACACACACACACACACAGACAGTGTCAGTGCTGTCACACCAAAGCTCACCCCCTCATTATCAAAGTTTCCTGTTTGCGTTTCCTTGACTGTACTTCATGGCATGCATAATGTAAAGCCCGACTTGCTTCTCAGTGTAAATAATCATTAGCAGCCGGATGCTCTGTGCATTTCTGCTGAGGAGAAAACAAACGATGATAAGAGTTTGTTTCATCACCAGCATATTTATGTAATTGTGTCAACTCCACCCCTCTGCTGCACACATGCAAAATGCTTCACTCACAAATGGGAACATCACTCTCTACCTTCAATGAAAAACATGTTCTGCACGCATGCATCTGTGTACGTATATCCTGTGTTAGAGAAGATATACGTTTGATAAAACTCACATTTTACACAGTGGATGAAAACGTGTGCTGAAGAAGAACGAAGGATGGCAAGGCTGGTGGTCTGTGGAGCTCTATTAGGGCGCACTCAGACTGTCCTTCCGCACCGGGCCAAAACAGGTCAAGCCTAGTGCATTTGACCAGTGTGAGTGCAACCGCTCAGCGCGTAACTGCGGTCAGCTGGCCGTCCACGGCCGTCTGAGAGAGGTGGGCTTTTGTAAAGCACGTTTGCACGTGTACGAGCACGAGGCCTACGGCGGTTCTGAGGTCATTTCCTGTGTGCCTGTTGGGACGTAGAAAAAAGAAGGAGGGACCATGCGCGGACATTTCAAACAATGGCGGCGAAAGGTTCACGTTGGTGTGATGCGGAGGTGGAGTGTTTACTGCAGATTTGGTCGATGAAAAGATTCAAAAACAGTCGACAAGACGCACAAAAACTCTGAGGTCTACGGAAAGATCTGGAAACAAAGCCACGCATCGCTATGACGTCATCAATGCATGTGACGTGTTACAGCGTGATGACGTATAGGCAGCAAGAAGCATTCTCCGAGGCCCAGGTAGTGTGAGTACAAACGGGCCTGGAGGGGGGGACAAGGACCTCCCACATTATCTCTGGGTGCATAAATATGACACTTAATTGCCGCCATTGTGGCTTCAAAATGGCTTTCAGTGAAAACGAGCCTGAATATCAAAGCATAAGCCCAAGTGATACATGCGTAGACTGGTGCGCTCTGCTGTCCCAGTCCCAGTGAACCCATCATATAAATAAATTAACACTGGTAAATTGTGAACACCACAGCATTTATATCTGTGCCTTGCAATATTAACAAAACACATAATTTGTTTGCAGCCTCTGGGGAGCTCTGGACTAACGTGCATTTTATGATCCTCAAGTGTATTCATGAATATTTCATTTTTTCATTTTTACACTGTGACTGTGCGTGTGTGTGTGTGTGTGTGTGTCTGGATACAGCCTGGCCAGCTGTCGGAGCCGTCCATGTGCCGTGAGTAAATATGAAAAGTAGCTGTGAGGGTTTGAACTGGTTTCAGTGTAGGCTGCTTTTAAAACAGCTGTGGTCAAATTATTCTTGTCTTGTTCATGAGTGAGGGGACGATGGAGCGTGAGTTTGGCCGGAGAATCTGAGCAGCGGGGGCGGTGCTGCAGTCGCTCTACCACACCGTTGGGATGAAAAGAGAGCTGAGGAAGGCAAAGCTCTGGATCTACCGCTCAGTCCTGGTTCCTACCCTCACCTGTGGTCATGAAAGCTGGGTCAGGACCCAAAGAACCAGGTCCAGGTCAGGACCCAAAGAACCAGGTCGCGGGTCCAAGCGTGTGAAATGTGTTTCCTCAGGAGGGGGGCTGGAGTCTCCCTTAGAGAGAGGGGGAGAAGTTCAGCATCCGTGAGGAACTCGGAGTAGAGCCGCTGCTCCTTTGCGTTGAAAGGAGCCAGTTGAGGTGGTTCAGGATCATCTGGTAAGGATGAACCCTGGGCGCCTCCCTAGGGAGGTGTTCCAGGCACGTCCAGCTGGGAGGAGGCCTCGGGGAAGACCCAGGACCAGGTGGAGAGATTAGATCTCCACACTGGCCTGGGAACGCCTCAGGATCCCCCAGTTAGAGCTGGTTAATGTGGCCCGGGAAAAGGAAGTTTGGGGTCCCCTGCTGGAGCTGCTGCCCCTGAGACCCGACCCTGGATAAGAGGCTGAAGATGAGATGAGATGAGACTTAAAAAGCCGCTAATGGCACAAAGATATTCTCTTCTATACTAAGATGTTTCATGTGAACTGGAACTGGAATGACTTGAGTTCTGTTCAGTCTTTATGAACACGCAGAGAGGACAGAGTCTGCTGAAGAAAAACTACGTTTGAAAATCAGTCTGGGCAGCGTTTCTCTCCCGCTCTGCAGCGCTCAAAGCCATCTGATAAGATTGAGTTGGTTCTATAATCCATTTCCCAGCTCTGGATATGTATCATCATTTTTTTTGGAATCACGAAATATTGTAACGATGCGTCACAAGGAACCCCCCCTGGAGCGGACTCCGTTAGTGCTACATCGTGCTTGTCATACAGCGGGCCCCTGTGCCGTCACACTGACCCTTCACTGGCGCTGGATGCTGCTGTCCTGCGGCTGATGAGGGTGTTGTGACAGCGCTACAGAGACAAAGACGGAGGGGAAGAGCTCACAGGAAAGGCCATCAGCAACGAGAGGTCATGAGAGGTGACACAAGAGAGTGATTTGACATGAGGAAATAAAGCTTTAGGCACACACACACACACACACACACACAGACGAGTGTAAGTGATATGGGGAGACTGTGTGACAGCAGACAACAAGACGATGTTTCTGCAATAAGAAGAAAGCTATAACGTAAAGAAGTAGCCACAAAGCTTTCACATTGTTTCAGTAGCTGTCCTTTTTATCGCCTCTGTCTATTTGTTGTAGTTTAAGAGAAAAGCCGTAATGTTTTAACAGCCCTGTTTATTCTGTTTGTCATGGACGCTGAGTCTGGGCAGGCTGATAAAAATGGATTGTGCGATCCGATCCGTCTCAGGGGCCACGGCTCCTCTGATGGGATTTTGCTCTGACGGGTCAAAGGAATGAATCAGAGAATCAGACGGAGGATTGCATCAAATACAAATCTACAATATGCTCTTAATGAAGTTGTGTCGCTCTACCGCACCGTTGTGACGAAAAGAGAGCTGACGAAGGCAAAGCTCTGGATCTACCGCTCAGTCCTGGTTCCTACCCTCACCTGTGGTCATGAAAGCTGGGTCATGACCCAAAGAACCAGGTCCAGGTCCAAGCGTCTGAAATGTGTTTCCTCAGGAGGGGGTCTGGAGTCTCCCTTAGAGAGAGGGGGAGAAGTTCAGCATCCGTGAGGAACTCGGAGTAGAGCCGCTGCTCCTTTGCGTTGAAAGGAGCCAGTTGAGGTGGTTCAGGATCATCTGGTAAGGATGAACCCTGGGCGCCTCCCTAGGGAGGTGTTCCAGGCACGTCCAGCTGGGAGGAGGCCTCGGGGAAGGACCAGGACCAGGTGGAGAGATTAGATCTCCACACTGGCCTGGAAACGCCTCAGGATCCCCCAGTTAGAGCTGGTTAATGTGGCCCGGGAAAGGGAAGTTTGGGGTCCCCTGCTGGAGCTGCTGCCCCCGAGACCCGACCCCGGATAAGCAGATGAAGATGAGATGAGAGGAAGTTGTGTCAGTGTGCTGCTGCGATCAGCAAAGTCTTTGCCGTGCTAGTTACGGCGTATCATGTGTCGGGTTCTTTATGCAGAGTAGGAAAAAGGACTTTCTCACTGCTGTGAAACTCTTACACTTATATTAACTTTATTTAGTTAAATACATGAAGCTGCTGTCCCAGTCCACAGAAGTGCGTTGCTCAATTCCTTGTTTGTCCTCCTGCCTGCCTCTCCAAACCAGAGGAGTGCCGACCGCCATCTACACTGACTTTAAGTACCTCATGCAACCACACTTCAAAACATCCTGACTATCTCTTTAAAGTGCAATGATGGTTGTGAAAGAGCAGGTAAGACTGAGCTTGGCTTCAGTAAAATAAGATTTAATACTCAGGTAGATCGGCAGACTTTGCTGGAGGAGCTTTTGTGTCGGAGTGTAGGAGCAGCGTGAAATCCACAAATCGCCAGAGAAAGCAGCCGTTGAAGTGAAGCGGAGTTTCCTTATGGAGCTTCTGGTCATAGAATTAGAGCAACAGTGGCAGGTCAGGCCCCCGGAGTGTCTGCCTGCAAGTACAGGAACAAAAGTGAACTGCTTTCACCCTCGAGCTACACTCAACGCAACTCGCCAGCATCAGTGGAGCGGTGATAGTGACGGTTCAACTCGGCCTCTTTCTCTTCTCTAACCAGCTGTGGATTCACAGAAAAGACCACTGCAACCCACGGCTCCTGAGCCACATGCGGCTCTTCAGCCCCTTTTTCAGCGGCTCCCTGTAGCTTTGCCAAAAAATTATATAAACAATGTGTAAATAACGTGTTTTTTGCAAAGTGGACAAGGGGAAACATCTTAGAGTTCATGGTGATATCGAAAAAATATGAGGTGAAACTAAAATATGCGTCATGTCCTCGGTGTACGGCCTGCCGCCTTTCCCTGCAGGGGGCTGATCTGGAGTTGGTGACCCGCACTGCAGGAGGATGACCCCCCCCCCCACACACACACACACACACACACACACACTATAATATATAATATAATATATTGATATATTAATTTGCTTTCACATGATGAAGGCTTACCTGTACGCTTGATATGTGGAAAGAAATTAGTGAACAACCACAATTTTAGGACGGGTAGTAATAGGAATAAAATGTCAACAGTAACTTTATATAAACCTTTATGAGCAGTGAGATCACGTATGTTTTATGCTCCAGACACATTTTATCTGGTGGAAGAAGAGGCAAAATGGCTCTTTTGATAGTAAAGGTTGCAGACCCCTGGTATATTGGCATATGTGTGCATGTGGACCCTGTGTTAGAGCCCTTGTGATGGGAGAAGTTCAGAATTGTAATGTCTGTTTGGTCCAAAGAAGAAGAAGAAGAATTCCTTTATTAATCCCACAATGGGGAAGGTCAATTTTCACTCTATTATTTTTTCATTTTACACACACAGGCCCAAAATACACACACATGCTCAGACAGGACCTATATACATGCAATTAATGGAGCGATGTCAGAGCGAGGGGGCTGCCAGTGGGTTTGGGGTTCGGTGCCTTGCTTAACAGCACCTCTGCAGTGCCCAGGAGATGAACTGGCACCTCTCCAGCGACCAGTCCACGCTCCATTAATGGTCCACACAGGGACTCAAACCAACAACCCTCCGGTTCCCAGCCCAGTCACCTATGGACTGAGCTGCTACCGCCCCGTCAAAGATGTCACCCAATCAAGGCGTAGCTCGTTCTGTCTCTTCTTCTAAAAGACCGAACACCGGTTGGATCTGTGTCGTTCCTGCTAGACTCTGAGCTTTGTGAGGATGCAGAGGTGAACTTATTTTTGTCTGCAGAGGAAAATACTTTGTCAAAATGAACCACGGAGAAAAAGCTGATCTTGTTTGTTGATCTGTTATAGAGGAAATCCATTTCCACGACACAACTGAATTTGCTTTTTCTGTATTTGAGAAGTTTTGTTCCATTTAGTTTGAGGAAAGTTTACTCCAGACATTAACTTCAGTGGCCAAACAAGTTAAAAGTGTAAAATGTGTTTCTCAGTAGTTAATCATCTGTATCCTTAAATAACGGAGCCTAAATAAACCTCTTCACTGAGCCGACGTGGACGGGTCGTGAAGTCCCGCAGAGACGAAAAAGCGAATCTGTACTTGAAGTTGAAGCGATCGCCACATATAAATAATACACAACATACACCTCTCAAAGGATTACACTGGTATTCTCACAAATACCATTGTACCAAAGAAGATTAGTGGCCGTTCGTACGCTGTAGGAGCACCGATACATGTGTTTCCCTGTATCTGAAGAATTATGTAATCTGAACTGTGTGGGTGTCCAGTAATTAATACTACATGCTGGCACGGGACGACCAGACATTTCATTTTAAAGGATTTCTACAACACAGATTTTGACCTAAAAAAGCCAAATTATTAAAAACCCCTTCATTCATGTGAAAGCCTCTTACACGTGTGAGATTGTTGGTTATGATGTGGAGACGGATCAAACTAAAAACGAAAATGCCACCTGTGTCCTTGCAGCTGAAGGTCTTGGTGATGAAGCCGTTGCATGTCTCGGCCCTCACACTTCGGCTTTAGACCAGATCCACACACCATCAGTGACTGCATCGTGGAGTACTTGGTCATGAAATCAGCTCCTATTGAGCCTGATGATGTGGATCCAGTTGGCTCCCCAGGCTCCTCTGGGTGATTGGACTCAGTAGCGTGTGTGTGTGTGTGCGTGTCTGACAGGAAGAAAGAGCAAGAAAGTACTTTGGACAACAGCTACATCAGGACCACACACACACACACACACACACACACACACACACACACACACACACACACACACACACACACACACACACACACACACACACACACACACACAGGGCAAGGTGAAGTGCCGTGTCCAGCAGTAATGGGCCTTCTCAGCTCAGCTGAAACACTCAGCTTGGAAATTGATTCTCCTGAGGTTCCCCTTCCATTTCTGTGTGTGTGTGTGCGTGTGTGTGTGTGTGTGTCTGTGTGCATGTGTATGTGTGTGTGAAGAAGAGCCACTGTCTGTCTGTCTATCCATCTACCACAGTAAATGTTTTGGTTGGCAGGCGTCCTGTTTAAGCTTCCCCACGGTTGGTCGGTTTGACAGTTACATCATCTTAAGGACAGCGAACCCTTTGCTTCCTGTTTCCTACTGACAGTCAACGTTGTTTTCTTTTCAATGTGACCACAACTGTTACTTAACCGAGTAGTTACAGCATGTTAACATCAAAGAGGCCCTATTCTGCTGGTTCTCAGGGTCATATTTGTTCTTTCCGGGTCAACAACAGTATGTTTAGATGCTTTGATCTTTAAAAGAAAAACATTATAAGTCTCATATTGTCCTTTGCTGCAGCACCTCTGTGTGTGACGCTCTGTGCTCTGATTGGTCCGCTGGTCTGTTCTGCTGTGATTGGTCAACTGTTTATGCTGCGTACCGGGAAATGTTATGCCCCTTACCATATACAGAAACAGTGACCTCAGCAGGTGAAAACACCGTCTATGTGGAAGCTAGCCACGTTAGCTGCGCAACATGCTAACATTAGCTTTAACAGGTTACCACCAAAAAAGCATAAAGAGTCTGAACTCACAGCTCACAGTGTGAGTCTGTGTGTAGCAGCGTGACCAACAGGAAGTCAGGATTCTTCTACGGAGACAAATCCAGCAAATACAAAGAAATCTCTGATAGCGAGCGACACGCTAGCGTTCAGAGCTGAGCACAGCCGACCCAGACGGTCGACAGGGCTCACGTCTAAATGCACGGACTTCATTTTTCAACACTTTGGTTTTATTTAACATGACTATTACACTTTCCGACTACATTTAAAGGTTAGAAAAGAGAGAAAAGCATAATTTGAACTCTTTAAGAAAATCAGGTTATGTGTTGCACAACAGTGATGTCATGTGTTGTGCATGTCGAGCAAATGAAAGTCATTGTATCACATGACAGAAGTGTGTGCTCTGCTTTTTAGTAGTAAATCCAAAGAAATCTCTGATATCGATGAGTTCAGGTTTGCAGTGCCTGTGTGAAAGACGTTAGCCTTTACTCCTGTGTGACACGTGACATCAGCAGCGAGGATAAACTCCACTTCACCACCACAGAAGAAGTCCATGTCCTCTGCTGCAGCTGCAGAGATGAGCTGCTGCCACCCCCTGTGTTTTAATCCCTCCGTGCACATGAAATATTGACTGTATGTGCTCGAGGCAGCGTAATACCACTTTGGCTAAACGATAGTCACCACACTAGCCAACGTGGAGTACCTGGTGATGGTGAGAGTGGGTAGCCACTATAAATACAGAGCTGTCTGATTCACATGGCTCCTCTCATTTATCATCCATTGTTCTTCAACTCCCACGAGAGAGGCAACTGAAAGAGGAGAGGAGTTTGTGAATAAAGGGAGAACGGCAGCCTCAGAGAGAATACAACCAATGGACATTAGTGCTTTTGCGTGTGTGTGTGTGTGTGTGTGTGTGATGCTGGCCAGAGACGTGTGTGTGGTTGCAGGATGGCTGTCAGTGGTGCCTCAGTTTGCAGAAAACACACATTTTCTCTCAACCAAGATGCTCAGCTTTACCTCGATCAACGTAGCACCGTTGTTTTTTATCTTAACAATGAAATTTGTTTTTGTGGAAGTGAAGTATGTGTTTGTGTGTGTTTGTGTGTGTATGTGTGTGTGTGTGTGTGTGTGTGTGTGTGTGTGTGTGTGTGTGTGTGTGTGTGTGTGTGTGTGTGTGTGTGTGTGTGTATGTGTGTGTGTGTTGTTCCTGATGTACAATGAGATGAGCAATCGTGTTGTACCAAGAAGAGAATAAGGCATTCCTCCCAGAATGCACCATGTTTAGTTCACTTCTCACATTGTGTCACAGTGACACTTTATTTCGGTCCCTCTCTCGCACATATGTTCTTTTTGTGTGTGTGTGTCTTTGAGCTGTGTGTGGTAGAGAGGGGAGTGCAGGATAAGACAATGAGAAACAGACCGCAAACCACTGACGCCGAGCAAAAACTCGTTCCACCCCATGCTGAGGTGACAGCTGGTAACCATGACAACCTCGCCCCGCTCAAATATCTCCAGGAACAAAAGCACACAATCTTGGTGTGTTTTGTGTTTTGTGTTGCTTATAGGGAGGTCAGAGGGCAGCACCAGCTACAAAATCACCCCTCAGGAGCTTGTTTAGGGTCAGCGCCGATGTCGTGACCCGCCTCCCGACCCTGTCAGCACTGTTACTGCATCCATCTCAGGGGCGCGAACCCTGGCATCCCTCAGCACACTGCTGCCCACGGATTCAAATCATACAGCTTAGCATTTAGATGCCTGATAGTAGTCTACGGACTTCATATGCCAGTGTAGCCCGAAACGTTGTTTTTAATATAATGTTTTTAGTTTTGGACACACAACAGACTCCCTTCTTTAAACCTTAGAGGATAGGCGGCGTCCACCAGGCCCCAGGATTGGTTGGTTGGTGGTGAGGTTGGTGAAATGTGTTTGTCAGGTGCATTTGAGTGTGTGTAATCTCACATATGCTGCCTTGTCGGAGGTCAGAGCAGGTAATGACGTCACACCCGAGTTGACGGCTTTTCTGTTACAAGTCAGAAAAGCATTATATATAATGGGGTGGATGGACTTCAGCCAGGTTCCCACTGTTAGCAGATTATAATGTATTATTGTGTGTTTACAGTACAAACACTGCAGCACATGTCCACAGTGTGAATAATCAGTGTATTCCTGCAGCTCTAACAGTTGCTGATGCGGGCTCAGCCATGTTGAAAGGTCTGCACTGAAGGTGAGAGCGCTGAGAGGTGCGTGTCCTAAAATCCAGCTGTATTTTGCACTGGATGTTGTGCCATTAGCCTTTGTCACCTCACAGTACAACAGGCAGTTCCATCATTAGGATGATTATTAATGTGACCTTTTCATTCTGGTGAGGTTTACATCAATCCTGAAACAGTCAATATAACATCTCTGCGTGCCTGTCACCAAACAATGTGCCCTTTTACCCAAACACCAGGAACCCAAAGAAGTAAAAGGAGAGGAAATGTCCATCTACTTAATTGCCTTTTAAGTTTATATCTATCAAATAATGAGTTAAAAGCACTTCTACTCTCCTTTTTTGCCAAGTGTCCATGTCCAATATCCGTGTCTTTGGCAAAATTCCCTCTCTAGATGTAAATAAGCCGCCATGTTAGTGACGCTGCTGACAGTCATTGGTCTTTTGGCCCAGATCGTCACTAACGCTTATGCTGTGTTCACTTGTAATAGGAAATCAGAGTTTCCATCTTCTGAGTTAGGCTTGTAGTGAGGACATAAGTGTAACAGGAACATGTCTGTGTGTGGATTGAAGAGGGGAACAAATAGGGGACGGACTGGAAGTAGAGCGGTGAATGTGTTTCATTAAAGTTTACAACAGAGAAAGGAAAGCCACAATTGCTAACACACATAGTGACCAAGTAGAGACAAGATGGAGGCTCGCCTGCAATTACATCCCACCGCCACAGAGGCTGCTAGAAACAAGGTATCTCACATCATATGGAGTACAGCTTTACACTCAGTCCTTTCACCCATGAATCCATAGCTACAGTGAAGTAAAGTGGGTAATTCAAATGTGGGGAACCACTGATCCACATTGGACAAACCTTCAGAGGGGCACCACCAGGCACGCGACACCGTTCGGAGCCGTTGAAGCAAAACGTGACTGACTTAAAGAAATAACTTTACTCAAAGGAAACACAATGACACTGATACTTAACACAGTTATGGAGTTTATTTGTATTTGCATTGACGTTCCTTTACATTAACTTTTTATAATGATGCACAAACAACTATGATGTTAGTCTGGACGTCAGCGTTTCTGTATCATTCATTCATTCATTCATCTTTAACCGCTTATCCCAGGGTCGGGTCGTGGGGGGGGGCTGGAGCCGATCCCAGCTGACATCGGGCGTGAGGCGGGGTCCACCCTGGACAGGACGCCAGTCTATCACAGGACACATAGAGACGAACAGAGACAGAAAACCATTCACACCTACGGGTGATTTAGAGTCATCAATGAACCCAACACCTGCACGTCTTTGGACTGTGGGAGGAAACCGGAGAACCCGGAGAAAACCCACGCAGACACGGGGACAACATGCAAACTCCACACAGAAGGGCCCCAGCCGGGATGCGGACCTGTAACCTTCTCGCTGTGAGGCGACAGTGCTAACCAGTTTCTGTATCATCCCATTCCTTATTTGCATCAGATGCAAATGACGTGGTGACCTTACTACATACAGTAGGAAACACAGATCACCAGTCATTCCTTTCCGTTAGAAAATGTTCTTCTTCATGGGAAAGTTTGGTGAAATATTAATGGAACATGAAGCCGTACAGCGAGCCATTAAGCCCGTCTGTCTCACGCTGTAAATGACCATTGGTGCCTCTGACTGTAGTCCAGTGGCCCCTTGGTGCCTCAGTGATAGACACCATTTCCCAGAGTCAGGTCCTCTTCCTGTGAAGTGGGTGTGATGATGTGGTCTTGATAAACACTGTATTACTCCATGACTCCTTCTTAGTCTCAGCTCTTCTTCCCCAGTGTGAGTGTGAAGTAGACCGAGGATCAGTCTCTTCTCCTGACTGTCTTTAACCAGCAGGACTCCTCACTTCTAAGATGGAGAGGTGAAAGAAGAGCTATCGATGCTAACTCTATTGACCATCAATGGTTTAGTTAGAGCACTGTGGATGTTAGTACATATGCTTATGTTTGCATGTCCCTGTAGGACTGAATGGCAGCTGTAATGTATAGGATGTAAGACTGTTGTGTTTCTCTCTGGTTGCATTTGTGTTCCTCATTTTCAAGTTGCACGCTTGTGTGAAGCAAGCTGCTTCTGTTGGCAGCGACACACCACTGCCCACAACTGCATTTGCCTGTGCTGAGCCAGTTCACACGCCACACTGACAGCTACTTTGTAATGCCTACTCTACCTTAAACTCAGCCTTGTTGACGTGGGAGACAACACTCAGAGTAGATGTTATTAACAAATGCCGTTAAAGCATGAAGCAGCTGCTTCTCACTGCTTCACCTTTTTAAATTTTAAATTTCCCCGTAGGTGTGAATGGTTGTCTGTCTCTGTTCGTCTCTATGTGTCCTGTGATAGACTGGCGTCCTGTCCAGGGTGGACCCCGCCTCACGCCCGATGTCAGCTGGGATTGGCTCCAGCACCCCCCGCGACCCCGACCCCGGGATAAGCGGTTGAAGATGAATGAATGACTTTACAAAAGTGGAAATAAACTGATATTCGGTGAATAATGTTGATCTGAACCAGCTTTGTTAGTCTGTTTGTGGTCATTGTTGGTGGTTTCGGGGTATTGTTGTGGTCATTTAGCATCTTTAGGAGTTAGTTTTGACAATGGGCGCTTGGGCCTGTGCCGAGAAGGCCCCTTCACTAATCCATCCATGAACACAACGGTGTTTTACTACTGTAGTTTTGTCGTTTGGTGTTATACAGTCCATTTTAGGAGGGACCATAAACACAACTTCTGTTATTTCTCATGGAATATTTAAACAGGATCAGTGTCTCGTTTACTCGCCTTAGTGTGATGTGTGTACGTTGAGGGGTTTTTAAGTACTCGAGCTTCTGGGCTCAAAAGCATAAGAGGCTATCGTGTGAGTACAGCTGTGTACACATATCGCCTCTCCTCAAACTGATGGGTAACACTTGTTCTGCAGAGTCAAACAGTTGTGCGCTGAGTATGTGCACATGCTCGATCAACACTAACTACATTCCCTCTCAGTGTAACTTATTATGGTGTTGACTCGTTCCTCGTACATGTTTAACAGGATAATATGCCTTCTGTTGAATGCACAGAGTGTTGATGTCTGTATTTACACATTTCATTAGTCAAATCTTTGGGTTTTTTATGTTGTAAACAGACGGGACTACAACGTGTACAATGAGCAGCAAATGAAGAGAGGAAATAAGGCAGTGGATGTGTGACTTCACTGCAGTTCAGCCCCATTAAAGGAACCACATCTGATGTGTGATCATCCAGGATGGGACCTGAATAAATCAGTAATTGGGGGAGCTATAGACGCTATACAAAGCTCCCAGCTGCCAGATGGTTCCTTGGTTTTTTATTCTTGATAATGGGAGGCTCAAACCACCCTCTCTACTCTACTGTTATATTTTTCTGGTCAGGGCAGGCTCAGTGTTAGCATGAGACGAACAAGGTATAGCTGCATTTCATGTACGTGCTTGCTGTATGTCATGTGTGTATGTGCACGTGAGAGAGTGTTGAATAGAAAGACTGTGTAAGGAGCTGTGTAATAGGATTTTGGGCCATCTGCCTCCCTGTGCTGCCCACAGACTGTCTACTGTCCCTAAAGGCTCCCACCAGCATTGGCAGCTAGTGAGCGATAGAGCCAATTTTGTTTCCTTGGAAGAAGTTTGGAGCAAGTAGGCTGGCGTTTACTTCATGCATGCATTCATTTTGCTGCATAATGTCTCTCCATGTCTCAAAACAGAGCACAGAAGCTCATCTAACCATAACACTCATACGGGTCAATGTAAGGTCCTGGGCATGCAGCAGGACATTAAGTGACCCTCTGACCCCATTGATCTGCATGCACTCTGTTTAAATGGATTCCCAGTCGGCTTCCATGGCTGTGAGCTTCATGGGAGAATCGTGATGCAAATCCTTAAGACACTCCGGCTTTATTCTGATATTCTTACTGAGAGAAGGCTCCCTGCTGCCAAGCAATGTGGCAATTAAGTCTATCTCATCTTAATCCGATGGCAAAGTCCACACCTGAAAAAAAGATAATTTCACTCCAGGTTTCCAAGACGAAAGGAGTGTATCATCCTCATTAGCAGGCTCTCCTGACAGCGGGTTACGCATTCACCAGACATCTCTTGAAAAAAAGCAGCAGCTAGGGTCATCTTCGGTGCTGTCTGGAGTGAAGTAATTCCTGTTTTGCACAATGGAGGGAAAGGGTTTAGAAATACTGCCTGTCTCTTTCAGATCCTATACGATGATGAGAACCCAGAGCCCGAATGTGAGCGCTCACTTCTGTCTGCAGAACACAGCCCCATAGGAGCTTTTGTTTTGCTCAAGGGCGTATCACATACTTGCTGTTGCTGCAAAGGCTTCCTTACTTTCACTTTGAATACAAAACACGCATGAAGACTTGTTTAGGACAGCTCTAAAGACACTGGCAGATTAATACAGAGACTCTGATTTGCACCAGAGAAAATACCATATGGACTTTTCTTGATTCTTTATTTATAACCGAAAGAACGAGGTCGCGGGTACAAGCGTCTCTGTTCGTCTCTATGTGTCCTGTGATAGACTGGCGTCCTGTCCAGGGTGGACCCCGCCTCACACCTAATGTCAGCTGGGATCGGCTCCAGCCCCTGCGACCCCGACCCCGGGATAAGCGGTTGAAGATGAATGAATGAATTCCTTGAAACGTACCAAAAAACAGAACCTATATCACAAATAAAAAGTCTAAACCTATTTGGTGTTTGACAAACAAGTGTCCTTCTGAATGTTGAACATATAAATGAAGCTCTGGTCGTTATTCTGTGGCACTGAGTTCCTCTGAGAATATATTTAGTCTACTGTAAAACGTGCAGCGCAGCATAAATACATGAGTAAACGAACACCTCGGGTGAGAAATGTATAGTCGGACTTAATGGCGAGGCTTTTACACAGGCTCCCTCCAATTACACAGGTTTGATGAGTGTCTTGCTAACGGTCCGTACAGTCGATATATTGACTGTTGGCAGATAAGAAGGGACTGAAAAAACAACCAATACTTCTGCTCAGGAGCCTCAGCCGACGTTGCTATGGAGAAGAAGCCCCGGCGATGTTGGCTTTAGCAAATTTGAATCATTATCTTTGCAATTGGGAACAAAAACGCAGCGCCATGCTAAAGTCATCTCACAGTAACACAGAAACATGTAATTGGTGGCTTCATCTCACTGTAAGCAGCCCATGCATCATCATCGGTGTATTTCACTTCTTATGTGAAAGAACCAGACGTGTTGTAATGCAGTTGCTTTGGCGCTGCATACTCTCTACTGTCCATGTCCCTGCTGTTATTTATGAAGAAAATAAACTGGACTCCTGGAGCCCATGATGCCTGATGTGACTTTGTCTCCCACTTACCTGCCACTGAGCAGCTTCAACCTGAATTTAACTGCACAAACGCCGATGTACCATGAGTAAAAGTACCTTATCTTGGGTTAAATGATCTGCTTCTTACTATAGGATAGTTAAGTTAGTCTAGTAAGATAGCTAGACTGAGAGAGCGGGCCTGAGAGAGGTGGGCTTTTGTAGAGCCCGTTTGCACATGTACGAGCACGAGCATGAGGCCTACGGCGGCTCTGAGGTCATTTCCTGTGCGCCTGTTGGGACATAGAAAAAAGAAGGAGGGACCATGCGCGGACATTTAAAACAATGGCGGTGAAAGGTTCACGTTGGTGTGATGCGGAGGTGGAGTGTTTACTGCAGATTTGGTCGATGAAAAGATTCAAAAACAGTCGACAAGACGCACAAAAACTCTGAGGTTTACGGAAAGATCTGGAAACAAAGCCACGCATCGCCATGACGTCATCAATGCGTGTGACGTGTTACGGCGTGATGACGTATGGGCAGCAAGAAGCATTCTCCGAGGCCCAGGTAGTGTGAGTACAAACGGGCCTGGAGGGGGGACAAGGACACTAAAGCCAGTGTGAGTGCGCCCTAACTGCATCAAATGCCAATGTACCATGAGTAAAAGCACCTTAACTTGGGTTAAATGATCTGCTTACTATAGGATAGTTAAGTTAAATGTTGTCTCAAGCATTAAGCATGAGCAGAGAGCAGTGAGTCCAATACATTTTCATTCTAGTCACAGTTTTAGCAGCAATGCATTTGGACAAAACTGGAACTGGAGCGATGTATAAAATTATAGCTGCAGAATCATAACTTCTCAAACAGAGCCGAGCTATTCAGCTTCCCAAAATAGCCCTGCGGTGAAGTGAGTGCGTTAGGAGAGCCGCACAGACACGACGGGCAACCGCTGGACTAAAATCACCACAACACCATTTTCCTCCAGATCCATAATGGATGACAGTCACAACTAAGACGTCTCTCATCGCCGGTTCACAGAGGGTCAACACCCTCCCGCTCGCACAAGCAGACGGAGCTGAGTGGAGCCGAATGGCTATAATCTGTCACATCCAATCAATTGAAGCACTCCAGAATGAAAGGAGAGCAGGGTGATATTAAAGAACAGAGAGAAGGAAGAAGGGAGGACGCAGATCAGACCCACTGAATATAGAAATATATATATAATATTATATATAACATGGAAAGAGGGGGGTTGTTGGGAAATGTAAAGTCAACTGCAGAGACCGAGAGGACTTCAATCAAAACCTCCACTTGAATAAGTCATGTCTTTCTAATAGACTCCAGGAAATAGCCATGAATATATAAAGAGGGAATATGCATTAATCAGATCCTCTTACCTCCTCCTCTTTGTGGGCACACAGAGAAATTGTCCCTTTTCAGTCACTAATCTGGCACAGTGACAGAGGCACGGAGGAGCAGGGAGAGATGAAGAGACAGGGGAGCAGACAGGGAGAGAGAGGAGTGGTACTCCCCAAAGAGCTCCGCAGGCAGCTGGGGGCTGCGGCAGGCAAATCAAAATATATTGTATTAATAATCCACGCACACCATCTCTTTTCTCTTCCTCTTATTTCAACGCATTACCCAAAGGGCACCTGGGCATGTCATCAATCCATACAGGCGAACAACATGGAGCAGTAAATAAGATAAGACTGAGAGGAAATTAAGCATGATGGCTGCTTTCAAGTCCTGTGGCACCTGTAACCTTTCCCCGAGCACAGGAGAGGAGGGGGGGGGGGGGGTGGCCGGCAGGGCGGGGGTAGACCGGTAGATTACCCCCCCCCCACACACACACACACACACACACACACACTGATGCCTTTATTCATTTAGCTCCAGAAACAGCTGGGACGCTTTCGTTTCACTCTACGCTTGGCTAGACTGTCTGCAGGAGTTAGGGAGTGAGTGAGTGAGTGAGCGAGTGAGTGAGTGAGTGAGTGTGTGAGTGAGTGAGTGAGCTAATGACTGAGTGAGTGAGTGGGTGAATGAGTGAATGAGTGAGTGAGTGAGCGAGTGAGATAGTGAGTGAGAGAGTGAAATAATGACTGAGTGAGCGAGTGAGTGAGTGAGCGAGTGAGATAGTGAGTGAGAGAGTGAGCGACTGCGGCTAGACTGTGTGCAGGAGTTAGGGAGTGAGTGAGTGAGCGAGTGAGTGAGTGAGCGAGCTAATGACTGAGTGAGTGAGTGAATGAGTGAATGAGTGAGTGAGTGAGCGAGCGAGATAGTGAGTGAGAGAGTGAGCTAATGACTGAGTGAGCGAGTGAGTGAGCGACTGAGCGAATGAGTTAGTGAGTGAGTGTGTGAGTGACCGAGTGAGCGACTGTGGCTAGACTGTGTGCAGGAGCGAGTGAGTGAGTGAGCGAGTGACTGAGTGAGCGAGCGAATGAGTTAGTGAGTGAGTGAGCGAATGAGTTAGTGAGTGAGCGAGCGAGTGAGCTAATGAGTGAGTGAGTGAGCGAGTGAATGAGAGAGTTGCCGCTGGCTACGGCTTGTCACCTGCACTGCAGCGGGAGCTAAATTTAGAATTGAATTGTTCTGCCACCAAATAGATAGACAGACAGACAGACAGACAGACAGACAGACAGACAGACAGACAGACAGACAGACAGACAGACAGACAGACAGACGGACAGACAGATAGATGGATAGACGGTCGGATGGACAGACAGACAGAAAGACTGATAGAGGCTTAATGGCTTAATAAAATGCATAAGTACTGGGGCAAAGGCAAATGGAGGAAATGAGTCTGTGAAAGACCGATAGAAAGAGACACAGAGAGAAATCAGATGGCAGGAGGTTGGTGGGAAGCACCAGCTGCCATCCACTCTTTCATTTCTCTCTCTCTCTTTCTTTTGCTCCTTCCATCTCTCTGCATCTTAGTCATGATCAGAACACTGGGCTTTGTGGCTCTGTCGCTAACACGCGGGCGAGCCCGGGCACGTTGGGGGCTTGTGTGGCCGTGCGTGGGATGGTAATCAGTGTGCTAATGCTAGCGTCTGGCCTTTTGTTCCAGCTCAGCCCAGATGTAAAAGACACACACACACACACACACACACACACACACACACACACACACACACACACACACACAAAACCCCTCAGTTTCACATAATAAACACACTGGCCTTGTTTACTATTGGCATCTCACTGATCTTTCTCTGCCACAGCTGCAGGAGAATGTGAATTTTTAGCCTAATCGTCTCTGTAGCATTCTCCTGGACGTCACCAGAGGCTCGAGTCAGGCGATCCGTGATACAACAACTGTATATTTCATGTAGCATTATTTCTTTTATATTCCAGATGGCTGTTCAGGCTGACAGGGAAGACTTCATCCTGTTGTAACAAATGCGAGGAATTTAGGATAAAAAATACCTCCCGTATGGTAGGAATTACCTCTTAGCAGTACACCAAATGCGGCACCATACCAAATGATATGAATCATGCATCTAAAGCTGCATTCACATCATGGTGAGTTTACTGTAAAGTGCGGTTGGCGGGTAAACGTGCAAGGCTGCAAGTGAGAATGACGCAGGAAGTAAGAATGTTAATACATCTCATCTTCAGCCTCTTATCCGGGGTCGGGTCGCAGGGGCAGCAGCTTTAGCAGGGACCCCAAACGTCCCTTTCCCGGGCCACATTAACCAGCTCTCACTGGGGGATCCTGAGGCGTTCCCAGGCCAGTGTGGAGATCTAATCTCTCCACCTGGTCCTGGGTCTTCCCCGAGGCCTCCTCCCAGCTGGACGTGCCTGGAACACCTCCCTAGGGAGGCGCCCAGGGTTCATCCTTACCAGATGATCCTGAACCACCTCAACTGGCTCCTTTCAACGCAAAGGAGCAGCGGCTCTACTCCGAGTTCCTCACGGATGCTGAACTTCTCCCCCTCTCTCTAAGGGAGACTCCAGCCCCCCTCCTGAGGAAACACATTTCAGACGCTTGTACCCGTGACCTCGTTCTTTCGGTCATGAGCTGGGTCATGACCACAGGTGAGGGTAGGAACCAAGATTGACTGGTAGATCCAGAGCTTTGCCTTCCTCAGCTCTCTGTTCATCACAACGGTGCGGTAGAGCGACTGCAGCTCCGCCCCCGCTGCTCCGATTCTTCGGCCAAACTCACGCTCCATCGTCTCCTCACTCGTGAACAAGATCCCGAGGTCCTTGAACTCCTTCACTTGGGGTCAGGACTCATTCCCGACCTGGAGTAACAATCCACCGGTTTCCTGCTGAGAGCCACGGCCTCAGATTTAGAGGTGCTGATCCTCATCATTAATACAGTCAAAGGTAAATCCCTTCCATCCTAATTGTCAACACAACTAAATAATAATTATGACTTATTCATAAGTTCACGTTGCACATTTTGGATGTGGATTCAAATATTATTGAAGTTGTGGAAACAAACCATCATGTGTTTTCCCTGCTGTTGCTCATATGTGTTTGAGTATAAGTGTGTAGCACGCAGGCTGAAATTAGAGAAGTGTTATGAGCACTCTCAACAAATTCATCAGGGTTTATTAATAAAGCTCGGCAGCATCAGCATCAGCGGTTTATGACTTCTCTAATTGTGAAGTTTATTGAACCCTACACTCAACCTGAGAGACTCCACTGCATGTTTGAGGTGTGTGTGTGTGTGTGTGTGTGTGTGTGTGTGTGTGTGTGCGCTCCTTGCAAGGTCTGATTCACTTCCTATCCTGAATGCTTTTTCATTATATATTTATTATTGATTAGATACTGTATATATTTCTCCCAGCCAACCTTTGGATTGTCAATCAATATGCTGATTGCATTTCCAACTCTATGGATTGAAGAAAGTAATAGACAGTAATTGATAGGAAGTAAAAGGGAGAGGACACAATGAATGTTATAGAACTGAGGGCGCACTCACACTGTCCCTCCGTCCCGTGCCCGAGCACGTCTCATGACTAAAGTCTGGTTCCTTTGACCAGTGTGAGTGCAACCGTACCGCGTCTAGGAGCGGCACACTTGCCGTCCATGGCCCGTTTTGGAGAGGTGGGCTTTAGTAAAGCACGTTTGCACGTGTACGAGCACGAGCGTGCGCACGTGTACGAGCATGAGGCCTACGGCGGTTCTGAGGTCATTTCCTGTGCGCCTGTTGGGACGTAGAAAAAAGAAGGAGGGACCATGCGCGGACATTTCAAACAATGGCGGTGAAAGGTTCACGTTGGTGTGATGCGGAGGTGGAGTGTTTACTGCAGAGTTGGTCGATGAAAAGATTCAAAAACAGTCGACAAGACGCACAAAAACTCCGAGGTCTACGGAAAGATCTGGAAACAAAGCCACGCATCGCCATGACGTCATCAATGCGTGTGACGTGTTACGGCGTGATGACGTATAGGCAGCAAGAAGCATTCGCCGAGGCCCAGGTAGTGTGAGTACAAACGGGCCTGGAGGGGGGGACAAGGACCCTAAAGCACGGGGCACGGGACGGACGCACAGTGGGAGGGCGCCCTTAGAGACAGACGGACAGATTCACCCGTAGCATCATCTGTGGTGGTGCAGAGGACCAATTTATATTATATTTGATTCGATTCCCCTGTTCCTCTATTTCTTTTTGCCTGTGTGTGTCTTTCTGCTCTGTAATCGCTCAGGGAGGCGATGGCTTATATCACATTGGCTGACAATCGGGGCCTCACTCGTGCCCTGAAGGGCTGCAGGCAAGGCCAGGGAGACGCTGAGCTCCACAGCTCGAAGGGAAATGTAATGCATTTTCAAATTATTTGAATTACACCGCAGTCCTCATCTATTGTCATGTCGGTGTCCTTGAGCTCGACTCTGAACCCCTACCTGCCCCTCTACCGTGCACGTTGACCTCTGTGGTGAGAAGCAAACATGCAAGCGTGCATCTCAGGAGGGGAGATGAAGAGAACGAGTCCTAATTGAGCTGGATGTGACGTGGAGGGGTGCAGAAGGGCAAAGAAAAACATACATAGGTAGGGATGTTGACCATGAGGTTGGCTTGGCTCATTAAGACTGTGGGAAACACAAGCGGTGAATTGTGCATGAGAACACAATTCACTGGGTTTCATAACACAAATGTGTGCAACCCCGAGACCTGTGTGTGTGGCTGCTGCAGAGAAAAACAGGAGCGCAGAACGTGTCACACATTTTTATTTATCTAATTATCATTTCCCCTGTCTCCTCCATCAGAGTGTTTCTCCAGGAACCCTCCTTGAAAAAATAATTAGAAATTGCTCTCTCACAGCAACACATTCCTCACGCCGTCCCCTATCACAAAGACGACAAACTGCCAAATGACGCAGACATAAATTATCAGATCGTGATCGCTCCTTGGCTGAACAGGTGCAGAGATCGACACACTGGTGAGGGAAACAATTTCAAATCATTCGAATGCAAAATTGAAGTAAAAAAAATCACATCTCCACTGTTGTGGTGTTTTATTACCCCTCCTCTTTTTTACATTGCTTCATCCATCAAATGCGTAGAGAAGGGCCCGTATAGCCGTGTTGACTGCATCCGAACGCACCGATGGAAACCGAATCTGCTTTCCGCAGAACATGCCGGAATGAGATTATTTGAACGGTTGCAAGATTGGTGTTGGTGAATTGTGTAAAATAGTTTTTTTTATATACAGTTTGGAGTTTATTTTAAATGCTGGTATAAAGAAGAGTATTAGGTTATCTGTGTTTTGGTCGGATATACTGGGATTGCTTACTCCAGGTAGGGAATGAGTCCTGACCCCAAGTGAAGGAGTTCAAGTACCTCGGGATCTTGTTCACGAGTGAGGGGACGATGGAGCGTGAGTTTAGCCGGAGAATCGGAGCAGCGGGGGCGGAGCTGCAGTCGCTCTACCGCACCGTTGTGCTGAAAAGAGAGCTGAGGAAGGCAAAGCTCTGGATCTACCGCTCAGTCTTGGTTCCTACCCCCACCTGTGGTCATGAAAGCTGGGTCAGGACCCAAAGAACCAGGTCCAGGTCCAAGCGTGTGAAATGTGTTTCCTCAGGAGGGGGTCTGGAGTCTCCCTTAGAGAGAGGGGGAGAAGTTCAGCATCCGTGAGGAACTCGGAGTAGAGCCGCTGCTCCTTTGCGTTGAAAGGAGCCAGTTGAGGTGGTTCAGGATCATCTGGTAAGGATGAACCCTGGGCGCCTCCCTAGGGAGGTGTTCCAGGCACGTCCAGCTGGGAGGAGGCCTCTGGGAAGACCCAGGACCAGGTGGAGAGATTAGATCTCCACACTGGCCTGGGAACGCCTCAGGATCCCCCAGTTAGAGCTGGTTAATGTGGCCCGGGAAAGGGAAGTTTGGGGTCCCCTGCTGGAGCTGCTGCCCCTGCGACCCGACCCCGAATAAGAGGCTGAAGATGAGATGAGATGAGATAAAATGCTAATATCAATGAATTAATAATAATTACATATGTAAATGTCACTTGCTTTGACTTTATCCTCATCATAATAACATGTGTTCACTCCCCCACACAACACAGGAACGTCGGTATCAGTTGACATAAGCTGAAAAGTAAAGCACTCCCCATACAATGACATAGCTAACACTAAGCACAGGCATTCATGTCATGGATTATGTTAAAGAACATGTGATTAAGAATATATTAAGGTCCCTGAGGTCCCTGCGCTGATGGTTACATGTGTCACATCATGCAAGTGTGACTGTAGCAGCTGTTCAGATGAACCAAAGAAGAGATCATTACCTGCAGCTATGTCCAGAATAATTCAACTCAAAGTCTGACTAGAGCTGAAACTGAAATAAATAAGTCTTCATAACTCCTGGTCCACGGCTGAACTCGAGCACATACACCGTACAGTGACTGTGCTCCATCTGCGGTGGAATAGCCTTAAAAAAACATGCCAATCATGGAACGAGAAAGTGATAATGGACCGGAGAAAAATCAGATTCCTCCCCAGCTGCGTGTGAACACAGGCTTTAGAGCAGTGTTTCCCAACCTGGGGGGCGTCAAAGATCCAGGGGGGGTCGCGAAGGGCTCTTGATTTTAAGGGGTTTAATAATTTTAATGTAATTAAAATTGTAAATAAATGAGTAGGCTAAGCATTTAATTCATATATGTGACAAAATCAACTAAATCCAAGAGCCACATTAAACATTTACTCGTGTATTTCAAATTTTAGATAAATGAATAAGTTACAGGCCGATATCACGAGGAACAGAGCGTGTGTGACTTGAACGCCCAGCCTGGTCTCACCAAAAGGCGTGTGAATGACACGCTATTTCTCTCAAGCCATCTCGCATATAATTACAACGCATGTCATGATTTTTGCGTGTCATTTCACGCCATGTAGTCTCAATTGACTTGTATTGTGCAGAGATGGCGTTGTCATTTCACGCACAAATGTCATTGAGGGAAAATCCACATGTTGGTGGAGCTTTCTGTCAGAGGGTTGTTTTTAAATCAATATTTCATGTGAAGGATGGCTGAAATAACGGGCGTGAAATGCCCTTACCCTAACCCTGACCCTAACCCCTAACCCTAACCCTAACCCCAGCCCTAACCCTAACCCTAGCTCTAACCCTAGCCCTAACCCTAACCCCAACCCTAACCCTAACCCTAACCCCAGCCCTAACCCTAACCCTAGCTCTAACCCTAACCCTAGCTCTAACCCTAACCCTTACCCCTAACCCTGGGGAACTACGGGCGTTAAATGACACGCGAAAAGCTTAATATGCGTAGACATGCACGCGAAAAGTCATGCAAGTCATGAAAAGTGGCGTGCTATTTATACACCCTCCCATGAGACCACGTAGGAATGCCTCACGTGCAGCAGTCGTTGCTAGGCGGAGCTAAGGGAGAGATGGCGAAACGTCAGGTAGAGGAGACTGCGGAAAAAGAGGGGCTACCAAGAAAGTTATATTCTGAAGAAATATGTTGTAATCATACACAGGTTCTCCTCATTGTCCCATGCTGTTGGGGGGGGGGGGTCCCTTAAGAAAAAGGTTGGGAACCCCTGCTTTAGAGTAACCACGTTATCTCAATTTAGATCAACATGATTCAGTCCCTGCCTGCAGTTGATCTTCAAATAGCTCAGGTTTCTTGTGTGTGTGCATGTGAGGACGGTGACGTCTTCATCCATCAAACGCTAACAGTCTTTATACAACCTCAGCTCAGTTTGGGGGACGAGAAAATGGAAAAACGAGCCAACATCAAGAAAAATGATGTGCGGCTTCAAATAAGAGATGCCCTTAATGGATCAGCAGGAGCGACGGAGAGGAGAGAGCTCTCTCAACCCCGGCATAAAGAGGATGGGAATGGGTTGAGTCCTCCAGGTCAATGCTCGTGTCTCCTCAGAAATGGAAGATTCACTTTTCAGTTAAGCACAGATGTTAAATTGAGTTTCATGCTATGAAGCCAAGTCCTATTTACACATCCCTCTAAATTCACACAGCACTGTTTGGAAAGCCTGTTATGCTCCCTAATGATCATCCTAAAGGGACCGTAGGACGCACTGTCTGTGTAAATGCAGTCTTCAAAACAGACCAAGACCAAGTTAAAGGTTGAATGTGGAGAATGAGCAGAATACCTCCATCTAGTGTCTCAAGACTGGGTGTGCGTTTGAATGGCGTTCCTCTCCTTTCTCTCAGTCCATGGAGTGAATGCTCGGCCTATAGTGACTCTGGTTGTTGCCCGTCTCCGCTCACTCAGCTGCTGGGACAAAGAACGCCCCCTTCACTGAGGCTCCCAAGCAGCTGCAGGATTGGCTAACTCCATTTCACCCAGTGCCAGCCTACAGTAGCTGCACCCAACAACAGACAACCCTGGCAACCAGCAACGCCCAACGCTATTGGCTGCTCCCATGGAAACACAACGGGACAGGAAGTCATTGTCAAACCCGTCAAAAAAAGCTTTAAATATAAATTCAGACTAAATATATATATTTGTTTTTATGGAAAAGCAATAATCTCATTATTTACACCTCATTTGTTTTAGCTTTTAATAAAGATGCTACATATTCAGGCTTTAACGTACATTTAGTACACAAACGTTATATAAATATGCATAAAAACGTATTGGAATTTGTAAAGAATTAAAAATAAATAACATAAAAAACATTATTTTAACAAATCCACAGGGTGATTCAAAGTGCGTTACACAAGATACACAAGTCTAAAAGAGAAAAATAAACTATAAAATGCATTGTTCAGATGTTAAAAGAGCCTAAAATGATCTAACAACAAAGGAAACAAATTGGTTTCTTAGCAACGAACATTAAGCTAAATGCTAAAGCTAATGCTAAAGTGGCTTCAAGTGTAATTCTGATGTCAGGCCGAGAGGGCGTGGCTCCAGGAAAACTGACGATATTGAAGTCAAATAAAATCTTTCATAAATACAAAGTCAAAAATGATATTCAGAAATAATGCCCGTAGGCACCCCCATCGCCTCACGCCCGACAGGGACAAGTGGTTGAAGATGAATGAATGAATGAAACAATGTGAATACAACATCTAAAGCCGTATCATCAGTCTCCTTCAGTTGCATTATGTCGATGCAGCACATCCTGAAATATATTGAGATATTTAAGTTGGATACAATATTGTCATGGAGCGGCACGGTGCTGTGGTGGTTAGCACTGTCGCTTTACAGCAAGGGGTTCCTGGTTCGAATCCCGGCTGGGGCCCTTCTGTGTGGAGTTTGCATGTTGTCCCCGTGTCTGTGTGGGTTTTCTCCGGGTTCTCCGGTTTCCTCCCACAGTCCAAAGACGTGCAGGTGTTCGGTTCATTGATGACTCTAAATCACCCGTAGGTGTGAATGGTTGTCTGTCTCTGTTCGTCTCTATGTGTCCTCTGCGATAGACCGGCATCCTGTCCAGGACGGACCCGGTCTCACGTCCGATGTCAGCTGGGATCGGCTCCAGCACCCCCCTAACCCCCCCCACCCCCACTCCGACAGGGACAACATACAGTACATGTACCATCTCAGCAGCGAATGACTTGCAGTGTGTTTTTGTGGCATATTTGAAAATGTATCTTGAGGATATCGTTGCCGTGACGTCACAGGTCAGTGTTACGCTGAATTATTGGAGCCTGACCAGAAGGATTTCCGTGTGTCATGAGAACACAGTTCAGGGATTATCCTGTTTATTCGGCTGCATTGCAACACAAGACACTCAAGCACTGTTTATCCAGAAACTGATGCTGCATCAGTTGATTTTCTCCCCACATCAGTGTGCACAGTCACTGCCCCAGGGGGCCATTGGCGAGTGTGCTTCTCATGCTGCGGTCTGAGCCCAGCAGTCGGTCTCTGTGGCAGACTGAGGCCAGCACATGATTCCCTGCTGGTCACCACTGAAGTCTCCCTCATCCCTCAGACCCAGTCACAGATGAATGGCCTGGTGTCTGAATGCAGACGCGTCGTCTTCTCAGATAATCAAAGGCAGGGCAGACTGATGTCGAGAGAGAGTTTCTTCGAACACAGAGAATAAACAAAAGCAGAAAGAGAAAAAGATGAGATGTGGTGTTTGCAGAAGGACTAAATTGTGTGTTTTGGTGGCATTTTCAGTGCTGCATGATCTTTGAAATGGGCTTAAACTCAAAATATACTGAACTGGTTCATTATAGAAAAGAATAATCAGCCCATGAGATTTAAACAAGGGTGCAGTTTGTTGTTTTGTTGCTTCAGCGTCCACTGATGTGAAGCCTGATCGTGTCCGTGCAGCAGGTTTTCAGAAGGGTGAGAGACTGAGAGATGTGTTGCATTACTGCCGCTCTGTCTTCAGTCGGCTCAGACCAACATCAGAGTAAAGAAGAGGCTTTCATTGTGGCCTCAATGCATGTAGAGTATACATCATTAATCATTTCATTCAGCTGCAGTGATTTGCTGCAGTGTTTTACTCCATTGGAACCAAAAGCCTTCAATCATGTCAGCCAATGGAAAACCGTGTCTCTCAGTGTTCCCTCATGAATCCCTTGTGACACTGTACTTGGGCTGGTGCCCTTCTGTGTGGAGTTTGCATGTTTCAGCAATTTCAGTCAAAAGCAACTGGACTTGATTATTTGTCTAGGAAGACGTTTCACCTCTCATCCAAGAGGCTTCATCAGTTCATGTACGCATCTGACCAGGACCAGGACCAGGCTGGGACTGGACCAGGACCAGGACCAGGCTGGGACTGGACCAGGACCAGGACCAGGACCAGGCTGGGACTGGACCAGGACCAGGCTGGGACTGGACCAACTAATTGGTGTGGCAATCCAGGTATTTAACCTCTCACAAGGCCGATGATGTCACTGGAACCCTTTGTGCTCCAAGTGCCAACGCCCGTCGTTAGAGTGGCAGTCGTTGGTGGAAGTAGGTCTGGACTTCGTTGGTGCTCTATTGAGTCTTAACAAGTCTTATTTTACCCCTCTTTCAAACCATCTCTGTCCAGGATGTGGACATTGTTGTTATCAAAGGAGTGGGCTTTCTCCTTCAGATGTGAGTGGACAGCAGAGTCCAGGCCTGAGGAGTTAGCTCTCCTGTGTTGGGCCGTGCATTTGTGCAGTGGTGGTTTTGTTTCTCCAGTGTAAAGATCTTTGCGTTCCTTGTTGCATTAACAGCATGAACCAGATTGCTTTTGTGGGTGTGGTGTTCCGTCCTTGGGATGAACTGGTCTCTGTCTGAGTGTGTTACTGGGTTTGAAACACATATACATGATTTTTGTACTCTGGGTTTCGTTCTGTGGGATGTCCGATTGAGTAGTCGATCTTGACTAGGGTTTGTATGTTTGCAGGAAAAGTCATTGTTCTGTTTTTCTTTGTTTTTGTTGTTGTTTGCTTTTGTTTTGTTGTGTTTTTAATATGCATAACTTTAAATAATTAAATAGAAAAAATGGCTGCCACTCTGACCATTCTGCTGTGCCGATTTGAATGGAAATGTCCAATTTAATTACATATTGGACTAATCAGTAACAACATACTTCGTCTCTTTGAGCTTCATTAAAACTGGACCATTGCTGTAGCTGTCTTTGAGGTTTTGACCTTTAATTATAGAGTTCCCATTACGCCAATCAGTGTATTCTTTAAATGTCAGAACAGTGTCACAGTGACCAGCTTTATCAAAAGTGGACCAGTGCTGTCCAGCAGATGGAATTAAAATAATCCTTTAATTGAAGCACACACGCAGATTGATATTTGTAGGGCGACTTTACCCTGGACAATCAAAAGATGCGTCTACATCAGAGTCTGCGTCCTCCCAGCCTGCTTTAGTTAGGTACAACCACTTCATTTAGAGATTTATGAGATACCCATTAGTGCTTCAGTAGAGACTGATTGATGGGTTGGTCGTATGTAACACTAAATCCTTAATAGCATGTGAAATAGCAGAGATGAATACATGTGTTAGTAACCCTTAAACCTGCTCCCACGCTGGGAGCACGTCCCCCTTTTGATAGATTTATCATATCAAGGACTGTTTCTCCATCTGCAGTTTCCAGGCTTCCATCAGTTTCCCCTCCTCTCAGTAATGAGTCAACCCATTATTTTTATTCAACTTCTTAATGTCGATCACGAGTGGTCTTTTCCTTCAGCCTGCAAGAAGCAACACAACGGGGAGCCGAGGCCTGGAGGCAGCAAGAGACTGATGAGGGAGAGAGGCTGAGCTGACACTCTTTGAGTTTAACCCCATGGTGGCTAATTAACCTTATCATCACTGCAACACCTGAGAGTGTGCATGTGTGCATGCGTGTCTGATTATACTGAGAGCATACATTTGCCTCTGCCGTCGCTGGTGACATTTCCTTCCATTGACTTCCATTTTCCATTGGTGAAAGTTTCCCACCTACCCTTCCTCCCACCAACCCTGTCCACCTCTACAGTCTTAAAGCGGTCTATACTGTATACGACTCATTACCTTTGTAACAAGGGCAGATCTGTCTCTTCACTTTAGTGTCACTGTAGGAATACAGCATTAATGACTCAATGGCCACCAGCTGTTTGTTAAAAAGGACCTGTTGTCAAGACCTCAATCTTTTACTTTCAAGTTTGTTCTTCGCCCTTCAGAAGCTGAATCTCACAATTATACAGGACAGCAGTAACCAAAGGCCAACCGAGGGCCACCCTGCATTGACATTTATTTGAGTATGTGCAACAAAGACTAAGATGTGAAGACTGCTGTGGTGGATGGACATTTAACACATTGCCAACCTTGGTGCTGGAGACCACAGCCCAAAGTCAATCTTCTATTGAGTGTGCTGCCTCTAAAACAGCCAGTCCATAAAGCATTTCATACGCGCTGCATTTTCTCCCCATGCAGGAAGATTATTATCATCACTCCCCAATCTCTGTACTGAGCTTGGTGTATCTCTGTGGGATTAACAAGGGCAGAGCCTGGAAGGATATCAACTCTGTATGTATCTGGCTGTTAAATCGTGACATAACACCCTTTCAAATTATGATTTCCGGGTCCAAGCCGGTCCGAACGCCGCAGTGCCGTGTTCCCCTTTGTTTGAACAGATCTGAGTTTTTAAAAAACAACGTAATTGATGTCTACCTGACCAAAGAGGAGATCATAATTGTTCACATGTCGTTGTTTTGTTACAATGGAGCGTTTGGAGCCGGAAATCGTATTTTGAAAGGGCGTTACGTCAGATTTGTTCTTCACAATATAATCTGTTCCATGAGATTGATGGGTGATGTTCACTTAGTTACGTTGTACTGAAATTCAGTGCCTATCTTTTTTCTTTATGGTCTCCCATATTACATTGGCTTATTAAGTAACTTCTCATGGTAGAGTGTTTGATGGATGCAGGACTTTCTTTTAAGACTCTGTACATCCATCACAAGCTGAACCTAAGCTGAAGAGGTTGGGGTCACCGGCGACATGGTGGTGTGGTGGTTAGCACTGTTGCCTCACAGCGTGGGTTTTCTCCGGGTTCTCCGGTTTCCTCCCACAGTCCAAAGACGTGCAGGTGTTCGGTTCATTGATGACTCTAAATCACCCGTAGGTGTGAATGGTTGTCTGTCTCTGTTTGTCTCTATGTGTCCTGTGATAGACTGGCGTCCTGTCCAGGGTGTGCAGGGTACACCCTGGACAGGACGCCCGATGTCAGCTGGGATCGGCTCCAGCCCCCCGTGACCGCGACAGGGACAAGCGGTTGCAGATGAATGAATGAAGGTTGGGGTCACCAGCTCACAGGAGAAGCCTGGGAGACCAAACTCAGAGAACTGTGCTCTCAAATTATTTTTCTCGATTTAACTAGATGTTAAATCTTCATGTAGTGTAAGTTTGCATTTAAGAAATAACTGCCTTTTTAAAATATAACTTTATTTAATGACGTCCCGGTGTAATCAAAACACATAACCCAAATGTTCAGTGATTCACAATGAAACAAACATTGTCTTGTGAGCATAGTTCTGGCAACACACAAGTGTGTGTTTGTTGCAAAGCTTCAAATGTCGTCTGTGATCACAGTTGGACGCTTCACATTCTCCGGCCTAGAACAAAAAGATCTGAAACAATGACATGAACAGCGGACGACAGTGAACCTGCTTAGTGTCTGGCTTTCAATTCATCAAGTCTTCCCCCCAGACATCTTTGTCTCTGCTGTAGTATGTCGTTTCACACCCTCTGTGTTTCCCCCAGCCACACTGATGATTTCTATCTTATGTCCTTTGCAGGAAATAAAGAGAGGGAGAATGACTAAATTAAAGAGATGGGAGAATAGTGCTTTTGTGAGAATGAGCTCCTTAGAGACAGCTAAAGCCATAGAGATCTCTTTGCGTGTCTTGGTTCAGCGGAGGTGCCTCACAGGAAGGTGCGAAATAGAAATCACCTTCATCTGTGTAACATGTTTAATGTGATCCTGAAGGGGTTTACGCTGGGGTGCTTCTTTAGGACCGTGTTGTTACAGCGCGGTCAGTTTTAGTGAGTAGGAGTCGGCAACGGTTGCTCAGTCCGCGGGGAGTTGGCTTGGGAACCGGAGGGTCAGTTCAATTCCCACACAGACGAAGTACGGAGTGGGGACTGGCAGCTAGAGAGGTGCACCTACTGGGCATTGAGGTGTGTTTGAGCAAGGCGCCGAACCCCGAACTGCTCGGGGTGCCATCCTCACTAACAACACACATACATTATGCATGTCTATAGGTCACACACACACACACACACACACACACACACACACACACACACACACACACACACACACACACACACACACTCACTAAGAGACACTGTGCACAAATACACTCATGCACAGAACGAAAAACCTCCTTGTAGGCTCAAAGTAAGCCTTCTTCTGCTTCTACATGCAGTAGAAAATTCACAATTCAATCCGTCACATTTATATCATCATCTGCACCAATATACCACATGAACACACGGATACATTCATTCATTCATTCATCTTCAACCGCTTGTCCCTGTCGGGGTCGCGGGGAGCTGGAGCCGATCCCAGCTGACATCGGGCATGAGGCGGGGTCCACCCTGGACAGGACGCCAGTCTATCACAGGACACATAGAGACGAACAGAGACAGACAACCATTCACACCTACGGGTGATTTTAGAGTCATCAATGAACCAAACACGTGCATGTTTGAAGTAAATCTACAAAATCTGGGAGACTTCTAAGAGATGAATAGCTAGACTGAGAAACATGGACATGGTTTCATGAGACAGATATTAAAGTGTTGAATTCTCTTTCTGGATTTGTTAAGGAGTGAGAACATAAGAAAACATACCTGTCTGACTTTACTGCTCGGTGTTATTGTCTGTCCCTGCCTCCAGTCCAAATATCATCCAACACACAAACGCAGACGGGCGCACAAATGCTCTCAGACACACACCAAAAACACACAGCGACACACAATCTCATATGTGCACAGCGGGTGCTTTACAAGAGAGAGTGGGAAAGCTCTATTACTCTTCCTCCTTTCACAATTTCTCAGGGGGTCTTAAAAAGTAATGTGTTTTCAAATGCAGGGCTCTGGCTTGTCGCAGGGCCTGGCTGGCTGTGATATATGAGCGGAGAAACAAGCGAAAGGGCAGCTGCAGCCATATAGAGCAGGCACTGAACACAGTGAAGTCTCAGGCTTTACAACAGTGTGTTATTGGAATGTGCTGTACACGGGTTACAAAAGAGAAAGAGGAGAAAACATAACAGGGTAAATTAACACAGAGAGAGAGAGAGGGAAGGGTGTGGGGGAAAAGCTACTGAGGCAGAAAGGTTTAACATCTTTTGCCGCGAGTATGTTTGAGGAGGAGACTGCCGAGGCGTGTCAACGGCTCAGGAGGTTTTCCGTCTGGAAATTAGAAAGTTTGAGTGTTAACGTGTCCTGGAGCAAGACACTGAACCCTGACCCGTCTAGAAAATTACTGTATGAATGCAGTCCAGCTAGTGCCGGAGCTTTATTACGACCAGGCATTACTGTAATATTATTACTTTGCCCAGTAATGAGTAGCGTATGGGATTAGCAGTTAAGCGAGTAGCTGTCACTCAAGTGACCACGCCCCTAATTAGACGTTAGACTGTAAAACACCGACCCTCACAGCCCGAATCCTTCCGCTGCTCCAAACTAGCATCTAGTGCATGTGTCATAGATAGTAGGCTATACTGCAAATCACTGTACGGCTACTTAATTAGCACAACAGAGCTAACAAGTTGTGTTCCTAAATCATCTGTTGGTTCAGTTGATCTAAGAGCAAACCATCTTGTCACTTATAGAAACACCTCCACACGAATGACCGCAGTCCAGGTTGAGATGACGGAGTTAGCATGCTAATGATGCTAATCCTGACAGCTAGCCTCTGAGGAGAAGTGAGGGCCAGCGGCTAACTGTCACTCAAGAGGCCACGCCCCTAATTATTCATAAACTTTAACCTCCAATAAAATAAAAACTAGCCTGGTACCAAATAAAATGCACCCTCTCAGTGTTGTCATGGAGATATGAGCTAAACACACAGACTAAAATGTTCTTTTGTCCTTAAACAGGTTTAATGATGCTGTGTAAACGGCCTGTTTAACATGGGGGTCAATGAGAAACTTCTCTGTTATGAAACCTGCCCCTAATGGACACTCAGAGAACTGCAGTTATTGGCACTTCCTGATTGACTGGATCAACCAACTTGATACCAAGTTTTAAGTTATAATGTAATATTATAACTTCTACAAGGGGGTCCCAACACTGACATCTATAAACCTTCCTCAGAGAAGGACTTCAGAAGCCCAGGGCTTGGATAGATCATCTCCTGTGTTTTTAAATGGACTCTTCTACTCTATTGCACTTTATTTTCTTATCATCATCTGTTATAATCTACTTTATTCCCTTTCACTCTTCCTCCTCTCTTAAATCACAGAGGCCAGTCATCCTGGCAGCCTATTAAAGTTAGTGGTTCACCGTGGTGCTACAACTGATAAAGACCCTCTGCGACCTAAAACAATTTCCCCATAAACTACCATCATTAAAATACATCCCATGTGTCATTTCTGTGTAAAGTCTATGATACCAGGGCACAGGGGTCAGGGGAAGAGACACTTTGCCTCTTTATTAGGTACACCTATAGAATTTAATGCAATCCAATACAACAGATCTGCCACATGGCCAATATTTCAGGCTTTCCAGTGGAGCCAGTGGACATCCAAGCCGAGACTTCCTCTTCTGAGCGCTGTTTACAGTCCAATCAGAAACTTGAGACGTGAGAATTGAGTTGTCCTCATTCGAACCCATGGGTTTGGTGCAGGCCCCCACCACAGTGACTTCCTGGAAGATCCAATAAGGGAGTGCCAAAAATGTCAGTGAGGGTCCACTAGGAATAGTTTGCACAATAGAGCAGTTTCTCATTGACCCCCATGTTAAACAGGCCGTTTTTAAAGCACAATTACACCTGTTTAAGGCCTTGGACAGATAACGTTCTAGTCTGTATGTTTAGGTCATATCTCCATGACAACACTGAGGGGGGGTGAATTGTTTTGTACCAGGCTAGTTTTTATTTTATTGGAGGTTAAAGTTTATGGATAATTAGGGGCGTGGCCTCTTGAGTGACAGTTAGCTGCTGGCCCTCACTTCTCCTTAGAGGCTAGTTGTCAGGGTTAGCATCATTAGCATGCTAACTCCGTCATCTTGACCTGGACTGCTGTCATTGTTGTGGTGGTGTTTCCATAAGTGACAAGATGGTTTTCTCTTTGATCAACTGAACCAACAGATGGTTTAGGAACACAACGAGTTAGCTCTGTTATGCTAATTAAGTAGCCGCACTTGCAGTATAGCCTACTATCTTTGACACATACACTAGATGCTAATCTGGAGCAGCAGAAGGATTTAGGTCGTGAGGGTCGGCGTTTTACAGTCTACAGTCTAAGTTTAAATCATAGATCATAAATGTTGCCTGCACTTCACTCACGGAGCCGGCGTTATCTCCGCTAGAGACACGACACAGTTTCCCCCCGGTCCCGGAAATAACTTTGACTTCCACTCCTGTTTATAGTAACGTGTTGTGTTAGCCTAGCTCCCGGGCTGTGGTGCTAATGTTGCTAATTCAGTATACGTCAGCCAGATGGACGTATCTCCCTCCCCCCAGCGTCACATACATGCCCTTTTTTGGTCAAAGGAAACGAGGCGGAGTCAAAGTCTGACAAGATGGAGACTCCTGTAGGCGAGGACGACTGGATCAAGTTGAGAGAACGGACCTTGACGGAGACGCTACATCCATTTTTTATACAGTCTGTAGTTTGAAGATTATATTATGGACAATGCCGTCTTCGTCTTTTGCTCTCCACACAGACTTTTTACCTCAAACAGCTACAAATGAAAACCAGAGCACTTCCACTTCTCAAGTGCTGTACTAGAGTGCTTTCTATTGATATGTGTTTCTAATATTCGGCCCACATCATGTTCATGAACGGGGTGGACTAAACATTACGTGTTTAGTCCAGTTCAACACCTCCAGTGCTGATCTGACGCCGTCGTTCAAAGTCGAACATTAGTATTTTTGTAAAAGTAAAATTTACAAATGAGCTGTTGATTATGGGGGTGTAATATAATAAAGTGGCCACTGAGTGTGTGTCCTAGGCTACACAAACAGAAGCAAACCTCGGAGAATATATATATATATTTATATTGTTGTATATGTGAAAGGTGCCATCTTGAATCACGTCCAGCATCCACTTCTCAGATTACATGCGAGAGAGTCTTTGCTCCACACACAGGAGAAGGGTCCTTCAGCAGCCACACCTGCCACCATCACACTCTCTAGTGACCAATATATATATACACACACACACACACACAAACACACACACACACACACACACACACACACACACACACACACACACACACACACACACACACACACACACACACACACACACACACACACACACACACACACACACACACACACACACACACACACACACTTGGCCTTATCACTCCACAGAGAGATCCATATTTGACCTGTATGAACAGGCTCATTTAAAACACAGACATTAATACACTTTTGATAAACATTTTTAAGAATAACAACACGTTTAGGTAAATCTGCAGCACGTTACAGTCACACTTTACCTGAACTTGGACATTAAACTAAAAAACACATCTAATGTTTAATACACTTCCCGCCTCCTTAAACCTCACTGCCATTCTCTTCCTGTCCACTAGATGCCCTCTGACTTTTTCTCCAGTCACCTCCCACGTCAGCCACTTCCTCCTGCCCTCCAATAACTTCCTGTCCCAGTCACCTGACCTCACCCCCACCCACAGATATGCAGATATTCAGCCAGCCCTCCTCCACTCACTCCTTGATTGTGCCTTGTAACCTGTAACCTGGAGTCTGCACCTGCTGCACCTTTTCCCTAGTTTGCCAGTGGATTCTCATCCCCTTGTGTTTGGACTTCCTCCCGTCACCAGTAAGCCTGCATCCTTTCATTTGTCTGTGTGTGTCATCACAGCAGACTGGGGTCCTGGAGACACCTACTCTAGCAGGGACCACCACTTACGCCATTTTGACTCTTTTGGCTGCTGTTTATGTCCCAGATTTTGTCACTGTCACGTCCATATGTGAGATTCAGTGTTTGATATGTGCATCGATATTTATCCCCGGCCCTTTGTCTTGCATGAGAGTAATGAGCAGCCGTAGCTGTCGGTGATTGACATGCACTGCATTCACTGATGCGACAAGGAATTTTAAGGTGATGAAGTGTAACTGTAGAGAGTAAAGAAAACCAATTAGAAATCTAATTAAACCTATAATCACTGAGAGTCCTGCTGCTTAATCTTGCCCTACAGTGAGCACATGTTGGCATGGGTACACCAATGGCTTTACCACATGGATGTTCTTCTATGAGAAAGTTCTGAACTCCGTACCGCCTCATTTCTAATGATTACACATGATTTGGACACAAAAAAATTGTTGTCAGAGGGCAAAATGACATAAAAACATGTGTAAACGGTGTTCACACACACACTAGCACTCATTAATGTGGACACACGTGAAAGATGAATCCTTAAATAACAAGTATGGTATTGGTTTTGCAGTGTTTGCACTCCTCACTGTAGCAGGCAGCTCTATACAGTGAGGGGCGCTCTAATTAGCTCTCCCTGTCTCTCCAAGTGCTTTCAGTCTCGGGCTGCACTAAACCTTAACCCTCCTGTTCTCCTAAGGGTCAATTTGACCCCATTTAATGTTTAACATCACTAAATAATGTCATTTTTTTGTTTTTTTGCTTTATATTTAAGACTTTTCCTCATTTTATGGGGACGACTCATAAAAAACCTAAAATTGTCATGATTATATATATTTTTTATTGTTCTTATCGTACATGTACTTGTCTCATCGTTGTTCCTTTGGGTCAGTTTGATAATCTGGATGATTTAATCATTATTATTATTGTTTATTTTAATATTCAAATATTATATGAGGTCAAATTCACGCTGCTGTCCTTGATAACGGACGTTACTTTAAAACACACACACAGAAATCCCTCCATGCAGGCGACACGGTGGTGTAGTGGTTGGCACCGTCACCTCACAGCAAGAAGGTTGAAGGTTCGCATCCCAGCTGGGGCCTTTCTGTGTGGAGTTTGCATGTTGTCCCCGTGTCTGCGTGGGTTTTCTCCGGGTTCTCCGGTTTCCTCCCACAGTCCAAAGACGTGCAGGTGTTGGGTTCATTGATGACTCTAAATCACCCGTAGGTGTGAATGGTTGTCTGTCTCTGTTCGTCTCTATGTGTCCTGTGATAGACTGGCGTCCTGTCCAGGGTGGACCTCGCCTCACGCCCGATGTCGGCTGGGATCGGCTCCAGCCCCCCCGCGACCCCGACCCCGAGATAAGCGGTTGAAGACGAATGAATGAATGATAAATAAATACATAAAGTACCCAACTCAACTTGAGTCACACATTGATTCTGATCATTTTCCAGATGTTTAAATTGCTACGGATAAGAATAAATGCTGTTAGTGAAATCTGAGGGCAACAGGAGGGTTAAGCTCCCCCAAACCCCTGCAGCAGCAGCAGCAGCACCTCCACCATCATAAGTCTGGTATCACAACAACTTGTGTGTCTTCATTGACCCTTTAACACCAAGTTCATCAACCAGGCTAAAAGGAAACATCACCACCAGCAGAAATGACATTAAATATTCCCTTTGATCGCTGACTTATCGTTGCACTTTTCCATTAAGCCTTCAGAAGCACGTTGCGTCCCAGTGGGATGAATGTTCTTTGTATTTTCAAGCGTGTCCGACAAAAATGGAAAGCTTTATTTGAATTAAATGACATCAATTTGAGGAGAGCGACACGCTGGTCTTGTTTCAGTTTGATGAGAGGAAACCATTGTTTGGAAACTGTGAGGACGTACGAGTCTCGTCGGCCTGTTGATTTCACTGTCCGACTCCGAGCTCTCAGCCATATTGCTGGAATAATGAAATTAATGTTTTATGGGCCATTACTGGGCTATGATAAGAGGACTGAGAGAGAAGAGAGGAGGAGAATAGAGCAATAGGAAATGGAGCCAGATGAAGAGGTTTTGAAAAAAACGGCAGAGCGTCTCATTTTCAGTCGTGTGTTCGATCCCGTTTTGCCTCAGCAAACTCATCTCAATCCGTTATTAGAGCAGCAGGTTGGGAACAGGGATTTTAAAAATGATTGAGGTCATGAGTCCCGCAAGCAGCTTTTGTGAGCAATACATGTTTTTGTGTGGTTGTTGTTGTTGTTGTTGTTGAGGAGATGATTTCCATACGCATCTCTTTCAATCTGTGGAAAAGTTGCAAATAATGTGTTTTAGAAGGGAAGGAGCAGCAAAAACCACCAAGTAAACATGGTTAAAGATGCAGTTTACACCACAAAATGTGACATTGACGCACTGAAAATAACATTTAAAGGGGGGTTAAATTTACGCCCTGTTTAGACGGAGACGATCTAGAAAGGAACCTGAAAGTGGTATTGGGTTCTCACTTTTTATTCCGCGTTAAGACGAGCGTCTTTGGGGGGAAATCTGCGTGCATACAGTGACACAAAAGTGTGTAAATTGGATGTAGTGTGGACGCTAGATGGCGCTGTGAACCCCTGCCACACAGCAGCACCCAGAGCTGGTGCATGCGTAGAAACGTCCTGCTTCTTTACCTTTACACGCAAACACAACGCTGGAGCAGATCAGAGCTCACTTTAGTGTTTTTACCTCTACACGCAAACACAACGCTGGAGCAGATCAGAGCTCACTTTAGTGTTTTTACCTACACATGCAAACACATTTACACTCATGAGGGGGGATTTACCTTTTTTGTGTTTTTAAGCCCCCAAAACGCCGTCGGCGTCTAAACCAAAGGCAAATCTGATCAAATCTTCTGTAGTTTTCATCTGCGAGCAGGGCCTAAAGGAACGAAGGGGCAGCAGGATGAGAGCTGGCGTCGGGGTAGTTTGCAGAGACAAACAAAATGCTGTTGCTCTGTCATTTCCTCTGTCTACTGGAGGAAGCCCACTCTCCGTGAGATGCTTGCGTTTAGCACCGCAGTTCCCTGAAGAGGCTGAGCTCCCTCTCGGCCTCTATCAAACACTGTCCGTGTGCTGTCCGCATTCTCTATTTCACCCCCCTCCGTGTCATCATCATCACCTTAATGCACCTTAATATTACTATCAGTTATGAAACAACCCTTTAAATTCTGCATCTCTTTGTTTTGAAGTGTTTTGTGAACGAAGACATGCATCCGGGACACAGATTGACTTTTGTATCTCAGCGGGCAAGAATAAACAAGACAGATTGAGTGTGTGACTGATTCACTGGCAGAAATAGCATCGAGCTGACGGACGGACAGGCTGACTGACTGAATCACTGGCTGATTGGCAGAGACAATGTCTAACTGGCAGGCCGGTCGTTTGATTGGACGGCTGATTGACGCGCCGGTTGAAGGCTTAAAGATGGGCTGGTGTGGCGCTCATTGTTGTGTTTACTCCAGGTGCGGTGTGTGTTCACCCGCACAGGCATCGTGATTGAATATTTTCCGTGCCGATTGCCCCCATCTGTGTGCGACAGTCTCGCAGATTCTGCCCCAAATGCTGGCAAACGAGCTGGTGGCTCAGATGAGGGGAAACGATTTTAAAGAGGCAATCAGTGTGGGAGGGACGGACGTGATGAAAGCGAGTCAACACAATCCTTTCTCTCTTTTTACACACACACACACACACACACACAGACACACACACTCACACACACACACACACACAAACACAGACACACACACACAACCAACTGCCATCATTGTCAAGAGCAGTGAAGCTGCAACAGTTAAAAGGAAATCCATTCTCTCACCAGTTCATGAATTTATGAATTTTTCAAAGCTCACACAGCATCTCTCTGTTGAAAACTCACTTTTGACTTTTGGCTGAGGAGAGGATTTTATTCTTTTACTCTTTTCTCCAAACACTTTAAAGCACTGCTGCCGTTTTATAACTCGCTCAGAATTAATGCACTAGTCAACGTTGGTGTCACTCCTGACATTTCATAAACACTCAGGGTTATAATTAGGAAAGTTAGCGCGCACTCACACTGTCCTTCCGCACCGGGCCAAAGCAGGTTTTACGGGTAAAGCCTAGTGCGTTTGACCAGTGTGAGTCCAATTGTCCGCATCTAGCTGCGGCCAGCTTGTCGTCCACGGCCCGTTTGAGAGAGGTGGGCTTTTGTAGAGCGCGTTTGCACATGTACGAGCACGAGCGTGCGCACGTGTACGAGCACGAGGCCTACGGCGGTTCTGAGGTCATTTCCTGTGCGCCTGTTGGGACGTAGAAAAAAGAAGGAGGGACCATGCGTGGACATTTCAAACAATGGCGGCGAAAGGTTCACGTTGGTGTGATGCGGAGGTGGAGTGTTTACTGCAGATTTGGTCGATGAAAAGATTCAAAAACAGTCGACAAGACGCACAAAAACTCCGAGGTCTACGGAAAGATTTGGAAACAAAGCCACGCATCGCCATGACGTCATCAATGCGTGTGACGTGTTACGGCGTGATGACGTATAGGCAGCAAGAAGCATTCTCCGAGGCCCAGGTAGTGTGAGTACAAACGGGCCTGGAGGGGGGGACAAGGACCCTAAAGCACGGGGCACGGTGCAGAAGGACAGTGTGAGTGCGCCCTAAAGGTGACGGTTAAGTTTAGTCTCTAAAGGAGACGGTTAAGTTTAGTCTCTAAAGGTGACGGTTAAGTTTAGTCACTAAAGGAGACGGTTAAGTTTAGTCTCTAAAGGAGACGGTTAAGTTTAGACACTAAAGGAGACGGTTAAGTTTAGTCTCTAAAGGAGACGGTTAAGTTTAGTCTCTAAAGGAGACGGTTAAGTTTAGTCTCTAAAGGTGACGGTTAAGTTTAGTCTCTAAAGGAGACGGTTAAGTTTAGTCTCTAAAGGACTTGGTTCAGATCAGATAAAGGTGGTTTGTATCAGTTCTTCCAGGACTTGAACACCGGTCTTCAAGGTCAAAGTCCTGTGTTTTGGACCCATCCTCCCTCCCGACCCTCCTCCCTACGGGGAGTTTGGCGCTCTGATACTACGTCACCTGACTTCCTTCCTTGCTCTGGATGTAATTTCTTCAGTAATCAATATGTGGATTACATATGAATGATAGCGCATTAGCTTTGATCGGTATCTGTCAAAGTGTAGCAGGACAGAGAAGGCAAAGCTCCATTGTTGGTCCATTGTATGAGGATTTTAACTTTGAGATAAATATACAGTACTGTTCCCCCCTAGATGCACCAGATGTTTGTTGTTTTATCTTAAATCAGAAATGATGCATTCTTTTCCAGGTGTCCATCAAATTTGATAAGTCCAGGAGAGACACTCTGTAACGAGTCTCTTCACTGCCTCTCAGAAAGGCGAGGCTAATGCATCTCCCTCCTCTTTGCCCGGGGGCAGATTTGACACAGAGATTTGCGAATGTCATGTTTTTCAAACTGATTTCTATCAGTTAAATAAAAAAAGACAGTATGTTGCAATTAACAACAGTTGACTAATGCCTGAGACGTCCCGCGGAGCGAATGATAATAATTAAAGCTTCAACGTGTTGTGAAGTAATCAACAGTGCAGGTGGAACATTTACTCTTGGCACATCTTGAGGTCTCTCCTCATCTCATATCTCATCTTCAGCCTCTTATCCGGGGTCGGGTGTCGGGGGCAGCAGCTCCAGCAGGGGACCCCAAACTTCCCTTTCCCAGGCCACATTAACCAGCTCTAACTGGGGGATCCTGAGGCGTTCCCAGGCCAGTGTGGAGATCTAATCTCTCCACCTGGTCCTGGGTCTTCCCCGAGGCCTCCTCCCAGCTGGACGTGCCTGGAACACCTCCCTAGGGAGGCGCCCAGGGTTCATCATTACCAGATGATCCTGAACCACCTCAACTGGCTCCTTTCAACACAAAGGAGCAGCGGCTCTACTCCGAGTTCCTCACGGATGCTGAACTCCCCCCCCCTCTCTCTAAGGGAGACTCCAGACCCCCTCCTGAGGAAACACATTTCACACGCTTGGACCTGGACCTGGTTATTTGGGTCCTGACCCAGCTTTCATGACCACAGGTGAGGGTAGGAACCAGGACTGAGCGTTAGATCCAGAGCTTTGCCTTCCTCAGCTCTCTTTTCGTCACAACGGTGCGGTAGAGCGACTGCAGCACCGCCCCCGCTGCTCCGATTCTCCGGCCAAACTCACGCTCCATCGTCCCCTCACTCGTGAACAAGATCCCGAGGTCCTTGAACTCCTTCACTTGGGGTCAGGACTCATTCCCTACCCAGAATGAGTCCCTATCTTGAGGTGTATTTTCAAAATTAGACTGGATGAAGCTTTCATTTGGATGACACCAAACAGGGAAGTTGTTTCCATTTATAGAATAAATTAAAGGAGGAGGTCTTTAAAGTGATGGAGCTCCGTAATGGACCCGGAAAAGCTCCACGGCCTTCTATCGTGTTATTTTTGTCCTCCCAAAGAAAAACTTTTGGCAACTTGATACAGACATATCCGATAACTTGCAGAGATGTACGCTGTCTGCCCTGATTATCTGGCGGACCGTGTGCTTTAGGGCTTTATAAATTATAGTTGCTGTGAGAGTAAGGCGCAGATTTCTATCACCGGCACTACTTCAACTCTCCTAAAAAGCTTCTCTGGACATACTTTCATTGATCAAGAGCCTGGAGTGCTGCCGAACAAGGTGCCCGCTCAGAAGTGGAGGGTGTTTTTTTAGATGTGGCAGAGCTGATGAGATGCTGCTGGGTCTATGTAGTCTGTCTTTGCACAGACAGACGGACGGGGCTGTACTGCGGCTGGCCTGATGCATGATGTGTCTTGTAGGTGAAAAAGAAAAGCCTGGCTCCAGTTCACTTTTACTTTTGAACAAGTTGGGTTGGACTTTTTTCGGCGTTGCTCTGTGGTAAAGTTGGATTTTGGATTTCATTTCAGATTTTGAACGGACTGCCGAGAAGGTTTACCGACGTGATAAAACTTTGATATGCTGATATATGATATGCATGAATACTGCTCCAACACACAGCTTTCTTCTTCGTTCTCAGTGCTATTACTTATCAACTGACACATTTTCACCCACGGATGATTTTCTTCTTGTAAAGCTGAGGATATAAGTACTGTATACGTATAAGACAATTAGTGATAAACCATCTCAGTACCATTGTGCAAATGGATAATTGCAAAGAAGTCAGGATATTATGCCCATATATGATCTCTTGAGGGTGATCGCACAATCCCTGCATTCAGATCACATCATCATCATAACAATTCAGATATAAATAAAACATTCACACACTCAACGAGCATCGAGCATGTTCAACCGGACAGATTGAGTCTTAAAAGGACTAGTTTTGATCAATTTACTACAAATCATCTCATCTCATCTTCAGCCTCTTATCCGGGGTCAGGTCTCGGGGGCAGCAGCTCCAGCAGGGGGCCCCAAACTTCCCTTTCCCGGGCCACATTAACCAGCTCTAACTGGGGGATCCTGAGGCGTTCCCAGGCCAGTGTGGAGATCTAATCTCTCCACCTGGTCCTGGGTCTTCCCCGAGGCCTCCTCCCAGCTGGACGTGCCTGGAACACCTCCCTAGGGAGTCGCCCAGGGTGCATCCTCACTAGATGCCCGAACCACCTGAATACCAGATGTTATTTTATTCAACCTTTCATTTCTAGAGGCGATCTCAGTAAACAGGACAACAACATACTGCCACCGAGGATGCAGCCACAATTGGGTCCACTGGACACCCATCCATGTCCACAAAAGACTTATCTTAAACTAAAAAGCTGTGTGCATGTGCATTTCCCCCCCAGTGTGCCAGTGTCCCACACTGACCCAACGTTCTTAATCAGCAAGGGTGGGTGTCGGTGGGTCCAGACTGAATAAGCACTGTGGGATCGGTAAAAGGAACTGTTATTAAGTTTAACTAATGAAAAAGTAATGACTTCTAACCAAGCTACTGCTTTTGTGCAACTGGCCTGATCCCTCTTTCTCATTTGCACAGTAGAGAGCTCTGGATATAAAGGTAATTCCAGCTCTCCAGTAAGCAGCATACATAATGAATGGCTGGTTCACTTGATGTATGCCGCTGTAGCGAGCTGCTTTGCATGCAGACGGTCCTACCTCCTTCTTATGTAGAGGCATAATGAAGCGCTATTTTTCGACAGATTTTGCACGTGTTCAAGCAATGAAGCGTCTGAACTCCTCACACACACCTCAGAACTGCTCCTGATGCTGTGGCAGCCGACCCTTGCTTAGCAATTATGCCTGGGCGAGGAGGGATAGCCTCGGCTCGCCTCTTGCCCTCACCGCTGCCGAGACAATCTCACACTCCTTCAAACATTTATGCTGAGAGGTGTTTCTTTCATTTCAATATTCCTACCCAAATGGTATTTTAAGAGCATTCTTTGTTGAGGCCCAAACGTAAAAAGCTTGTCTTCAATTATGGATTTTAGAAGGTTTTAGCTCTGCCTGACTGTCTTCTCCTCTCTCTCTTCTTTCTGCTCCACTGGGCCTCGGTTGGATGGTGCATCTCTCTCCAAACACTGCATTTCTCCTGTCTACCCAACAGGTAAGTGTGTTTGATCACATCTTATTTATAGACCTGTGCGATGGGCTCGCCCTGCAGTGTATTATTATGTGCTGTGCTACCTGGTGTTACCTGACAGAGGGATAGGTTATGCATCTCTTGTACACATCCTGCAGAACAGGACCCCTGGTCACTGATGTGGAGCAGAAAATCTTTGGTTTCACAGTGTTTATTTTCATGGCTTTGCTAAAGTGGCTTTAGGGACGCCGTGTTGTAGCGACCTTATTTAGCTGACGCGTGTCTCATCTGTGAGGGGAGACGGGCATAGTTACAGACTTAAACACCTAATCCTTCATTCTAAGCTTTAAAGTGAGCAGAAAGGAAAGCTTTTCCATACAAATCTGAAGCACTGGGTTGTTTTGCAAAGTATCCAGTGGGGAGAAAAGATTGCGGATGGCGCAGCTCAGCTTGAAAGCATTACCTTTAAATGAGGGGGTCAGAGTGATCCGAATAGTAGAAAAGGTATGACTAATGATAATTCAAAGCGAGATGTGACATAAGGGGCTGATGTGAAGCCTTCAGGGGTGTAGTATGATACCACATCTGAGGTATTAGCAAGAGAGACGAAGCTGGTGAGAGATGAAGTCTGAATACGTCATGTTTTCTTATGGATCATTGGGACAATGACAGAAACAGTGATGCAGAGATCTTCAAATCTGTGTGCATGGCTGCGACTCGATGCATCTTGTGAATTTCAATCTGCTCATCTTTTCTTTGCCTTTTGGGTTAAAGCAACAAAACCCTTGTATGATTTAGAGGGGTGAAGTAGGAGCTCTCGCTTTATGAGTACAAATGAATGCAGTGTGTGGAGATGAGTTTCATTTTTGAGTTATGTAACAGCCAGATAATTATGATCCAGGATCAAACACAGAAGAAAACTGTCAACTTCACGGCAGTGAAAAGGCAAAAGGTGGATATTAAACCAGTCTGCAGCTGTATCATGGGATGTCTTGTTAAAACTCAAATTGCTAACCTTTGTCTTTTTCCGTTGCACTGAACTTTTTAAAACACTCAAACTTCAAACGTCTACCAAAGGAACCATGGTCTACATTTTAGTTCCTGTCGCCCTAAAACTCCTCATGCCCTGAGGGTAGTACCGTCACCCCAACAGGGTACAATGTCAGTAATTGGTCAGACACTAGCCTTCTCATTGACAGTTAAGGCAATGTAAAGGCTATAGTGATAGGGATATGTCATAATGTGTATTGACGTGGAAGCAATGCTATTTAGTGGACATTATGGCTGTGACTCAGAGGTAGAGCGGCTCGTCCTCCATTTGGAAGAGAGTAGTTCGATCCCTGGCTCCTCCGGTCCGCTTGTCGAAGTGTCCTTGCGCAAGACACTGAACCCCGAATAGCTCCCTGTGCTGAACATGGATGTGTGAATGGGGTGTGAATGATAAGATTAGATGTCCACTGCCGTCAGTGTGAATGTCTGTGTGAATGAGTGAATGTGACAAGTGTGAAAGCGCCTTTAATAGAAAGGCGCTATATAAGTCATTTGTCATTATGCACAAGAAGTGATTCAGTGGGGTTACATTAACGTTAGATTAGCTAAAAAACATTCAGCACATTGTCGACAATTTATAAGTCATGATATTTTCAGTTTCAGTTTTCACTCCTCTACATTAACATGTATTCAATCATGACATTCACGCTGCAAAGAACCGCGTGATACCTGTGTTGTTGTTTGATTGCGTGCAGAAGTGTTCGCATACTGTTGGAAGCCGCTGCTTGATTATCACCTACTGGTCAAATCTGTGTGATCCTCGTGGTTCTTTCAATGCAGAGGAAACACAAAAAAGTGGAGTGATTGACCAACACATCGGACGACCAATATTATCGGCTAATATTTGCGTTTTTTAGGTGTATCGGCAACGGCCGATGCGGGCAGCTACGTTAGCCGACAGTTTTTCCCGTCATTATTTACAGACATGCGTCCACAGGCAGAGACGCCTTTTTAAGGTTCAATTAATGTTCCTTTTTTATTGAGACTCCTAACATTTGTTATCATTATTGTATGTGATGTAAATTGAGGGAGCCAAAGTAGTATTTGCTCCAAATACCTGCTCGAGAAAACCGTCAGTCCCTAATGGTCATCGGCTTAGGCTGATGCAAAACATCCATAACAGTCGAACCCTAAAAATGTGTAACAAGGGACCTTTAGGGGATTTACTTTATGGGCCTGGACCTAAATGATCGAAAAAGACCATTTGAAATTACGATCAACCATGTGTGAAAGCTGAGCAGGCAGCCAGGAAAGTTTGAGATGAATCAGACTTGTGCCTAGAGTGACGTTCAGTGACATTCAGAGTGTTTATTTACCACGTGCACGCCAGGCTCTTGGTTGTAAATGTACCTAAAACTAAATACCATCAACTGTCAAGCATACCCTAGACTGGGGATTTAAGGAGGTCTCTGGCATTTTAGCAGAAAGAGAACAGATCAAAGAGTCAAAAATAGAGAGGATCCGTGCGTTTGTCTGCATGAAGGATGTGTCTCACATTGATCGTTGTTGGAAATCAAACGATGTCAGAGAGCACAGACGCGATGACAGAGAGCAGAAGTAGTTTTGGGGTACGCAGATGGATCAAGGGAAGATATCTGAACAGTGTAAGATTTCAGTGACAATCATATATTCAAAGGGATGAATGGAAATGGAGCATCAGAAGACTTGTAGACGTTTACATTATTATTTTATTGAAGGCACAGTAAGAGACAACAAATGTAGGACAGTGAACGTTCAGCTACAATTTAAAATGATATGAAGTGCGACTTGACTTTTCTCTCTCTACACTACACGAGCGTGTGTCACCGCTGTAGTATCAAACTACATTATGTGCATGACTCACATTTAAAGCGATGGAACGATGCGAAATATTTTATGCACAAAAAGCACATCACACTTGAATTGTGCATTCATGAGTCTGTCAGTTGTTGCTCAGTAGCCAAGCTGGAAATAGATGCTGTTATACCAAGAGCTCGTGGTGGATGGAGTGTACAAAGTGTGGGACTTTGACACCAGGCACTTTTAGATGAGCAGATGAGAGGGTAGCAGGTAAGAAAATACTCCGATTAGTCATTCTTTGAACAACTATAAGGGTTTTTGAAGAATAATGTAATGAAAAACCCCATTTTCTATCACTTATAGCGCACTCACACTGTCCTTCCACACCGCGCCCCGGGCTTTAGGGTACTTGTCCCGTACACGTGCGCACGCTCGTGCTCGTACATGTGCAAATGCGCTCTACAAAAGCCCACCTCTCCCAGATGGGCCGTGGACGGCCAGCTGGCCGCAGTTATGCGCGGAGCGGTTGCACTCACACTGGTCAAACACACTAGGCTTGACCCGAAAAACCTGTTTTGGCCCGGTGCGGAAGGACGGTGTGAGTGCTTTCTTAGAGTTTAATTGAAGCTAGAAAAGACGTCTGCGGATCAGTTAATGGCAATTATTGTTTATGCAGAGACGGAGCTTGAGCAAGAAATCTAAAATGAGAGTTTGAAGGCCACGAGGTATGGATATACAAACCTACTGAGACATCCAAAACAAACTCTGGAATATAACAAGCGATGAAGACACAGGGAGTCATTTTGCTTTGGGGTAAAACAGCCGTTTCTGATTGTTATTTCTGATGATTTCCCATTTGAATGTTTGCTCGGTTGCACAACAGTCCACCCGAACAGACTTTTTGAGGCATCAACATTGACTAAATCTCTTTGCTGAACGCTACACAACAGCCTTAGAACTGGTTCCTGTTATTTAAACCCTAAGATTATTGGCAGGCATCATTTAAGAGCTGCTGTGACTGTGCTCTGATACACTGCTTTCATCGTTCTCGTGAAAAGTGAGCTAAAGATATTAAGACTGGAGGAACGGCAACCAGAAACACTGCCGCAGCTCTGCTGACAAGTGTGGAAAAAGTCAGATAGATAGCAGAGTAGCAGCAAAGGTCTCAGGCTGTTGTTCCCCAGAGAGGCATCATTGAGCTCCAATGAGCAGGAAAGTGCACCCTGCCATGGAAATGCTGTTTTTATGCTGTTTTTATGTTGTTTTTGTCGACATCTCAACCAACGCTAAATGAATGAATGGGATACAAGGTGCATATCCATGTGCATGCATTACAAACGCACTTAATTTACATTCAGACGAAGCTTCTGATTAAACTATTTGAAGATATAATAGTCGCATACCAAACCGAACTGGCTTCTTCTGCCACACTGTCTGATTATGTGTTTAAAGAATGAACTCAGTCTCACTCTTTACATGTCTAAATCCCCCAAGGGCTCTTAAATGTCTCAGTATTCAACTTAAACTGACTCCAGAGATCAGGAGGATCTGCCAGTGGCAAACTGCATCTCCAAAAAACTCTGTTCTCCTGCAGCAGGCTGCTGTGTGTTGCCCTGTGAGCATGTGCGTGTGCAGCCTGAGCCAACGGCCCGCAGAGCCACAGCTTTGCAAGTCCACTGTGGTGGGAGGGCTGAAAAGCAGCCTAATGGCATTTTCCATTCCCTCGCTGTGGGAAACGTCTTTATGGATGGGGTGAGCGATGATTCCTACTCCTCCTCACTCACCGAGGAGTCATGAAGAGTGATAGCCGTGAAGGGAGGGTGGAGGAGGGGGGGGGACAGAATGGGCAAAGAAGGAAAAAGAAGAGGATTTAAAGAGCGATGATTCAAAAACGGGCGACACGGTTCGAATCCCTGCTGGGGCCCTTCTGTGTGGAGTTTGCATGTTGTCCCCGTGTCTGCGTGGGTTTTCTCCGGGTTCTCCGGTTTCCTCCCACAGTCCAAAGACGTGCAGGTGTTCGGTTCATTGATGACTCTAAATCACCCGTAGGTGTGAATGGTTGTCTGTCTCTGTTCGTCTCTATGTGTCCTGTGATAGACTGGCGTCCTGTCCAGGGTGGACCCCGCCTCACGCCCGATGTCAACTGGGATTGGCTCACGATACATACATGCATACAGTGTTTTACATTCAGGGGTTAGAGAAAGAAACTGCGAGCCTGAAATGTAACAGCAAAAATGTCCTTATTGTGCTGAACGCGTTGATGTTTGGATTAAGTTCATCATCTAATCTCATCTCATCTTCAGCCTCTTATCCGGGGTCGGGTCACGGGGGCAGCAGCTTTAGCAGGGGACCCCAAACTTCCCTTTCCCGGGCCACATTAACCAGCTCTAACTGGGGGATCCTGAGGCGTTCCCAGGCCAGTGTGGAGATCTAATCTCTCCACCTGGTCCTGGGTCTTCCCCAAGGCCTCCTCCCAGCTGGACGTGCCTGGAACACCTCCCTAGGGAGGCGCCCAGGGTTCATCCTTACCAGATGATCCCGAACCACCTCAACTGGCTCCTTTCAACACAAAGGAGCAGCGGCTCTACTCCGAGTTCCTCACACATTTCGGCTGTTGAAAAAATGCGGAACGAGTTAAGATGCAAAAAAAAGGGTCTAGAGGAAAAACAAGAACTGCAGAAGTACATGAAAATGTACAAGAGGTGAAAGTAAAGTAACGGAAACAGCAGCTCAGCGCTGTGTCTTCTTTCTGTTACCAGTGGAGAAAGTGAAGAATAATAGTTTAAAAAAACTTTTTAAATACTAACAGCAATAACAGAATGTCAGAGTGTTGAGTCCCTTCCTGTTACTGTCGTGTTAAATTGGCAAATAAAGATTGATGCCATGAAGCTAATGGCAGACTTTTCAAACATTAAATAACTGATGTTAAACTCTCAGAGGACTCATTAACCAGTAAAAATGAAATCAATAAAACAAAGAACTCATGCGGAGGGAGCAGAACCCTCTTTGATTCAGCTCGATGTAAACGAGGATACTTTAATGACTTGATTTAAAAAGATGCACGTGGAACATCTGACGGATTTGAGACCTAATCTGTGTTTGTGTAGATTTATGTAACTGCAGAGGAAGAAAATACACAAAGAGGGTGTGGCGTGTGACCACTTTACTGTCAGAATGTGAAGGCAACAGGAGAAAACATTGAGTCGAACATGATGTGTTCTGTTGGTGTACATCATCTTTCTTTGACATACAGGAGTGCAGAACATTTGTTTGGCTAACTAAGTCCATGTTAGTCAACCTGCAAGACGCCCACACACCAGACTGGCATCCTGCAAAGGGTGTTCTGCTTTCCGTCTTTCGCACAGCTTCTCTTTCAACTTTAGAAGTTTCAGTGCGTCGGTAGCAACAGGAAGCAATGTTGGTTGAATTATTATACGAGCGAGGTGAACCTCAGACTTGAACCATGGCAACAGAAAAGTTGTTTTACCACTAAGGCTGTGAATGTTCTCATGTGTTCAGGTCGTCGTTATCCTCGAAGCAATTTCAGTCAAAAGCAACTGGACTTGGTTATTTGTCTAGGAAGACGTTTCACCTCTTATCCAAGAGGCTTCATCAGTTCATGTACGCATCTGACCAGGCTGGGACTGTACCAGGACCAAGACCAGGCTGGGACTGTACCAGGACCAGGCTGGGACTGGACCAAGACCAGGACCATGCGTTTTTAGGAAAGGAATAAACTGCAGACTACCATTCAAGTGATGTCACCAGCTGTCTCTGTGCTGGAGTCAGGTCTGGCACCTCCACACGTTGATTCTGGGATCAGGGGGAAAATGTTCTGCTGGACTGACTTTCTTTAAATCAATCATAATTGTCTTTGGAGGCAAACGCTTGGATTAAAATGACTATTTGGATTAAACTCCCCGTAAAACGGCATCCAACATATTAAAAGATTTGCATCGTGCTTTGTGAGACTTTTACTGTAAGAAAAGTTCTGAAAATCATGAATTTTTCAAACCTAAATAATCCAAAATTAAACTAATTATTATATATACGTCTTGTCCCTGTTGGGGTCGCGGGGGGCTGGAGCCGATCCCAGCTGACATCTGGCGTGAGGCGGGGTCCACCCTGGACAGGACGCCAGTCTATCACAGGACACATAGAGACGAACAGAGACAGACAACCATTCACACCTACGGGTGATTTAGAGTCATCAATGAACCCAACACCTGCACGTCTTTGGACTGTGGGAGGAAACCGGAGAACCCGGAGAAAACCCACGCAGACACGGGGACAACACGCAAACTCCACACAGAAGGGCCCCAGCCACAGGAGCCCTCTCACAGTGAGGCGACAGTGTTGGTGACCACACCAAGTCCAAATAGGAATATTAGAGAGAGGGGAATAGGACAAGTGAGCAAGATAGTGATTATGAGCTGGAACAGGTTGGATAGGTTTTCCTACACCTCTGTGCAGATAAAATCCTGCAGGATCACAGGAAGGAAATCTACCTGGAGGCTTTCTATTCCCTGTCTCTCCCACTGAGGGGAGGGCGCCGGGGCCAAACCGAGCAGCCGCAGCAGAGATAGATGGAAGCAGTGTGCGCCTTGCGTTGCCACCCATCCCTGACAACGAGATTAATCTTCACTCTTCAACCCTGATGAAAGTCCCTTCGTCTGCACCGCCTCCTCCTCCTCTTTTCATCTCTCGCCCCCTCTCTCTCTTTCTGTGGAGGATAGTTTTACCTGAAATGAAAATTAAAAAATATTGAATACCCCCCCCCCCCCCCCCCCACTGAGCTTTAAAGGGACATTCCAGCAATTTCACACATGACGTTTACTGCAGACGGGGATGCTGCAAAGCCTTTAAAAACAGTTAAATAACCAAACTTTCTGGAGTTGTTTTGTATTGGACTAGAGTTTGACATTATTAACTGTATTTGGCTCAGTTTTCACAGTAAGACATTGGTCCTTAAAGGCCTCATGTGAGTCAGTCGAGCTCTGCAGCCTGAAGTCTGATAAATGCTCCAACTGCAGGGACTCATTTGGATAATTCTCCTTATTGTGAAACTTGTGAATGAAGCCACGTTAACTAAAATCTCTAGATATAAAATCAAGTATTAGACGATACTGCGCGGTCTATTTCCTACCCCAAAGCAGAAAACCTGTCATGTTTCTCTAATTCTTTGCAACATACGACACTTGCAGCTCAGAGAATATAGGTTTTTTTTATTGAAGTGGCCCGGGAAAGGGAGGTTTGGGGTCCCCTGCTAAAGCTGCTGCCCCTGCGACCTGACTCCGGATAAGCGGATGAAGATGAGAGGAGACATTGAAGTGGCAGGGTTCATGTGAGCAGGGATGGATTACCGAACGGGCCTACCAGGCACAGACCAAGGGGCCCTTAGTCTGAAATGTTGCTGAAACACACACAAAGCGCCACAAAGAGATGCTAAATGATTAACACACGTCAGTCAAAAACATACACAGCATGACTGCAAACATCAAAAGCATGCATAACGTCCAAAATAGATAAAACAATCACATAGATGCAAAACAACTGTTAAAAAACCCACAAAATGACCACAAGGAGGTGCAAAACGACTAAAAACTGATGCAATATTAGTTTAGATCTCTAGTTCGGGGTGGGTGGGGGGGCTCTTACGCTTCTGTGCCCAGGGGCCCATTGTCTTATTGTCCGTCCATGCACGTAAGGAAAGCACTTGTCAGACAGTTGAAATGATGCCTGCTCAGTAAATCCTCAGTAAAAGTGTGAGAAGAGAAATCTGTTTGAAAGACGACATTTACCTGACAAGTTCCTGACGTTACCGTTGCTGCAGACAATAAAGTTCTAGCGTGCGTGCGTGCGTGCGTGCGTGCGTGCGTGCCCAGCAAACACACACATTTCTTTGCAGTACTGCAGGCATGAAGAGTGGCAGATGAAATAGAAATACACACACACACACACACACTCTCTCACACACACACCTCTTCCCAGAGATGGAGAGCTGCAGTGAAGGGTGAAGAAAGAAAGAGACTTTTAAAAATTTCAGGCTCAGTTGTTTGCTTATGTCTGAAAAGTGACAGCGCTCAGCGGTTTCCCACTTAATTCTCAATCCACTGGCTCTCTAATCCACTGTCCCCCCCAATCCAAAATAAAACACCCTTCACCCACTCTCATATTGTCCAAATCTGAGCCCCCTTTAGCCACGGATCATGTCCAAACCCATCTGTGAATGTCATGCTTGACACCACAGTGAGGCGGGTCAAGCCATCACCGGGATGCGGAAAACTCAAATCAATCCTGACGTGTACTTTCAGACACAACTGATGTGCATCAAAGCAGGGAGAATATAAAGATACTGTGCACGTCCTCACACCCTTCCTGGGTCCTCATGCATAAAGCTGTAGATTCACAACACACACACACACACACACACACACACACACACACACACACACACACACACTTGGTTCTGTTTTCTAAATCTCAATCATGTTGAGCCGGCTGCACGCGCACAAGCCTCATTACCAGATGTTTGTTATAAAGGGTCATAGACAAGTTGTGCCCCACTCCACCACTCAATAGACCTGTCAATGTCACCTTCTCTTATCTCAACCAGCCTTTAACACACACACACACACACACACACACACACACACACACACACACACACACACACACTTTATGAGCAGTTTCTAATTATTCAAGCCCAAAATTTAGACCTGACACTTCCCAGAGTTCACTGTTCAGGTTCACCGTGAACTCTGGGAAGTTATTTGAACATTCGACACCCCCCCCCCCCCCTTCAATGTTCTTTGGCAGCTGATACTATTGGTCCTAGTTATGGGAAAGTGGGAACATGTTTTGATCTTGCACTCTTGCAATGATCATATCTGAGGCTGAGTCCACACGAATATGGATATTTTTTCCGTCCACATGAAACCGCAAAATCCTCCTCCGTCAGCTTGTGACGTCTAGAGCGCTCCATAAGTCTCCATGGACACAACTGACTGTTTACCGTCGCACACTGTGACGTCAAACAATGTGGACTAGAAATTGCGGTTCTTGTGTCCACACATGACGGCTGAAACCGGACTTTCGTTCACCCTGGACTCTGGTTCCAAAAAGCTCCGGTTTCAGGAGTTACGTGCAGATGAAAGGCTGAACCGTGCAGAGAGACACGCGTTCGTGTGGACGGCCCCTGGGGACAATGTCACGTTCACCTTATGAGGAGCTCTGCTGCAAAAATCTGGGGGCGGGGGTCTGTGGACACATGATAAAATATTAAACGAAAGTGTGCACAAGGCATGATGGGATCCCTTTTCAGTGTCCAGATTAATCATGGTCCCAATGAGGTCTGAAAGCACTTGAGGACCCACGATGGAGACCTGCTGTTAATGATTCCCTGCAGCATCGCTGGAAGCAAACTTCCCGAGCTCATCTTTCATGACTCAGGCTGTGGGCAGTGCCCGGCCTGCAAGCTTGTGGAAACATGCCCCACTGAGAGCTGGATAGTTACAGTAGAAACAAACAACTTCTCAAATCTTCGTCATAATGAGCGTTATGTAGTTTTGTTACATCGATGCAACGACGTAGTGTCAGCCGTGCTTTGACTTCTCTGACGTCCAATTGTCAGGACTGTTACCTTCTTTGTGTGTGCTCGTAAATGCACTCGTCACTCTTTCTTCTTTCAGTCAAGGTAGAACCAAAGTAGTACGATGAGCGGGCTGAACGACATTAACCTGGAAGAAACGCTGAGCTCTCCTGCACACACACGGGTCCTTGGACTGCCTCATATTTTTGTGTTGCTTTCTGTTTTATTATCTGTGTAGCCTCATTTAATATTGCACTCACCTGCCCCATTTCTATTTGTTCTTTGTCCAAGAAGTAAGTAGACTGTCATCCCTTTACTCAAGTGTTTTTACAACCTCGTCCTCGCGTGATGGCGGTGAAGGGCTCCGAGATCGATCCGCTCATAAAAGGGTTCCCTCCCTCCATGTTGTTATTGATGCTTTTCTATTAGCTGTGGGCCGGGCATTTGGGACGCTCTGCTATCACCTTTTGTTAAAGGCTGTGTTTGTGTTCAAGTGTGTGCCGCAAATAATATATCAATGACCGCGGCATCCGTCTGGAAAACCTACGTGATCTCATGGGAGGGCGTATAAATAGCACGCCACTTTTCATGACTTTCATGACTTTTCGCGTGCATGTCGACGCATATTAAGCTTTTGGCTTGTCATTTAACGCCCGTAATTTCAGCCATCCTTCACATGAAATATTGATTTAACAAAAACGCTCTGACAGAAAGCTCCACCACTTCGTATTTCTCCGCCACCTTGCGGAGAAATACGAACACGTGGGTTTTTCCTCAATGACATTTGTGCGTCAAATGACAACGCCATCTCTGCACTACACAAGTCAATTGAGACGAAATGGCGTGAAATGACACGCAAAAATCATGCCTATTGGTGAGACCAGGCTGGGAAAACCCCTTTTCAAATCCAAATCCAAGCTTTTGCGGTTCAAAACAAACGTTTCTCTCGCCGTTCCTGTTTGAACAAAGCGTTTTTATGAGTCGTGGATCAAACCACTGTAACAAGCAAAGCATCACGCTGCTTCTCTCATATACATTATTGGTTTTATGGTTCTGTCTTCCTACACAGTGATGACCATTAAGCTGAGATGCTGACCACAACTTCCACCTCAATTAGTGAGTGTAGTTTCCTGCGTAATGGATTTTAAAGAGGGTCCGTGGTTCATTTGAGACATAAAAAGCCTGAAACATTAATAACAGACGCAGACATTCAGCGCTTTAAGCTCTTTGTTGTTTGGCTTTGTTAGATTTCTCATTGTGAACGTCTGTCCACTCGTTGCTGTGTTGAGCACGCATTGGTTCTTCCTCGCACACGTCCTTTAGAAATGCTCATTTTCTTCTGAGCGCTGTAGTTTTTACAACACGTCACTCAAACAGGAATAAAAAGTGCATTTTATGAGGGCTTTTTTCCACTGCAGATTAATATATACATGTGTGAAACTGAGTCAGAATGAAATGTATGTTCCTTGTCAAGTGACAACCACTGAGTCCCAAAGGTGAAGCTGGTGTAGAAGTGCCTTAAACCTGCAGTTTGTCTAATGGCCAGCAGTGGGCGACTTGCCTTGCACGGCAGCAGGTGCTCACGATCTTAGGAGATCATGTGTTCATACAGTTTATGACTGTTAGGAAGGGAACATGTCACAGAGTGCAACAGTGTGCTCTTTAAAGTTACTTTTTTCAGCCTTGTCATGGCTTTGTTTCTCAGGACAGCTGGAGGTTGACAGGAGATGGGAGAGCAACGGGAGATGACTCAGCAGGTCAGAGTTGAACCCGGGCGGCAAGGACTTTAAGCATGGACATGGGGTGCCTGCTCTAACCACTGAGCCTCCGCTGACGTGTTTTATAATAGTTTTTGGACAACGATGGAGCTCTATGGCACGTTTGGTGACACAGGCAATACTTCTTTACCATTAACCTGACTCCTCCAGATGGACTGATTCTCATGGTCTCAGCAGATCCATCTGTGAACTCTGGTTTGGAGATCTTTTGGGAAGGGGTGAAAATCCTTGTTTCTGATTGGTTGATTTGGCTCGTATGTTGGTGATAGACAGATGGCTTATCCAATCAGATCACTGAAGTGTGTGACGTACTAACAACGTGGAGTCAAAGCTCAGAAAGTAAGTCTAGTAAGGATAAACCCTGGGCGCCTCCCTAGGGAGGTGTTCCAGGCACGTCCAGCTGGGAGGAGGTCTCGGGGAAGACCCAGGACCAGATGGAGAGATTAGATCTCCACACTGGCCTGGGAACGCCTCAGGATCCCCCAGTTAGAGCTGGTTAATGTGGCCCGGGAAAGGGAAGTTTGGGGTCCCCTGCTGGAGCTGCTGCCCCAGAGACCCGACCCCGGATAAGAGGCTGAAGATGAGATTAGATGAGATTAACTTGTAAGTCACATCGCTTTAGCTATCACTATAGTCACTGTTACTTTTGTGGTTGCTTGCATCTCTGTCTTGGTGTCTGTCTCTGTGTCTCTCTCTCTCCTTCTCTTCCTCTCTCCGGTGCAGGCAGATGTCCGTCCTCCACAGAGCTGGGTCCTTCCCACGTTCCTGTCTGTTATTGTGAAGGTTTTCGTCTCCACCGTACTCATCATCAATCATAAATAAGTCTTAGAGTGTGGTCTTTACCTACTCTGTAAAGTGTCCTGAGATAACTTTTGTTATAATTTGGCACTTTAAATAAAATTGAATTGAAAAGCATCAATGCATTAATCAAGAACATCATTGTAACAACATGTACAAGATTAATCACGGTCCCAATGAGGTCTGAAAGTACTTGGGGACCCACGACGGAGACCTGCTGTCGATGATTCCCTGCAGCATCGCTGGAAGCAAACTTCCCGAGCTCGTCTTTCATGACTCAGGCTGTGGGCAGCGCCTGGCCTGCAAGCTTGTGGAAACATGTTGACTCCAATTTGAATCCTACCGTCTTTAATTTGCTGTATTGCTTCCAGTCCTTCTTGTTGCTGCTATTAACTTGATTGATGTAAGAAAGTGGTTAATTATTGCCTTTCACTGTCGAGCTGAGTCAGGTTTTTTGAGAGTTGTGCTCAGATTTCGAGACCTTTAAGTGCAGAAGGTGGTATTTAAATGTGAGCTCAAAGCTGTGCTCCGCGTATGACCTCGTTAGAGTTGAATGTAAATTAAAGTTGACATTTCCACAGCAAGGGAAGTTTAAACCCTAATGCTTTCATTCATGGCCTCTGCTAGCAGCTGATTTAGGAAGTGGTTATTGTCTGAAAAGACGAAACTCTCACAAATATAAAGGCACAGCTGGGTAAAGTGGGGTTTGACCGGCCCTTCTGAAGGACTGTAACGTGGAAACACTGCTGTGGACTGCTTAGTGACGTCACTCAGGTTACTGAAGAGTTTAAATGAAACTCAATGTGCGTGGCTCTGGCCGACGCCATCTTGTCACGGCTAGCCTCAGTCTGTGCCTGGGTAATCAAAAAATGGGCGAAGAAGTAGAGCCCTGTGGAGCTGAGATGGGCCGAAACGAAGCCTGGCTCCAAGCTAACGAGCTAGGCTAAGAAGGTAGCTAGACTTCAAGGTAGAAGGTAGTTGCTTCGATGCCGTTAGTACGTCATACGTCATTTATCTCCATTTCAAAGAGAGGGCAGTCGATCGACACTGAAGCACATTTTCCAGTTGTTACTGACTTCCTCTACAGCACAAGAACTTCCTCAGTGACTAGAAATACCATAATAATAAGCCCAACATATTCCAGTATTCTGTGATGAACTTAACAAATATTTGGTTTAACAATCAAAACAGTGTTCAGCTCAACAATAGAAGAATAGAAGAGTTAGCTTTGTGCACATTAAACAGCTGTTCCATGACGCTGAATGCTGCATATGGACCATCGCATCGATCCAAAAGCACCATTACAGAGCAGTTGTTTAGAAGCTGGTGTGGACGTGTAAACCCCAGCTTCAACATCCTGCAGCAAATGTTGCTGCGCACTCAACGAGAACTAATAGGAAAACTGTGACTGAATCCAGAATGAATGCATTTTCTGGAGATAAGGCTGCATTTTCTGGTTCACATCTAATGGCACTAATAGTCTGGTGTAGTCACAAGCACGTGCACACTCGGGTGTCTGTATTTCTCTGCAAAGCATCGACGGATTTACCCACGCACAATGTCAGTGTTTACATATCTCTGCTGATACCCCTGCGACTTGTAAAGCTCCTTTTAAAAACAAGTAACTGCAGAAAAAATAATGCTTAACAGGCTAAAAAAAACAACTTACAAGACAGGAATAAAAGATAAGACAGTGACAGACTCCCACAAATACACAAAACAGCCATATAACCATAAAACCTTTTAGCAGAAGTGGATTTCAAATGTTTCTTTAAAGAAAGTGCCTCAGATCCTGTCGCAGGCTGCCGGAGCATAACCAACTCCAATATGCTCTCATTGAAACCACACAGCACCATTACACTCACTGAGTATCAGCATTAATGTGGCATTTAGGCTCCATGCTAATGCATGTGTGTCTCGAGGACAAAGCCACACACACACACACACACACACACACACGTACACGTACACACACGTAAACACACGTACACACACACACGCAAGTTACCTTCTCATCAGTGTCTTTTTGAGGGATTGCATCACCTTCCACATTCATCTTCCCTCTGAATGAATTGATAGTGTTTCTTAACCCTCCTGTTCTCCTAAGGGTCAATTTGACCCCATTTAATGTTTAACATCTCTAAATATAATAATAATAACATCTTTTTGTGTTTTTTTGCTTTATATTTATGACTTTTCCTCATTTTATGGGGACAACTCATAAAAAACCTAAAATTATCATGATTATATATATTTTTTTATTGTTCTTATCGTACATGTACTTGTCGCATCGGTGTTCCTTTGGGTCAGTTTGATAATCTTGGATGATTTAATCATTATTATTGTTTATTTTACAATTCAAATATTATATGAGGTCAAATTCATGCTGCTGTCCTTGATAACGGACGTTACTTTCATTCCAGATGTTACAAATAACACAAAATAGCACTTAAAATAACAGACTTACTTTAAAACACACACACAGAAATCCCTCCATGCAGTTTAACATCAGTGATATTTTTCATTCTGTTAAATAAAAACATAAAGTACCCGACTTCACTTGAGTCACACATTGATTTTGATCATTTTACTGATGTTTAAACTGCTGCGGTCAAATTGACCCCTAGAGTAAATGATGTTAGTAAAATCTGAGGGCAACAGGAGGGTTAAATATTAAACTGAGCAGGTGACATTATTTTACTCTCTTTGGAGAAGCTTCTTCACTCGTGCCAGCCAGCACACATTAGGCAAAAAGAAATGTTTTCCATTTTTTGAACAAAACCAAATGGTATATAAAAGGGATAGGGTTAGGGGTTAGGGTAAGGCTCGAACCAACGTAGCAGTCGTGGTAGGATTACGCATTACGCCATAAAGTCCTACAATACGATACTGGATGCTGTTGCCATGTTCGGGATGTCATCACTTCTGGAGTGTGAGCTGTTCACACAGCGATCCGTAAACAAGCCACGTTTAAAGACGTGATGTGAACAGACAAACAATACATCGTAACTGTGCAACAAGACCTGCGGTGTGAGCTGAGCCTCAGGGACTTCATGAGTTTAGATCAAGGCAAAAGCTGAACTTGCCGAACTTGACACCAGAGAGTAGAAGGTTAATAAAGCAGAACGTACAGATTTAGCTAACATATGCAAACTTAGGGCGCACACTGTGCCTCCGTCCCGTGCCCCGTGCTTTAGGGTCCTTGTCCCCCCCTCCAGGCCCGTTTGTACTCACACTACCTGGGCCTCGGAGAATGCTTCTTGCTGCCTATACGTCATCACGCCGTAACACGTCACACGCATTGATGACGTCATGGCGACGCGTGGCTTTGTTTCCAAATCTTTCCGTAGACCTCAGAGTTTTTGTGCGTCTTGTCGACTGTTTTTGAATCTTTTCATCGACCAAATCTGCAGTAAACACTCCACCTCCGCATCACACCAACGTGAACCTTTCACCGCCATTGTTTGAAATGTCCGCGCATGGTCCCTCCTTCTTTTTTCTACGTCCCAACAGGCGCACAGGAAATTACCTCAGAACCGCCGTAGGCCCCGTGCTCGTACACGTGCTCGTACATGTGCAAACGCGCTCTACAAAAGCCCACCTGTCTCAGACGGGTCGTGGACGCACTAGGCTTGACCCGAAAAACCTGTTTTGGCCAGGTGGGGAAGGACAGTGTGAGTGCGCCCTTATTTTTTTGAACTCCATCTTGGTTTGTCACAGTCATCAGTTGAAAGTGAGTGAACTCTCATTGCCTCCAAATTAACAACTGAAACGTGTCTCGCTGCTGGCTGACAGTAGCTACCCGCTCACTTCATCTGTCCTCCGTTCAACCCTCACAGAGGAACGGCAGCCAGGCGCTGGCTCCAGACCCCCCATCAGGTGGCGTGACTCATCCATTTCATCACCAAATTAGACGGATGCATGGCTGTGAGCGGCGGCCTCTCATCATGACAGGGCGCGCTTTAATGGCTCGTAGTCATTTTCCCCCCTCTTCTGTCCGTCTTTCACTCCGACTCCTTCTCTTTCAGTAATTAGATCTGTGTGTGGAATGGCTTTGCTGCAAATCAAAGTTTGGTCTGAGCAAACTTGTGTATTACTTTGAACGTTGCTGCACCAGAAATGGTCTCAGAATGAGTCTTTCTCTCTTTAGCTGCCAGACAGTGTGACCTTTCACACTTACGCCTGCTGTCGGCAGATCGTTAGAGTTAAAACTTCTAACTCAGAAAAGAAAAATATATAGATTGCTGTTGTTTTTATTTCAGGGCGTCTCTCGTTCTTAAGATATAACCAACAACTCCAGAGCTTTGATGCAAATGTCAGCGTTAACAGCGGCCCAGTTTGGAAATGAAAATGAATTGTGCCACAAAAAAGGGCTCATATGTCTGCGGGTACGGACACACAAATCAAAATCAAATCATCAAATCAACCTTTATTGATACGGCTCTTTTCATACAGAAAAGTCTCGCAAAGTGCCAATTACAGTTACAGAGGTGTAGAGAAAAAGAGAAACTTCAAATAAGATCAGGAGAAGAAAGAAAGAACCCAACCCTCTCACAGTCACGCACAGACATACACACATACGTTCATACACATATTCACACACACACACAGCCACGCTGACACACAGACACACACACACCTGCACCAACACTAGCTGTCACTACAGGGCAGAAAGGAGCCTCCGCACTAAGGTGCAGAGCCCTCTAGTCGCCCGGGCCGACACCTGGGAACGTGCTCCACACCGCCTCTGTGCTAGTCCCTGCTACTGTTGGTGTCGCCAGGAACAGACACACACACACACACACACACACACACACACACACACACACAGACACACAAGGTAAAAACAAAACCAGCGTTGCTGCCGCGGAGTCTAATAAATATGTCAAATGACGTCACGTGCAGCGCTATCGGTCCAGTAACTACTTCTTCTTCTTCTTCTTCTTGGCAAATCATCCGTTCAGCTTTTGGGGAAACTGCAGCAACTGAGGCTGAAACATATGTGTGAGAAGAAGAAGAAGAAATCATGCTTAGTGTACCAGAAAACTGTTAGCAGCAGGACTGCCCGACCGTAAAAAAGAAACATGTCATGATTGTTTGATGAACCTGAAAATAGGACTGGATGGAATTCATCCAAAACGAAACGAAGGACGTGGAAGTGAATTCCAAACAGCCGCGGGACGTCAGCGCTCAGCCCACACCTGCAGCCTGCTGGCAGGACGTGAAGGCATGAGGCTGCTGAAAATAGCACAACACAACATCAGCCTTACGTGCTGGTATTTCAGATTGGGACGGACTAGTTAGGGAAGTCATTCTTCATCATCTGTGTTCATTTTGGATGCTTGGATGTGCAGCTTTATTTCAATTTTCCCTTTCAGTGTTTTTCCACCTCCATCCTTTTTACACAAAGCGTTATTTTTAAAACAAATTAAGACATTAAGACTGTGAATGTTCTCATTCGTCCAGGTCGTCGTTCTCCTCAAAGCAATTTCAGTCAAAAACAACTGGACTGGTTGTTTGTCTAGGAAGACGTTTCACCTCTCATCCAAGAGGCTTCATCAGTTCATGTACGCATCTGACCAGGCTGGGACTGGACCAGGACCAGGACCAGGACCAGGACCAGGCTGGGACTGGTCCAACTAACTGGTGTGAGATCCAGGTATTTAACCTCTCACAAGGCCGATGATGTCACTGACACCCTTTGTGCTCCAGATTCAACAATCTAACCTCAAAGGACAACTGTTCACACATGGCCCGGGTGACCCCAACGACTGTCGTTCAGACTCAATGGAGCACTAACGAAGTCGAAACCTACTTCCACCAACGACTGTCACTCTAACGATGGACGTTGGCACTTGGAGCACAAAGGGTGTCAGTGACATCATCGACCTGTGAGAGGTTAAATACCTGGATCTCACACCAACTAGTTTGACCAGTCCCAGCCTGGTCCTGGTCCTGGTCCTGGTCCTGGTCCTGGTCAGATGCGTACATGAATATTAAAGATTTATATAAACACTTTCTATGAGGACCACATCTGCAGCGAGTTACAATGCATTTTATAATGCTTCACTACTACATCACTATATCAACAGTCCTGAAACATCCTGGATGTGACTTAGAATGATCTGGATTAGTACGATGTGTGTAGCCGATCATTTAAAGCATGGGTGTCAAAGTCAAGGCCCAGTCAAGAATAAATGATCTTGTTTAGTTTGTCAGTAAAGCTCGATGTGACTCAGGTCATTTTTTTCATGAGTCGAGTTTCAGGTCAAATATCGAGTGTTTCTGAAGAGACAAGACAACGTGTTCGTACCTGTTATTTATACTTAATTCACTTTATATTATAAGTATTCATCTTAAGTGAAATAAATGTAACGAAACAAAAACTTTATAAAGTCATTCTCTAAAACATGGGTGTCAAAGTCCAGGCCCGCGGGCCGGATCTTGGCCCCCGGGATGATGTTTGATTAGTATTAGAACCGGCCCGCACGCCACAGCCGCACGCACCAAAACTACATTACCCACAATGCAACGGTGGCCCGCAAACTCTCTGCAGTGCTGCAAGTGGGTCGCCTCGGCTTCATTATTTCATCAGCGTTCAGGGCAGATGTCAATGTTCAGAGCACCCCCCCCCCCCAATAACGGCTAAAGGGAAGGTGGACGATGAGAACAGGGTGTTTTAAGCACATGTTCACACAGCTGTGCGTGTTTATCTTGATTAAGGACATAGTTTATTTTCTTTTTAGCTGTTTGCCTGTTGAAAATGATTTCCTTGAAATACTTTATTCATGTAATGTTCAGGACAAGTTTGTTTTTGTCTGAGTCTGTTGAAAAATCACTGACAGAGCCGTACAAAAATATTGGATTATTCATTTATTTATTGAATAAAAATATGGTACACTGTGTTAGGTCTTGGTTCAATATGTTATATGCATCATTTTAATGTGTTTTAATAAACTTTGAACCAGTCCGGCCCTCGGCTTGGAGCAGATTTGTTTTTTTGGCGCTCTGATTTAATTAACTTTGACATCGCTGCTCTAAATCATCCGTGGTCGACTCAAACCTTTGATAACTGATCAACACACAAGACTAAGACATATATTTTCATTTCATAAAAATGAATAATTCATCCACATGCATGTAAGGTAAGATAAACCACCAAACGTAAACCAATGATAATAGAGGATACAATCCGATCCAAGAGAAGAATAACACATCATTTAAATCCCATGGCTTCGTTTTATTGTTGAACAATCTCAGTCCTGAAATCCTGAGACGATCCTGCGTAAACCTCTCCACTTCATCGTTGGAATTCAGTTATATCTTCTATAAATGCTCAAAACTAATCCCTCCATGAACACAACACACAAGTGGTCATTAACAACGGTGTCCAAGTCTCGTAGATTAACAGTGATGTACAAGTATTCGGAGTCAGAGCCGGTGATTGTCCTGTCAGGATGATGAGGAAGTATTATGCGCCTGGATGGATTTCTGACAGTCACATTAAACAGACATGATATTAGCAGAGCCATTTACTGCAGTCGCACTGTCGTTGGATTTAGCATTGTTAGCAGTTAATCTAAATGGGCAGGCTAACAGTCCATTAGCATTCCCCTAACCGTTTACAATGGAGGTGCAATCACAGTGTTAGCATCCCCTCACTCAGTGTGAATGGTCTCTAATCTCCGCGAGCAATGCTTTCATTTACCAACAACTGTCATATACCACATGAGCACATTTAGACATATATGCACACACACACACACACACTCCCACACACACACACACAGACACACACACACACACACACGCACAGACACACACACAGAAAAACACCTGGGAATGTGCCCCACACCTCCTCTATGGTAGTCCCTGCTACTGTTGGTGTCGCCAAGAATACATTTTGCCATGAATACACACACACACACACACACACACACACACACACACACACACACACACACACACACACACACACACACACACACACACACACACACACACACACACACACACACACACACACACACACACACACACAGACAAACACCTGGGAATGTGCCCCACACCTCCTCTATGGTAGTCGGTAGTCCCTGCTACTGTTGGTTTAGCCAAGAACACATTTTGCCATGAACACACACACACACACACACACACACACACACACACACACACACACACACACACACATACACACACACACACACACACACACACACACACACACACACACACACACACACACACACACACACACACTCAACTCATTCCAGTTAACTTCACAGTGATTTAAAATCTCACAATCATGAATGCTAAATCCAGCCAATAATGTCATATGCAACACACTGCTTACACACTGAGAGCCAGGACATTTGGATTTGAACAAACTTTGCACAACACAAATGTCAAACGCCAACGAGCGGACGAGGAAACTCAGACTGTGTTCATGAACGACGGTTCCGAATGATGGAGTCACGGCTAAATTTGTTCCACCCAAGAGGCCGAGAGACTTTTAATGAGGATAAACATCTGTCTGCGCTGTATTCAACTGGGAGCCACGCGACAAGTGTGAAAATAGAAATTGTTATTCTTCTTAGACTTTGGCGTCAGATCGGCTCCTTAAAGCTCAGTGACGTAGACTTTGGTGTGAGATCGGCTTCTTAAAGCTCAGTGACATAGACTTTCATTGGTTTTGCCTTATTATTACCTGTGTTGCTCCTTGCTGTTGTTAAACTCTTAAACTGCTCACAGAAGTTCATTACAATGATCTGCTCCTCTTCAGTGAAATATGAACCTCTGATGGGTGAGTCACATGACGCGATGCACGCTCCTTTTATGAGAACGCTCATTGAAACTAAAGCAGAAACCCTGGCTCGACAAATGAACGTGGAACCGTTTCACTCTGAATAAGAGTTTCGTATTTGTCGATCCAGGTTCTCCAAAGAAACCCTGTGGATGTTCAGCGTGACTGTAGTTCACCCCTCTGGTGTCTGAATTCAAATAAAATAATAAACCTTAACAAAACTAAAAGCACTAACTGCATTTGTGCCTGGGTTGTATTTAGTTGTGGACAAAAATCACTGAAGCAGCTGATGATTTATGGCCGAATCCCAAAGACTTGACTGTAACTAAAGAGATTGACAGAGTCTCTGGGGAGCTGCAGAGGGTACAGTGGTGGCTGTGGTCAAAGAGCATGCAGTAATTACTGGCAGAGAGAAAGGGAACCAAAGCCTTGGGATGTACAGTATGGCTCTGTGAAATCCCTCCCTGAGTAAGTGCTTAACATAAAGGCCTCTTTGTTTTAGAAAATGCAGCAAACAGTCACACAGAGAGAGAGAGAGAGAGAGGGAGGACGCTGCCGCTGACTGAAAATCCATCCCACCCAGAGGGAGGGATGAGGGGGAGGAAAAATACGAAGGAGAGAGGGGGAGAGAGGGATGAAGAGACGACACAAAGCAGCTTTAAAATGGAGAAGCGATGGAGCGAAGGGTGCGTTTTGACGAGCTATTTTTAAACGCAGCGTGACGTGTGTGTCTCTGTGTAGCTAATCAATACTCACAGGTGTGTGTTTTTGGTCGTGTCGATGAATGTGTGTGTGTGTGTGTGTGTGTGACCACATGTGGACTCGTTGGAGAGTTGGTTCATGTGCAGATTTGTTTGTGTTTGCAACATTTGCTCACTCACCCGAAACAATATATAAATCTCATTAATAAAACAGGAGAGTCGAAGACAAATATCTTAAAGGTCCCATGTTGTAGTCTTTATTCTAAAGCAGGTGGAGGTCCTTTATATAAATACTTTGTATCAAGCCATGGTCCACCATTTGGAAGATTGGTAAATATTATTAACATCATTTATATACAGCCATTATGGTCCTGTTGTCCGATCTACACAATATGAATAGCAAGAAGAACCAAACAAATCCATTCAGTCTATCAGCCGTAGGTCTGTATAGAAATTGACCAATGGGAGCCATCCGTCAGGGAAGGCTCCCATTGGCTCGTCCCCTCCCTCCTTGTAAACTCTGAGCAGCTAGTGATTAGCTTAGCAGCTTAGCTACAGAGCTTCTGTTAGCATGGAGAAGGAAAAGACCGATACCAGCAGGCGGCCTCTGCTTGCCCCAACGGAGAAGGTTGGACAAACGTAAGTGGAGCGCGGAAAAGGCAGAAACCAAGAGGAAATGTGACTTACATAGCAACGATGTTGACCCGTCTTTTGTGTCTTTGGTGGAGAAGGCTATGCCAGGATTGGGACTGAAAACAGATGCTGAGTCAGCAGACTTTTTGTTGAACAGGTCCTTTTGTGTTTTATTGTGGTAGATGTTCCATAAAGTCAATTAGTCTGTGGCAATACTGGTTTATCACTGTGAACGTCCCGGCTCTGAATAACGCACCTGTCAACACGTGTTAGCACGTTAGCCATGTGTTATTATTCGGCTTCTGTCTCTACCAGAGGGGGCGTGTTGTTAGGAAGCGAGGGAGGGGGATACGAGCTCGGGGGGAGGAGTCGTGGAGCACTGAGGGCCGGGGTTTGGTTCGGGGGGATCTGTATATCCTACAAACCTGTTGATGAGAGTACATTGCTATAATGCCGTTGCAGTCATTCCCCGACTGCGATGATGGTACAGAGATGCCCAAAGTGCAGATACGAAAGACTTGGAAATGCGAACCAAGTAGAGCAGATTTGGGCTATTTCAGGAATGAGGCTTAAAGAGATGGATGCAAAGGGAGCGAATAGAGTCAGTATGAGAGAAATTGTGGGGGTTTTTTTATGTAAAAGCATGTAAACACAGTATGTTCTAGTACAGGGGGGTCAAAGTGATCCAGTAAAGGGCCGTGTGGCTGCAGGTTTTCATTCCAACCAATCAAAAACACACCTGGTCGACCAAATCACCTGTGTGAAGACAGTTCAGGTGATTGAGTAAGTCGAGTCAGGTGTGTTCTTGCTTGGCCACAGCGCCCTTTACTGGATCAGTTTGACACCCAAGTATGAACCTTTGCTCGAGGTGATTGAGAAAATGCTATTTAAATGCTGTGAACTGACCCTTTAGACACCACGTTTATGAGCTGGGCTCCTCCTGGGGGACAGTGTAGACGCAGGAATACTCTAAATACAAGCACAGGTTCATGTTGGCGTCTTCAGAGTGGTTTCCATTCAACCATATTACTTTATTTTATATTATCACTCTCCTCCTTTACTCCACCAACTGACCTCTTTTCTCTCTCACACATTCTATTTATTTATTTATTTATGGATAAATAAAAAAGTTAAACCTACAAAGAGATGAACTACCTGTTCTCTATTGATCAGCGCCTCTGAAACTCTCTCCCAGAGTAAAAAGGAAGGCGTTTTAATGACTCATTGCAGTAGTGATGTCCTTGGTGCTGAAATGTTCACTGCCTCTACGCGCTCGCCCTCTCCGCGGTGTTGAATCCAAGCATCGCTGTATGTGTCATGTTGCTTTCACTGACTTGAATAAATGTGCGTCTTTTTTCTTTTTTTTCTGAACCGAGCAGCTTGCAATGAAGCTCAAGTGCACTTTGGGTGTGAATGGGAAAAGAAGTGATGGAGCACCTGCACAGAAGGTTGCACTGAAAAGAGCTCACAAAATGGAGTAGGCTGGGCTGTATAAACACAGAAACACAGGCTCGAGGACGCCGCGCTGTGAGGAAATGGGAAAAGGCGACGGTGTACGTGACGGGGAAAGCAACAGAGAGTGTGTTCGTGTGTGTCAGGGGGTGCGTTCAAGGCCTATAGCGTAAGACACCGGTGCTTCTGGGAGCTTGAATATTGGGGGAAATCTGTTGTGGAGGCATATTGGAACTCCCAGTGGACACAATTAAACCCACACACAACGGTATACAGTACACGCATACACCAACCCCGTCTGCCCACAGAGGTTATCACAACACTAACATTCTTAATGATGAGGGTGATGCTGCGGCTAATTAGCGGTGTGCACGTCCTCATTGAGCCTCAGCAGCTTTGCATAGTTACGCACGTCTCAATCTGAGATCGAATAAACAATAAAGGGAAAGTCTCAACGTGTTATTACCTCAGACACGCGGAGTCCAGTCATTTTGAGCCAGAATACGAGTCAGCGTTTAACAGAACCAAACAAACCAAATGAGAAATGAACCCAAATAGGGGACAGTTTCTAAAAAGACACAAATATACTCCGTGCATTCACCTATTTGCCTATTTTACACTTATAATACATGTTTGGTTTGTTTTGATGTAAGTGATCAACTCATTTTCATGGTGATATCTGAAGGTTAATTCTTTTTCCCTGGAAAAATGAGTGAATAGATAGATAGATAGATGGATGGATAGATAGATAGATGGATGGATAGATAGATGGATAGATAGATAGATAGATAGATGGATGGATGGATAGATAGATAGATAGATAGATAGATAGATTGATAGACAGATAGACAGACAGATAGATGGATGGATGGATAGATGGATAGATAGATAGATGGATGGATAGATGGATGGATAGACGGACAGATAGATGGATAGACAGATAGATAGACAGATAGATGGATGGATAGATGGATAGATAGATAGATGGATGGATGGATAGATGGATAGATAGATAGATAGATAGATAGATAGATAGATAGATGGATAGATGGATAGATGGACAGATAGATAGATAGATAGATAGATGGATAGATAGACGGATGGATAGACGGACAGATAGATAGATAGACAGATAGATAGACAGATAGATGGATGGATGGATAGATGGATAGATAGATAGATGGATGGATGGATAGATGGATAGATAGATAGATAGATGGATGGATGGATAGATGGATAGATAGATAGATAGATGGATGGATCGATAGATGGATAGACAGATAGATAGATGGATGGATGGATGGATGGATGGATGGATAGACGGATAGATAGATAGATAGATAGATAGATAGATAGATAGATAGATAGATAGATGGATGGATGGATAGACAGATACATAGACAGATAGATAGATAGATAGATAGATAGATAGATAGATAGATAGATAGATAGATGGATGGATAACTTTATTTATCCTCGAGGGGAAATGAGGTCATCGTAGCAGCGGTACAAAACAATCAGAAATACAAAATAAAAGTACAGTATCGCAAATTTAAAACACTATATTACAATAAACTATGTAGATTTTAAGTTGCAAGATAAAGAGATAAAGGTGCATTTTTAATGACAGTGGTAGATTTCAGTGATAAGTGACTTGAATGATGTGTGTGTTTCCTGAGCGTTGCTGTGCAGCATCGTAGAGTCTGACGGCAGCAGGTAGGAACTGTTTCCTGTGGCGTTCTTTAAGCAGCAGGTAGGAACTGTTTCCTGTGGCGTTCTTTAAGCAGCAGATAGGAACTGTTTCCTGTGGCGTTCTTTAAGCAGCGAGGTCGAATGAGTCTGCGGCTAAAGCTGCTCTGAAGCCCGTCCAGGGTTTCATGGAGGGGATGAGAGACTTTGTCCGTGATCACCAGCAGTTTTGCATCCTGTGCTCCACCACCTCCTCCAGGGTGACAACAGCAGACCTGGCCTTCTTTTTAAGTTTGTTCAGTGTGTTCGCGTCTTTTGCTTTGATGTCCGCGCCCCAGGACACCACAGAAGAAGAAGAAGATGGTGCTCACGACAACAGACTGATAGCACATCTGAAGCATCCGTTTGCAGACATTATAGTTGAATGCATAGGGTTTATTTGGGCCTTTTTCAAAACTTTACCCTACTGGGCTTCTTTGACGCTCTTCCCCTTACTCAGGACACACTGAGGACACAAAATCTGCTGAGTTTGCTTTGTTTTTCATAAAACGACTGGACTAAAAGTTTACCTCTCACTGTCTTTGCTAGTTCACGAGCAGGTTTTTAAATGTTTCCTGCCCATTTTACATCTCCTGCATTTGTGGCCTCTGGCTCCATCTCCAGTCTATTAACCCTGCCCTAACCTTTCCTGGCCATTATGTGGATTAAAGGTTGCATGTGTCCAATATGTCAGGAAGAATAATTACATTTCATTGTCGATTCAGAGGGAAAATCAATTCCGATTTCTGATTCATGTTCTGAACAAGACTTTAACCTTTGGGTTGCTAAAGGCAGGTAGCCTTTATTAAAATGACTGAACTCATGAGATTGAGCCGTCTCCGTGCGTATGTACGTACAGAACACCGTGTGTATCACTGCGAGGTGTGTGTACGGGTTTGCAGACCAGGTGCTTCTCTCTCTCTGAGGCTGTCAGATCTGCTCAGACGCTTCTCGCCCAAGTGTGTGGACGTACCATTAGGCTTTTATTTGCACAGTGGCATGGCGTGCACTCATAGATGTGCAGGTCTCTGCTGCCTCACTATGAGATAAGGCCTGTGTCTGTGTTCACTTGAAGCTTTCACGTCTGTTATCACACGACAAAAAGTAGTGCACAATAATTTGTGTGTATTCCACGTAAGCAAAAGCAGAAGACGTAGTATAAGACAGTGAATCTCTGCCTAAGGACGCAGGTCATGGAGGTATTTGGGTCCAAAAACACGGGACTTTTCACGGCGAACGGCGCCCGTTGCCTGTTGCTGTTCATGTCCCCTACATACTAAACCAAACAACCTTTTTTCTAATGCAAACCAAGTTGTTTTGATGTTACATAACGGTAGTTTATGCTCCCAAACCTAACCCACACTTAAAGCATCCATCGTGGTCCACCTCCAATCTGTCGCCGTCTCGCAGTCGACTTCCGTTCGCCATTTTGAAAGATAGCATACGAATTTCTGTGCAGAGTTTTTGTACGATAACCTGCTAACCTGTTGCTTAGTTCATGTTGCACCATCACTAAAATGGACAGACACCATGAGAGAGATGATGAGGCACAGGAACTGACGTTGTATTGCATCTTTTCCCACTGCAGGAACTTTTCCACAAAACTTTTGAACGTCAACCACGGGAGTCTAGTTTTAGGTTTTCCCATGGTGCGATACTCTGATTACCCAGGAAGTTTCTAAGTGAAGACGATATTTTGATGCATTAACAGAGACGTGGTGGTGTCCAAATGAGCCTTCATGAACCATTAGTTGTGTCTGCACTTCATTTGCCCATCACGACTGAGACTGCCAAGTGCTATTAACCCTTTTTTCTCATCTCATCTTCAGCCTCTTATCCGGGGTCGGGTCTCGGGGGCAGCAGCTTTAGCAGGGGACCCCAAACTTCCCTTTCCCGGGCCACATTAACCAGCTCTAACTGGGGGATCCTGAGGCGTTCCCAGGCCAGTGTGGAGATCTAATCTCTCCACCTGGTCCTGGGTCTTCCCCGAGGCCTCCTCCCAGCTGGCTGTGCCTGGAACACCTCCCTAGGGAGGCGCCCAGGGTTCATCCTTACCAGATGATCCTGAACCACCTCAACTGGCTCCTTTTTTTGCCAATTTTGTCGTATTTAATTTTGGGGGTTTTGATCAAAAGGTATCATTTTTACTTTATTTAGTTTATTAATGACACTTGGGTCAATAATAAATACTCATTCTTGATTCTCTTTTACCTTCATCTTCAGATGTGGTCATGAGAAATGAGCGTTAAAGGTCCCTTTTGCTCTGACTATCTTCCTGTTTTCAGTTCTTAGGACTGTTTGTTCAAAACCAGCAAAAGTGACCGGGAGCATGTTTCAACGACAAACCCTCTGGGATCAATAACAACCTTAAATAAGCGTAGCATGGTCCACGTACGCTGTTATTATAGCACGGAGATAACGCCCAAATCAATCTTCAGCTGCTCAAAAATCAGCACAGCAGCCCGGCTGATGGGAGGAGCAGTGTGGATAAAGAGGCTGCATTGACCAGGCAACCCCTTGTTTAATACACAGACCCATGATGAGCAGCAAAGACAGAAGAGAGAACCCCATCTATCAATAGCATTAATACGTTTAATCAGGCTTCGTAGCTAACTAGAAATCCTGAACGCCCCTCCTCACACATTGATTTTCCCCTCCTCGATGCAGAAAAGCCATCTAAGCTAAATGCTCAGGGTGTTCGATCAGTGTGCTCAGGCAAAAGTGCCACTCCGTATTGTTCATAATGTCATACAGCAGGCACATGTAATGAGGCCATTTGGCCGACGTCTCGTCTTCCTAATGGTCACAGTCATTTCTATTTCTAAAGGGAGCCCATCTCTTTCTCTTTCAGTCTTTGATCCATCGAGCAGCTGCATTTAATCCACGCTGATTTCTATTTGGGTCACAATGACGAGGATTGATGATGGACACAAACGCACACTGTGCAACACACACTCTTTTGCCCGTGTATACACATACATGAGTGTGTGAGAGCTCCAGAGGTAGAACAAGTGGCACTACAGAGGCAGAGAAAGAGATTGCTATCAGCGGATGTCGGGTGCAGCTCACTCCACTCGTGTCAATAATTTTAGCCTGGATAGGCGGTTGGAATATCTTTACCTGGCGAGGAGATTGAAAGTAGATTGATTTAACGAGTGATAGGAGGAAATAAGGTTGGAGAGGAGGCGCAGGACGAATGGAGGAAGCAGGAAAGGCACAAGTGGGAATTAATTGGAAAGAGGAGGGGATGATGAATGAAGGGTGCAGGTCCACGAGGAGAAGGAGGGGTAGAAACTTGCTAAGGAGACAGGAACAGAGGTGTTAGATATGATGTTTTAGGTCGAGATGGGTGGTAAAGCACAAATCAATACAACAAAATAAAGAGTAATTAACTGATGGTGATACACGGATGGGTTACAAATGAAAATAAACGTGTTTCAGAAAGGTGTCGGGCCGACGTGAGGACCTCTGGGACAGCTTCAGCGGTTTTAGCAAAGATCGTTTTTAAATCATTAATCTTGAAAACATTATTTTAAAAACACTTCAATAATAACAATTACAACAAAATAGGTTTGTACTGTACCAAGCCTTTGACTTACTGCCATCAGGTCGATGCAACGAGTGTGCGAGTGTGTGTGTGTGTGCATGCGCATGTGTTTGAAAGACGACATTTACCTGACTAGTTCCTGCCGTTACCGTTACTGCAGACGATAAAGTTCCAGCCTTTAAGTTTTTTAATTTGTCATTTTGTCTTCTCCCTTCCATCTTCAGCACATGTTGCTTTGTGTTGGTGTTGGTGTTGGTGTGTGTGTGTGCGTGTGTGTGTGTGTGGGACTTTAAGCAACTTAAGTCTCTTGCCAGATAGTTGCGTCTTCCTGTATTACTCCCTACTTTTTTCTCCTTTCACTGCCTGTTTCCAGTGATGTCAGTCTCATTTATTAAGCAGCAGCAGCAGAAGCAGCAGCAGCACACGAGATGCACCCCTGGCTGCCAAGACTTTGCTCTCCACCTCCCAGACTGTGTTTGAGGGTGTGTGTTGTGCCCCCTGCAGAGGAGCACACTCAATAATGCATATGAGCAGGCCTAACTAGAGCAAGCCGAGGCTCCCACTGCTCTGCAGGCACATCCTCCATTTTGTCTCAAAAACAAAACGTGCAAAGCTAGCATCACATTTTACCTTGGACGTGCTTAAACCGACGCGCAGCATCCATAATGGAGAGATGGTTACAACAAAAGAGGCACGGCATCTATAAAACATGGAGCCTAATTACACACAGACACAAGACAGAGTCAGGACACAACTTCACAAAGAGTTACTTCAAGCTGCAAAGCAGAGCACTTCTCCGTCCCTCGTTCTCCAGACGCGGCGGTGCATTATGAAGTCGTTTTAACTTGTCAGCTCAACTTTTAGACGACAAAGAGCTGCAGTATGACTCGGAGAATGACCTAACCCGGTGCAGCTCCTGCTTCAGGTAGAGCGAAGTGTCGCAGGATGTTTGCCTTGTTGAGCAGTTGTGTTTTTAAAAAGAAACTAGAAAAGAAGGTTGAATATGGAGAATGAGCAGAACACTGCAATCTAGTGTCTCCAGATCATAGTCTCAACAACAAAATATAAGTCCAGCAGTGGGGTTGCCAGGTGGGTCAGACCCGGCCCAGTAGCTCCAGGAGACCGGAGTCTGTTTGAGCCTGTTTGAACCCGTCCCCTCCAGAAAACCACACCATAAAAACAAGGATTAGAGGAGTTTGACTGACACTTAGCGTTAGCGGTTAGCATTAGCCGTTCCAGCTAAGTGCAGATGAAAGTGATGTTAGCATCAAGGAGAAGCGTATTCATGTGGGCGTGCGTTTGAATGGCGTTCCTCTCCTTTCTCTCAGTCCATGGAGTGAATGCTCGGCCTATAGTGACTCTGGTTGTTGCCCGTCTCCGCTCACTCAGCTGCTGGGACAAAGAACGCCCCCTTCACTGAGGCTCCCAAGCAGCTGCAGGATTGGCTAACTCCATTTCACCCAGTGCCAGCCTACAGTAGCTGCACCCAACAACAGGCAACCCTGGCAACCAGCAACGCCAAGCTTTCAATAAAGATTCTACATATTCAACCTTTAATAACTTAACAAGGGTGCTTTCAACAAGTGGCTCCTGATATTTTGTCATCACACATAAAAGTGTGTGTGTGAATCAGGATACGGTTGAAACTAAGCAGACTTGTCCGAGGGGGGAAACAAAGTAAATGCGAGCTGACCACGCATGGATGCGCGTCCTGCCACTCTGACTGCACAGCACACTGGTGATTGCGCAAAAGTTTAATGTATATGTCATAATACGATGTATTTATGACTTGCAACCCCCAAAGTAAGAGCTTCTCATGTCTGACTGTATCCAGCCTGTAAAGTGTGTGATGCAGGTCGGTACTCATTCAGAACGTGTCCTTGTTCGGTCCTCAACTATTCAAACTCCCTGCTCTTCAGCACCAAGTGACCATGAAGGCAGAACACACACATCTCATCTGAACAGCACTTTCACAACGACCTCAGAGCCGTTCCAGGACAGTGTGCCTCTTTGCACACATCTGCAGGAGAGTCCTTCAAAAGTACTTCTCCTGCATCTTTGCTCCTTTAAAGGGGAACTCCACTGACTGTACATTCATTCATTCATTCATTCATCTTCAGCCTCTTGTCCCTTTCGGGGTCGTGGGGGACTGGAGCCGATCCCAGCTGACATCGGGCGTGAGGCGGGGTCCACCCTGGACAGGACGCCAGTCTATCACAGGACACATAGAGACGAACAGAGACAGACAACCATTCACACCTACGGGTGATTTAGAGTCATCAATGAACCGAACACCTGCACGTCTTTGGACTGTGGGAGGAAACCAGAGAACCCGGAGAAAACCCACGCAGACACGGGGACAACACGCAAACTCCACACAGAAGGGCCCCAGCCGGGATTCAAACCAGGAATCCTCTCGCTGTGAGGCTCACAGGGGTCTTGACTTGAGGCCTGGTGACTCCAGAGAAAACCGACATTTGAGAGACATTGGCTCTTAACAGACGGGGGGTGCTAAAGTTGCTGTTACATTATGAGGAGTCTAATGTCCGAGACACTCAGTCCACGTGGGCAGTGTGTGTGTGTGTGTGTGTGCGCGCAACGTCACACCTACTGGTTTCTTTCCCAGCGCTGATACTGACAGGTTGGAGCTGCCGAACGCCTGCAGCACGGCTCAGTTTCAGTATATATGTGGAATATGTCACAGACATGAAAAACTTAACTTAACACTTTCTATTTTCAAATTAAAAGACTTCTCGTGTTTCTGTGGACAGAATCTGTAATATGAAGGACATTTATAATGAAATGAAACTCATTTATGGGCATTTTTATGGACAAATTCAATGTCAAAAGGCAGGAAACACTGTCTCTATGGACACGACATGTGCGAGCTGCAGCAGTTCCAGTGCGGCCGTCACACACATGCTGCTCATGCAGATGGTGCAGCCCGCGTGGAAGACCCAGTGCTTTTGGAGCTCGATCCATTCGAGGGACTAACACACTGTATATGACAGTTTTGTGCTTGTCCTCAGGTATTTTTGGATGAAATCATTAATAGCCGTCGTAAAAATCCAGCATTTATCAGCAGTTATTGAGACCTGCGATCATATTTTATGTATTTAAAGAAAAAATCTATAGAATCTCCATATTTCAGCATGCAGCAGGTTGGGTGAACTCCACTCTGCACACTTGCTATCAAAATCTACACTGTTCACAACAGACACTATGTCATTAGTTTGTCATTGACATCACTGCTTGTGCGGGTGAATCATTGCATCTCTGCTAGAGATCCTCGCACAAGCAAAGGAAAACAACTCCCGTCATGCATGCTGATCGCATACAAATCACAGCCCCACGCACTGGAAGAGTGGAGGAGTCAGTCGGGAGAAAGGCGGCATTAATGCTGCTGAGAGCTTTTCCTCCTGAAGGAGTTCCTTGCATGTTAAATTGATGACAAATGGAACAATGTTGTAAGGAAATATCTGTCTGTAAATCTGCAGGTTCGGCCATCTGACACTATATTTGTGTGCATGTGGTTGTTTAATTGTTTCAAAAGTCTTTGGGCAGAAAATAAATAAGCTGTTTGGCAGAACTTGGTCATTATTGGAACAGAAGTAGTTCGACCAGAGGAGGTGAAGATGCTGCAGCAGCCGGGGTCAGAGACTAAGGGCGCACTCACACTGTCCTTCTGCACCCGTGCCCCGTGCTTTAGGGACCTTTTCCCCCCCTCCAGCCCCGTTTGTACTCACACTACCTGGGCCTCGGAGAATGCTTCTTGCTGCCTATACGTCATCACATCGTAACACGTCACACGCATTGATTGCCGTCATCGCGATGCGTGGCTTTGTTTCCGGATCTTTCCGTAGACCTCTGAGTTTTTGTGCGTCTTGTCGACTGTTTTTGAATCTTTTCATCGACCAAATCTGCAGTAAACACTCCACCTCCGCATCACACCAACGTGAACCTTTCGCCGCCATTGTTGTTGTTGTTAAATGTCCGCGCATAGTCCCTCCTTCTATTACTATGTCCGAACAGGCGCACATAAATGAAGTCAGGACCGCCGTTGGCATCGTGCTCGTGCTCGTACATGTGCAAACACGCTCTACAAAAGCCCCCGTGGACGGCCCGCTGGTCGCAGTTATGCGCGGAGGGGTTGCACTCACACTGGTCAAACGCACTGGACTTTAGCTGAAAAAACGGTTTTGGCCCGGTGCGGAAGGACGGTGTGATTGCGCCCTCAATACCTCACTTTGCATCAAGGCTTAAAAAAAGAAAAGAAAAGCTAAATGACCGTACGCTGCACGCTTTCTGCAGCATGAAGAATGCGGCTCATGGTCTTATGGTAGGAAGTGTCAGTGTCTGACCTCTAATCTCACCTCCTCTCATCTGTATTCTGCAGCCCTCATCGGCTCTACTGTCCTCCTCTGCAGAGAGAGGCGGCCTCAGGGTCTGAATACAAGTGCATGTAAACATGTCTGTGCTTTATGCTGTAGAGGAGAGAAGGGGCACACCACATCAGATATGTAGAAGTAATGCAATTATCATTCATTCATTCAGATTCAACCGCTTGTCCTTGTCGGGGTCGCAGATTTGTGTGCGTGTGTGTGTGTGTGTATCCCTTCAAGCTCTGTGACTTGGCGGTCTTTCCTACCACCAGTGGAACTCTGACAGGAGGTCATTGAGCCTGTCCGTGTGTGTGTGTGTGTGTGTGTGTGTGTGTGTGTGTCCGGTGGTGACGTTGAGAGCTTAACGCTAACTGAAGTTGATAGACGGGAGCAGGATACTCCTTCTGTGTCATGCAAACAGAAAACAGAAAAATATAGACACATGTTGACACACACACATCCAGACAGCCGGGGGAGGCTGGAAGTGGCAGCTGTGTTTGAAGTGAGTCCAGAGGACGACAGACATGACCCTGGTGACGGCCGTTAGTCATGTGAGAAGTGTAACTGTTTATCCAAAGAGAGGAGACGAGCAGGGGAAGAGACGAACATTTCCAGTCACAGCAGTGAGCTGAAAATGGTCTTTCCCCGGGAATAGTCAGATTTTTGAAGTTCCCTCATGTTTACATGAGCAGGGTTGAATGGGAACATGACGGAGGAACTCCTCCTCCAGTCCAGTAGGTGGCGCTCCGCCAACATACAACTGGTCGGATTACAGCTTTTCCTCCCAGTTCACCTTTTGTCAAAATCACAACAACTTCAAATGTGGCCGACTTTTTGACAGAATTGCAACAGAAACAGTTCTTCTTGGTGGTGATGTAAGGTCGCACTCACACTGTCGATCCGTACCGTGCCCAAACAGGCTCCACGGCTAAAGTCTGGTTCCTTTGACCAGTGTGAGCGGTTAGCTGCGGCGCTTGCCATCCACGGCCCGTTTGGGAGAGGTGGGCTTTTTTAAAGGACGTTTTCACATGTACGAGCACGAGCGTGCACACGTGTACGAGCACGAGGCCTACGGCGGTTCAGAGGTCATTTCCTGTGCGCCTGTTTGGACATAGAAAAAAGGACCATGCGCGGACATTTAAAACAATGGCGGTGAAAGGTTCACGTTGGTGTGATGCGGAGGTGGAGTGTTTACTGCAGATTTGGTCGATGAAAAGATTCAAAAACAGTCGACAAGACGCACAAAAACTCTGAGGTCTACGGAAAGATCTGGAAACAAAGCCACGCATCGCCATGACGTCATCAATGCGTGTGACGTGTTACGGCGTGATGACGTATAGGCAGCAAGAAGCATTCTCCGAGGCCCAGGTAGTGTGAGTACAAACGGGCCTGGAGGGGGGGACAAGGACCCTAAAGCACGGGGCACGGGACGCACGCACAGTGGGAGTGCGCCCTAAGTTGCCAGAGCGAAGTCCTCACTCATTTTAAAGGAAACGCTCCATTGTTGTTGTCTTTTTTTGTTGTTTCAATGTTGTTGCTTTCTGATTTGTTCTATTTCCAGTTCAGAAACCTCCCTCCATGTCTCCGTCTTTGACAGGCTGTTAATTTGGCAGAAATATGCAAACACGCTTGCACACGTACATACCAAGTACACACATGCAATCACACTTACACACTTCCATGCTGTACTCAGCCAGCCGGTCTCAGTTCACACATCAGGAGACACGTCTACTGTTTAAGCATCAAGTAATTACGGAGCAACCAAAGGGTGCAATTTCAAATCGGATCAATGTCTAAATAAATTGCGCTACACATCGTGTGTGGGTTAAAATAATGAAAAATATAAACGAGAGAGTAAAACAAGGGAAAAGGCACCATGAGGGTGAATTAGAGATGGGGGCTCAACAGCACAGATGCAGATACAGTTACAAAGACAGGAAGGAAGCGCCGTCCATGAAAAGCACAGACAGGGACAATGCTGTGAGGAGAGAAGGCACGGTGACACACTGACGTGAATGGAGTGAATGGGAGGAGGAGCTGAAGAGTGTCAGACTGACTAATGAGTGTTTGGACTGCAGCATTACAGCACAGAAATACTCTCAAACAGTTGAGGAGAGAAAGCAGGAACCAGTGAGTGCAGAGGGAGGGACGTAGTGAGCGAGCTGAGCCCGATGCACACACTCCAAACAATAGTCAACTCTTTGCTTTATGCACATGAATGAGCTTTTAGGCGGAGTCGTTGTCAGTGAGTGAGCGATGAACAGAAGAAGTAAATAAAGCTTTTTATACTTCTCTTGGAACTCTTGGAGCGCGGTCGCCCGTCAGAAATGTTGGTACTGTACATTTGTGCGAACCCCAGAAACATTAATGTGAAATGTTTGTGGCGCCCTGGAGCACCTGTACAAGATGCATCAGGCTTTTCACCAGAGTTTCACCCTGGAGACCGCGGTTCAAGTGCCTTTCACGTCCAGTCCCACCTGAAAGTAAAACTCGATTATATAATAGACATTCTTATTTTAACCCAACAACAGCCACATGCCTAAACCTAAGTCACGTTAATAGTTTTTGTTTGAATTCACACAAAATGTTTAAAACTGCGACAGAGGAGAATCTAAAAGTGTCCGTTTTGTGGGAATGTGTTGAATCTGTTTGCAGAAATTTACATTACCACCATTTTACCCTCTGGACTGGGTTGATCTCTTCATTTGTACCTGTTGGAATAAACGAAATGAGAAAAGTAGAGCAGCTTGTTAGCCTTCTTTCAAAAACACTGATGATAATTAAGGAAAAATGATTTTTCCGTCCAGAGCTGTTAACGTTCTCAGAGGTGACACCCGGAGCAAACAAGCTGAACATGTTTACAGCAGCACGAAAGAGTGTGTTGACCTTTTTTTCTGTTCAAAATCCATTTCAACAAGGATTTAGTTGATTAGTATATGGAGGCGTGCATGCTAGTCCAGATTCAGACTGACTGTTGGAGCCTGGGGATTAGAGAAGTTGTTCATATGCAAGTGAGCTTCAATTGTTGTTGATGATTATTTAAAAAACATCTCTGCAGGTTAGCTGTCACATGCCAACACTGATGTAGGATCATTTAATTCTGACTGATGTCAGACTGAGATTGAGTGAAACAGCAAAGGCAGTGAAACGTTGGAACCGTGCAGCGCACCTACACCTAACCCCCATGGGTCTGTGCATGGCAGCAGAGGCCTCAGTGGTATTTAAGCACATTAATAGGAAACTTCCTGCATGACTGGATGCAGCTAGCTGGTCAAACTTTACTTTTTTGGGGGTGAAACTACACTTCAAGCATGAGTTTACTACTGCAGCACTGGAGAGTCAGGGTTAAGGCATCAAATCTGAGCTTTACTCTGTGAAAAAGATGCTTTACGGCAAACGGCACACTTCATATTGCTGGCTTGAGAGACGAAACTGTAAAATGTGATATCCACAATCCCACAATCATCCAGGTCCTCATAAAGTGTTCAAACATTTACGTACAAAAAAGAATGCACCTATTTATCACGGTAGAAATTACGCCCAGAGCGAGTAACGCACGTTTTATCATATTTGGATGATTGTGCGTTTGGAGCGTCAATGCCGTAACTGTAGGTAGCAGCCGGCGGCTAGCGGCCTGCAGCTCTACTCGGCTGTTGTGCTAAATGTGAAGTAATGCTAACGCTAACATGGATCTGAATGCTTTAAAGAACAGAAATGAGCTCTCAGATGATGAAGAATGTCGTTGTGTTGCAGTGAGATCAGGCCGTCAGTTATTTAACCTCCGTAGCTGCACTCAATATCATTGCAGGAGTCATCCCAAAGGGGTCAATAAAAAGAAGTCTAAGTCTGTAGAGGGTGCTGAGCTGCCTCCGCGGCTCTGCTGTAGATGAGACCAGGATACTCTGCACTTTGCACTGACGGCTTTCTTCTTCTTCTACTGGATTTCCAGCAGACTAGATGCCTAAAGGCTCGTTGCTGCCATCCACAGGTCAGAGTTATATTCATTATATTATATCTATAGTAACAGTCCGGTTTCCTTGATGTAGTAAGGAACTGCAACAATGGCGGCTTTGGTGATCCCCGGATGTTATGACGCTTATCACAATCTTAAAGCTGATTTGCTGACACGCCACAGCGTCACACGATTCGGCTGAAAAGTAAAATATTTTCAACTAGCACGTTGTAGGGGTTGGACGTGGATATCGATCGATTTTCATGTCTATCGTGTCGTGGGTAAAGCGAGGAATGCGCCGCCCGTGTTCAAACCGTGTCTCTAAGTTTGTATGTAAGGGCGCTGTTTCTATCGCAGAAGAGCCCTAACCTCCGACCTTCACCCTGAGGTTCAGTGTTCATGTCCTGGAAGACAAACCACAATCTTTTTTCTGATTCAGTTGTTTTGATGCCAAAACTTAACTGTCACATTCGACGCCCGGCCTCTGTTTCACGCCATATTTCCTCAGATATCACACGAATTGCTGTGCATAGATTTTTGTAAGATATCAAACAAACCTGTTGATGAGAATATGTTGTATAACACAGCACCGCATCCAGCTCTTTGTAAACAGAGAGGCAGGCTGCAGAGTGTTTTGAAGCTGTGATTTGAGAATTTATTTATTTGGGAAAATAGAAATGAGACTCGTAGGTAGGGGAAGGATGTGCTCACTGTTGCAACAGTGGAATTAAGGATGATACACGACGAGCAGAGGCAAGAACAAAAATTACACTGGATGAACCAAAATTGACAGATATATACGGCACTCTAACCGCAGAAGGCTTGAATGGATGGATGAGCGTGAAGGAGAAAGTTTGAGGGAATAATGGAAAGTTGAAGGAGATAAAACTGGGACACCAGAGTGACTAATAAAAGATGATAATAAAAAGAAGGGAGATGGATAAGACGAGAGATACCTTGATGTTGAGAGAGAAGAAGGGAAAGAAGATGGATGAGCGTGCAGATGGTTTGATGGTTGCATGGCAAAAAGAATGATGTCTATTTTAAGCAACGACGGGTAAATGAGCAAACGTAAATAAGGATTAATGGAGACAAGGATCGATGGAGAGAACATGGCGGACAGATAAATTGTCATTTTCACAGAGCCTGAGACAAGCAGGGGACGGAGGTAGACATGAAAAATAAACACAGAACTAAGGGATGCAAAAATAGATTAAGACAGCGAGGTCGGAGAAGAGTGATAAAGGATTGATGTTAAAACAAAAAAAGCGGGTCAGGTGTCAGGACTTTTTGTGTCTTTTTCACAAGAAACATTAAGTCCCTTGGTATTTCATTGTATATCAATGACTCATGTAATCTTAATATGTTTTATCAGTGTACAGAAGCAGCAGGGGGTACGGCAACACACTGTGTGAGAAGCCATGAGCGGATGGCATCAGACTATAGCTGCGTTTCATTGGTCGTTCAACGCACCCTCCTTCACGTCCCCTCAGCCCTTGGTTTTACGTAGCAGCACAGGTCACACGGAGGCCACTTGGAGAGCAGAGGGGAACTGGGCGGGCGGAGAAGCAGCTGTCCTCGTTCACTTCAGCCCAAACTATCATGGGTCCACCACCAGGTGCAGGTGCAGGTTCAGCGCTGAACTGCTTCTGACTGATAATCACACACACCTTTAGACTAATTTTAATGAGACTAAGGTGTTTTCGATGGATGATTGTACATCTGCAAGTTCTGCATCTTTGTGAACAGCTGCATCCTCCTTAATTCAGAAGCTTCAGTTTGTGATCTGTATCGTTATTATCATCGATATCATTCCTATGATATATTGAAAAGCAATGTTTTTTTCACAACATGTTTATTGTCATTTTTCTTAGTGCTCCAAGTGCCAACGGCCATCGTTAGAGTGGCAGTCGTTGGTGGGAAGTTGTTCTTTGAGGTTAGATTCAGATTCACGACTGTCCTCCTGGGACCCCAACGACTGTCGTTAAGACTCAGTAGAGTGCTAACGAAGCCGAAGCCAACGACTGTCACTCTAACGACAGGCGTTTGCACTTGGAGCACAAAGGGTTTTAGTGACATCATCGGCCTTGTGAAAGGTTAAATACCTGGATCTCCACACCAGTTAGGGCGTGATCACACTGTCCTCCCGGACCACGACCCGGACTTTAGGGTACTTGTCCCCCCTCCCTCTCCCCCCCGCGCCCCAGCCCCGTTTGTACTCACACTGCCTGGGCCTCGGCCAATGCTTCTTGCTGTCCATACGCCATCACGCCGTAACACGTCACACGCATTGATCGCGTGTGTGTGGCTTTGTTTCCAGATCTTTCCGTAGACCTCTGAGTTTTTGTGCGTCTTGTCGACTGTTTTTGAATATTTTCATCCGACGAAATCTGCAGTAAACACTCCACCTCCGCACCACACCAACGTGAACCTTTCACCGCCATTGTTGTTGTTGTTAAATGTCCGCGCATGGTCCGTCCTTCTATTTACATGTCCGAACAGGCGGACATAACGCTACTGCCGTAGGGCTCGTGCTCGTGCTCGTGCTCGTACACGTGCGCACGCTCATGCTCGTACATGTGCAAACGGCTCCGCTAAAGCCCACCTCTTTCAAGCGGGCCGTGGCGGCCCAGCTGGCCCCAGTTGAGCGCGGAGCGGGTGCGCTCACACTTCTTAAAGGTACTAGACTTTAGCTGAAAAACCGGTTTTGGCCGCAGCCAAAAGGATAGTGTGATCACGCCCTTAGTTGGACCAATCCCAGTCCCAGTCTGGTCCTGGTCCTGGTCCAGGTCATGGTCCTGGTCCAGTCCCAGCCTGGTCCTGGTCCTGGTCAGATGCGTACATGAACTGATGAAGCCTCTTGGATGAGAGGTGAAACGTCTTCCTAGACAAAGAACCAAGTCCAGTTGTTTTTGACTGAAATTGCTTTGAGGATAAAATAAGTAGACTAAATATTTACTGCAACAGGTTTTTAATGAGTCAAAACAAAGGAACCTCCATGGTGCTGAGAATAGGACCCACTCACAACAACAGCAGCATCATCATCAACTGCAGCTGTCAAATAATTATAGTTTTAAAGAGACGAAACGACAGATCATGCATGACACATACACGCCGCACATCACCAGGGGATTTAACGTAATGTATTCAGTAAAGACACTTCATGAGTTCATGATTACAAACGCATAAAGCTGCTGTTTGTCTCGTGTAGGAGTGCTGTTGGAGTCGCTGCAGAGAGGAACTCATCTGAAGCAGTAAATATTTAATTGGGAGTTCAATTTAGATCAGGCTTCACAAACGACTGAACAGTTTGCTTCGCTCCAGAGTGACTTTGTGAAAGTGTGCGTGTTTGGGAGGTGCTGCGTGCACTGGCTTGTTTGTTCGTTGCCGTCGTGAATCTGTTTGGGACGATCATCACCTCCATTACTGTCGGGCTGATGAAGGATCCACATGAGTAAGTTGCTCATCTGGTTTAAAAAATGTAGTGTCTTTCTTTTTTTTTGGATACATGCACGTCAACATGTCCGCTTTAATAAGGTTTCAACGCAATCACACCAACAACAATGGAGAAAAAAAGGTTGTTTCGATCGTGTGGACGTTCCCTTAGTTGTTACACATCCAGCAGACAAAAGGCAACATTAGCATTTCTTTGTTGTTGCTTTGTGTATCTTGTGTTTGGTGCAGGGCAGGTACCTTTACAAAGCATGTGTTCTTAAAATAGCTGCATGCTAATGCTGGAAACAAGGTAGATAAGAGTGACGCGACTGAGCCTTACAGTAAATGCAGCCTGGTCTCACCAAAAGGCGTGGGAATGACACGCTATTTCTCTCAAGACATCTCGCGTACAATTACAACGTATGTCATGTGTTTTGCGTGTCATTTCACGCCATGTAGTCTCAATTGACTTGTATAGTGCAGAGATGGCGTTGTCATTTCACGCACAAATGTCATTGAGGGAAAACCCACGTGTTCGTATTTCTCCGCTACTTTCCGGAGTGGTGGAGCTTTCTGCCAGAGGGTTGTTTTTAAATCAATATTTCATGTGAAGGATGGCTGAAATAACGGGCGTGAAATGCCCTAACCCTAACCCAGACCCTAACCCTCTAACCCTAACCCTACCCTAACCCTCTAACCCTAACCCTAACCCCTAACCCTGGGGAACTACGGGCGTTAAATGACACGCGAAAAGCTTAATATGCGTAGACATGCATGCGAAAAGTCATGCAAGTCATGAAAAGTGGCGTGCTATTTATACGCCCTCCCATGAGACCACGTTGGTAAATGTGCTGTAAGACCAAAAGAAGCTGAAAATCTCTGCAGAGCAGCAGTTTGGTGATACCTCTGGTAGCGACCCCTAGTTTTCTTTGACACGACGAGTATATTCTACCGTAGCTACTAATCCCCAGTAGCTTGCAGACTGTCAAATGCTAATGCTAATATGACTGTCAAATGCTAATGCTAATATGTATGCTAATATATGCTAATATGTTAACATATTGGGTGACAATAGGAATGTTGAACATTTCTCTCTCGGGAAATCAGGTAATTGAGAAACAATGGCTCCCTTTGTACTCCTCACCGCAGCCGTACGATGGGAACAGTGAATAAACACAGTTCTCCCTGGAAGTGGTGGCACTCTTTTTCAAGGTTAATCTAAAGTAAATGCTTATTTTACAAATTAAACTTTGGGTTATTTTTCATATTTTTGGGGGGATTTCGGTATCAAAGCCTCGTACTTTCAAACCAAACATCACAAGTATCTGCAGATGCTTTCATGGTCTTCCCCCGTGGGCTCGGCTGTCATTGGATGATGTGCTGGAAGCAGAGCATCCTCGTCGTGTTCACAGGTTCAAATCCTGTCTCCCGCTGTGATGTGTGTTTTTCCCCGCTCACTTCCTGTCTTGCTTTGGAGAACCGTGTTCTGTCAAACATCCTCACGGACGCTGGATGGCCTGCTCCGCTTTTGAAAAAGAAGCACTTTCATGATGCAAATTTTTTATCCCGAGAAATCAAGATTGAGATTTCTCACATTTAAATATCTAAAAAAGGAGTTTAACTTTTTTTATACCATCTGAAAAGGAAAGAACATCTCATGCTGAGTCATACAGCATGCTTTATGTAAACCACAGGATGAAAGGCAGGAACAAACTCAAGTTTTATTATCATCATCATGTTGCAACAATTAACCCTCCTGTTCTCCTAAGGGTCAATTTGACCCCATTTAATGTTTAAAATCTCTAAATAACGACATATTTTCGTGTTTTTTTGCTTTATATTTATGACTTTTCCTCATTTTATGGGGACGACTCATAAAAAACCTAAAATTGTCATGATTATATATATTTTTTATTGTTCTTATCGTACATGTACTTGTCACATCGGTGTTCCTTTGGGTCAGTTTGATCATCTGGATGATTTAATCATTATTATTATTGTTTATGTTACAATTCAAATATTATATGAGGTCAAATTCATGCTGCTGTCCTTGATAACAGACGTTACTTTCATTCCAGATGTTACAAATAACACAAAATAGCACTTAAAATAACAGACTTACTTTAAAACACACACACAGAAATCCCTCCATGCAGTTTAACATCAGTGATATTTTTCATTCTGTTAAATAAAAACATAAAGTACCCGACTTCACCTGAGTCACACATTGATTATGATCATTTTCCAGGTGTTTAAACTGCTACGGTCAAATTGACCCCTAGAATAAATGGTGTTAGTCAAATTTGAGGGCAACAGGAGGGTTAAAAAGTCGTTGGCATTGACAATCTGAGGCCCACATGACACCCTCTCGCAATTCGTATATAATATTGATAAAAAGGAAAATCACACAAGTAAAAGAAAGACATAAAAAAAAAGTGCAAGTGAGAATAAATGGCTAAAATATGACCAGTCATACATTTCTATAGACAGTATTTGCAAATTAATGAACTTAATGTAAACAGGAATGTAGCTAATGTTCTTGTTTTCATACGATATTATTCATTTGGGTTGATGAGAGTAAGTTGTGGGGTGAAGCGGTCCCTAAGGACGGTGCTTGGGGGCGGGTGCGGGACGGGAGCAGAAGAACAGTTTGTGACGGGCTGATTTGGGTCATTTATGATGCTGTTGGCCCACACCGCTGGGTGTCCTGGTCCTCCATGGATGGCAGCGCAGTCTCGGTGATGCACAAATAGCAGTTGAGTCTGTCTGAGCTGGGCGCACCACTTAAGAGGAAATGCGTGCACCCAGCAGAGCTGATTCAACGCTTCCTCTCCTCCTCATGAGGAGGAGGAGGAGAGGAAGCGCTTGGGGGAATATTCTCTCGATAAATAAGAGCTAGTTATGACTTTAAGCGTGAATGTGGGCTTCGGCAGCAAGACGGTTGCACTCCTGTCTTATCTGATAATAAGACGAGACGGCGAGTTGGATAAATCACAGATAAAGATGAAGAAGATTAAGAGATAAATCACACTCTCCTCTCAGCCAAGGTCAGGACTCGGAGAAAGTGCCAACTTAAAGACAGTAAGTTAAGAGAAATTTAACAAACAGGTTTGCAAAAAAATAGTCATAGTACTCATGATAGAAGGAAATTGGCTACTGCGTGTTTTATCTCTAGATGGAGCCACGTTTGTATCTAACAGGTTAACGCATGGGTCAGGGGGCACAGTGGGAGATCTGAGGCCCTCCCTGCACATCAGCAGGCCATAATAGCTCTGCAGGGGCTCCTGCCAATACCACTTTTAGAGGGCTTTGCTTATATTCATAGAACGTGGGGCTACAATCAAGCCCCCACCACAGCGACTTCCTGTTTGATCCAATCAGGAAGTGCCAAAAGCGTCAGTTCTCTGAGTGTCCACTAGGGGCAGGTTTCATAATAGAGCAGTTTCTCATTGACCCCATGTTAAACAGGCCGTTTACACAGCATCATATACCTGTTTAAGGACAAAAGAACATTGTAGTCTGTGTGTTTAGATCATATCTCCATGACAACACTGAGGGGGAGGGGCTAGTTTTTATTTTATTGGAGGTTAAAGTTTATGAATAATTAGGGGCGTGGCCTCTTGAGTGACAGCTAGCCTCTGGCCCTCACTTCTCCTCGGAGGTAAACGTCAGCCAGATGGACATATGCCCCTCCCCCCAACGTCACATACAAGCCCTTTTTATGTCAGAGGAAATGAGGCGGAGTCAAAGTCTGACAAGATGGAGACTCCCGTAGGTGAGGACGTTTGGCTCAAGTTGAGAGAACGGACCTAGACGGAGAGGCTAGCTCCATTTTTATACCGTCTGCAGTTACAATATGTAATCAATGCTTTTTCCCGACCCTCTGTAGATCCATATCGGTGAAGGCGGTGAAAATGGCATACCAGGTGCTGATGCAGCTGTTGATGATGCACCTGTAGAAGTTGAGTCTATTCTCAGCCTCGCTGTTTTTGTGACTGTGTGAGATTGAGATGGGGGCGTGTCCCTCTCCTACTCCTTTCCTGTAGTCCATCCGCTCCTTATCTTAGCTGACGCTGAGACGGAAGTTGTTGTTCCGTCACCAAGATGTCAGGTCTCTAACCTTCGGCAGTTATGTCATCAGCTAACTTAAAGACGGTGTGTGTGTGTGTGTGTGTGTGTGTGCATAAACCACACACAGCTCCACAGCTATTGACTCTAGTCCGCCGACCTAAGGTTCATTTTTCAGTGGCTTTGATTTTCATTAGCCTGCTGAGTTGTGAGTTGGCAGATAATTGCATTTTTTAAGCACTACCTTGGGTTGATATTATGCGATAAAATGGATTTGTGTGAGAATAAGAAGCAGCACAGAGAGACCCACCACAGAGGCCCGACAACATGGAACAGTAAACATTTACTGTTGCAGAAGAATGTGGATCACTACATCAAATACAGAATACTAAATCGTATCCTATACAGAATATCATTGTGTTGCTGTAGCAAACAAAAGCTCTCGAGATCCTTCTGTTGTGTGAGGACAATATAGATGAATAATGTAATAATGTATTAGTGTTTTCTCTCTATATCCGGGGCTTTGGAGCTTTAAAGATCTACGTTTTCAATATACAGATCAGAGTCAGCTGCAAACACACAAAGCCTCTGCCGTATGTGCGTGGCTTAAGAGTACCACCAACATTTCCGACATACTGTCTTGTTTTTTTGTGCTTGTTCAAGTTTTTTTTTAGAAAATCATTGACGTTGAGATTAGTTGGAGAATCGAAGCAGTGGAGGCGGTGTTGCATTTACTTTACTGCACCGTTGTAACAAAAAGAAAGCGGAGCCAGAAGGCAACGCTCTCGATCTTGGTTTCTACCTTCACCTTTGGTCACGAAGTCTGGGTCATGACTGAGGGCGCAGTCACACTGTTCATTTGTACCGTGCCCAAGCACGCTTCACAGCTAAAGTCTAGCTTGATTAAGTGCAACTTTTTCGTGCCCAGGCACGGCACGTTGAGAGAGGTTAGCATGATTGCACATGTGCGAGCACGAGCATTAGCATTGGCGGTTGTCCCGATGTCTATTTATATACGAATGATCTCATTCGCGACATTAAAATTGCCGCCAAACGGTTCGCAGAGGTCTGATGCGGAGGCGGAGTGTTTACTAAAGCAAGAAGCATTTGTGCCGAGGCCCAGATCATTTCAAGTAATGAGTACAAGCGGGTGAAGAGGGAGGGGGGACAATCACCCTAAAGCACAGGGCACGGTACGAGCTGACAGTGTGAGTGCGCCCTAAAGGAATGAGGTCGCGGGTACAAGCGGCCGAAATTGGTTTTCTCAGGAGGGTGGCTGGTGTCTTCCTTGGAGAGAAGCTCAGTCATCTGTGAGGAACTGGGAGTAGAGCCGCTGCTCCTTCGCGTAGAAACGAAAGACCCTCCTCCCTACGTCGATTAAAGCGCTCTTATACCACGTCACCTGATTTCCTTCTTTGCTGCGACGTAACACCGTAAAATATGGATTACATACAAATGATTGGGCATTACTTTTGCATCTTGCATCACATGCTGATGATATTATCATGTCGTTGATCTGAATGTATAAAAGCAGTGTGTGTCTCTTTTAAGAGCAGCTGTGAAAAAGCCATACATGACATTTGTTTCAGATGTAGTGCGAGGACTCGGCGTGTTCCCCTGGAGGCAACGGCTCATCATGAGCCGCAGAAGCTGGGTCACCTGTAAAGAACATGAAGGAAGCGTGTAGGAATCACTGTTTGTCACGTCGTCATCAGGGTGAATTCAGCGAAGACGGTTGAAGGGAGGACCTGAGGAGAGTTCATGAGACACTGCAGCGGTTTCTGAACCTTTGTTGGGTGTTTTTGTTCTGGGTTATTTTTGCTCCGTTCTAATTTCTTCTGGTTTGATCTATTTTCTTTCGTCTCTTCCTTTCTCCTCAACAAAACACTCGGAAACCTGCTTTGCCTCAGGTTCGCTCTGAAAGAAATGACGGAGAGAAGGAAATCATTCAGAGTGGAACGGTGCTGACTCCAGCAAGCTCAAAATCCTGCGCCTGTCAACCGTGATCGTGACCTCGAAGGTTTTCCCAGAAACATCCATAAACCCCCGCTCCTGTTACAATTAGGCTCATGGTGGGTCACACATTTATTTCCAGTGTCATTAGATGGAGTTTTACTGTATACTTAGATTTCTCTTTATTGATCCTCTGGGATGAACTCCCACAAGGAAATTAAAAGTCCAGCAGCTTTGAAAAACACAAGGGAGGTATAGCTTTAGCAGGGGACCCCAAACTTCCCTTTCCCGGGCCACATTAACCAGCTCTAACTGGGGGATCCTGAGGCATTCCCAGGCCAGTGTGGAGATCTAATCTCTCCACCTGGTCCTGGGTCTTCCCCAAGGCCTCCTCCCAGCTGGACGTGCCTGGAACACCTCCCTAGGGAGGCGCCCAGGGTTCATCCAGACCAGATGATCCTGAACCACCTCAACTGGCTCCTTTCAACACAAAGGAGCAGCGACTCTACTCCGAGTTCCTCACGGATGCTGAACTTCTCCCCCTCTCTCTAAGGGAGACTCCAGCCCCCCTCCTGAGGAAACACAGTTCACACGCTTGGACCTGGACCTGGTTCTTTGGGTCCTGACCCAGCTTTCATGAACACAGGTGAGGGTAGGAACCAGGACTGAGCGGTAGATCCAGAACTCTGCCTTCCTCAGCTCTCTTTTCGGGGCGGTAGAGCGACTGCAGCTCCGCCCCCGCTGCTCCGATTCTCCGGCCAAACTCACGCTCCATCGTCCCCTCACTCGTGAACAAGATCCCGAGGTACTTAACTATAAGATAACCAATAAACGCTTAGCCAAATAAATACAGAAACTATTGAAAAAAATAAACAGTAAACAATAAACTATAAGTCAAATATATATGAGGTAGATGAGAATACAAGTAAAATAAAATTCAGGGAAAGTTAAATCAAATAAGTTTAATGTAGAGGAAACATATAAGATGAAATATGTTTGACTGTGTATGACAGATATGAGCAGTAAGATTAAATTATAGCACCTAAGTGGTGGATAAAGTTACTGCACAAAAGAAGATAAGTGTCCAGGTCTGTGGGAGTAGATTATTAAATGCACAGTGAGCGGCTCCCACTCCTTCTGTCCTCTTTATTTCCTCCTCCCCCTGAGTGAGGAGCTGTAGAGTGCACTTATACATGTCAAATACACTTTCAATGATTGGCTGGTGTATCAAAGGTCCAACTGACCAACTGAATGAAGAAATACAGCAGCTATGTCACGGGGCACTGGTCATTGATCATGACAAGTGACACAGTTTCATACACAGCCTTGCAGAGTCGGACCGGATGCTTCAGGAAAACCCTCAGACAGACCCAATTAATTTTGGATCCATTTCCCCCTCACTGCCAAACACCATCGACTGCCTGTTCCAGCTGCTCAGGGCCCTTTGACTTCTGAGAAGAGCACAACATGATTCACTCACACGCCTCCATTTCCCCCTCGATCCTTTCTTCCGCTCTCCTGCACATGTCAGCTCCATCAGACACGTATGTAGCTTTCAGGGTGTGTCGAAGAGGCTACTTTCCGTTGCCGGCCATGGATGAACGCTTCCTCTGTGTCTTTATTGTGTTGATCTCTTTCGCTCCCCCTCTATCGTCCAATGTCAATTTAATTTTTGTCACAGCCAGAGGAGGGCGGACAGAGGAAATCAATCATGGCCGTTTAGGGAAAAGAAAACTCCACTCTGGACACTGAATCAGCCGGTAACGGTTGCAATCTCTTGGACGGTCATAACATCACTTTTAAAAGGCTGTTTGAGGGTTTAGTCTTGGTACTTAGGTTAGTCATAGTTGGTTCTGACTATAATGAAACGACTTTCCTACGTTCCACCCCTACTTTCACCTCCCTAGCTGGGATCCATTCTTAAACTCAACGTGCGTTCTGATCTGAATGAAAGAAAAAGGTACATATGTCGCACGACCTTCCACTTGAAACCTATTTGGCTCCAAAGAAAAGCCGACTGCGGTGAGATTGTGTCTTACTCTGAAATTATGGCACTTTCTGCCCTCCTACGTTCACGACTCTTGCTGGGATCACACCTGTTGTGACTCTACATTCATTCTGATCTCAGTTACACACCTGTAACCTTACTTTTGCGGTTATGATACCACACTCGGGGTGAAAACGAAAAAAATATTTGATCAGATGTGCCTTTGGTTTAGACAGCGATGGCGTTTTTTGGGGCTTAAAATCTCAAAAAAGGTAACCCCCCCCCCCCTCCTCTAGAGTGTAAATGTTAAAAAGGTTGTGTTTGCGTGTAAAGGTAAAAACACTAAAGTGAGCTCTGATCTGCTCACATGGCGTGCGTGTTTCCGTAACATCCGTGTGCAGAGTTCAGGTAAACAACAACAAACATGTGTGACTGTTTCCATCAGTGGGACGTTCAAGTGTCCTGGGTGGAGCCGAGGCGGTGGGAGGCTGCAGACCGTGCTGCAGATCCATGTCACGCTGTACGGCGTCCTGCTTCTCCGCTGTTAGGGAGAGGAGGACGTTTCCCAGCATGCATCAGCTCTGGGTGCTGTTGTGTGGCAGTGCTTCACAGCTCTACCTACACACCTGACGTGCTCACTACATCCAATTTACACACTTTTGTGTCACCGTGTGCACGCAGATTTCCCCCCAAAGACACTCGTCTTAACGTGGAACAAAAAGTGAGAACGTAACGCCATTTTAGTGTTTCCCTTCTAGATGCTCTGGGTTTAAACCTTAGATCCTCAGACACTCATACAGTTAGGTATGGGGCCTTATATCAGAGGGTGTGTGTGTGTGTGTGTGCGTGCGTGTTGCACTACTAGTGAGGAAAATGAGAACTGTGAGATATCAGACATCAAGATAGAGCTTCTCATGTTCTGCACAAGACAGCATGGTGGAGAATATTCAATTACATCTTATCAGATATGTTTTGTGCGCGTGTGTGCGTGTGTGTGTGTGTGTGTGTGTGTGTGTGTGTGTATGGTTTGGGGGGGCTGGGTTGAATATCTTACCCAAGTCTTTGTTCCATAAGAGACACTCATTGATAATGTCTCATTTAATAGTCATTATAATCAGCATGTGAAGTAGCAGCTCCGGTTGGTGGCACCACCTGGAACAATGTGTGCACGCTGCGCAGTCATGCACAGGGACAGTCACTTCAATATCATTCCTCACTTCCTCAGTGAATAATTTTAAATAACTGATCTTTTTCCTCTTCTCTCTTTTCCTCCATTGATAGTGTAGTGATAATAATACGCTTCGGTTAATGCTGCACATATGCTTTTGTATCCAAAGCGCTTTCACATGAAACCCATTTGGTCCGCTTCCAAGAAAAGTCTGGTGCAATTAGAGTGTGATTAACTCTGAAATCATAGCATTATTGGGGCCGATGGCAGGAATACCAACCATTTCAGTTTACTGTCAGTGACAAACAGAACCAGTTACCTCCAGGTAACTACTACATATCCCCACTAGATGTAGACTGTGAACAGGAAGACGTTGTGGACTCCTCCAGCCCAGTTTAAACTGGTTTGGTCCTCCAGTCCAGTTTAATCTGGTTTAGTCCTCCAGCCCAGTTTAAACTGGTTTGGTCCTCCAGCCCAGTTTAAACTGGATTGGTCCTCAAGCCCAGTTTAAACTGGTTTGGTCCAGCTTAGTAACGTTACATTCACTAGTTCACTTTTTTCATGCAGACTTGAGTAGAAAGAGCCAGATGATTTTCTCCAACATGGTCGAACATGATCCCGAGGTACTTGAACTCGGTCATGACCGAAAGAACCAGGTCCAGGTCCAAGCGGCCGAAATGTGTTTCCTCAGGAGGGGGGCTGGAGTCTCCCTTAGAGAGAGGGGGAGAAGTTCAGCATCCGTGAGGAACTCGGAGTAGAGCCGCTGCTCCTTTGCGTTGAAAGGGGCCAGTTGAGGTGGTTCAGGATCATCTGGTCTGGATGAACCCTGGGCGCCTCCCTAGGGAGGTGTTCCAGGCACGTCCAGCTGGGAGAAGGCCTCGGGAAGACCCAGGACCAGGTGGAGAGATTAGATCTCCACACTGGCCTGGGAACGCCTCAGGATCCCCCAGTTAGAGCTGGTTAATGTGGCCCGGGAAAGGGAAGTTTGGGGTCCCTGCTGGAGCTGCTGGCCCCGCGACCCGACCCCAGATAAGAGGCTGAAGATGAGATGAGATGAGATGTTGGATCATCTTCTCTCACTTTTAGACGCCACGCTTTTGATGGATATCCATCTTCTCCAACAACTCCGTGCTCATTTTGGACACACACACTAAATGCTCCATGCTTATGATTTAAGGCATGTTCTTTTTGGTAGATATGAGGCTGAATGTGTACCACGCCAAACACTATAAATCATATATTGAGGTGATGGCTTTTTGTGTCTTTTCAACTACAACATCGGTAAATGGAGTTTGCATGTTGTCCCCGTGTCTGCGTGGGTTTTCTCCGGGTTCTCCGGTTTCCTCCCACAGTCCAAAGACGTGCAGGTGTTCGGTTCATTGATGACTCTAAATCACCCGTAGGTGTGAATGGTTGTCTGTCTCTGTTCGTCTCTATGTGTCCTGTGATAGACTGGCGTCCTGTCCAGGGTGGACCCCGCCTCACGCCCGATGTCAGCTGTGACCCCCGACAGGGACAAGCTCTTGAAGATGAATGAATGATATCACTCACTTTGATTTGAGACAATATAAAAGTCAATTCATTCACCTCCAAAGGAAAGAAGAAATAAAAACATGGAGGACGTGACCTCTGCCTCCTCGGTAGCATTTCTTATCGTTGTTAAATCTTTCAATCAGTGTCTGAAGGATTTGTCCTGAGGAAATAGAAAATGTGTTGTGAGTCTATCTTGTCTTTAACTGGGATACTTTTTGTTGGAGTTTTCATTCCTTTGTCAAGTTATAGTTTCATTTATCTGTGATCCATCCATCCATCAGCGTGTCCCGTTCCACAAATAACAGCAATCATCGTCTTCATCTCTTATTCATTTGGGAAGATAGAAGAGAGAGATCCGAAGAGCCGCGGACAGACGGCAAATGAGAGATAGAGATTGGACTCTGAAAATCTCTTTAGGAATTGAATACATTCAGAAGGCACGATGTGCGGAGGGCAGATCTGAGGCACTGGCTCATGCTATGAAAAATGATACCTTCATTTCACCACTGAGAGAGAGAGAGAACAGAAACCCCCCAAAGAAAGGGTAATGGATTGATGCCTGTGTGTTTATTTTGCCTCTCGATGCAGAATTTCTAACAGTGATTTTCCACAACAGCGAACAGTGGCCTCCGAAATTATCCCCTCCTCGCCGTCAGCGAATACCTAATCTTCAGACAGGGAAGTTGCTTTCATGGTATGCAAATGAAACGGACCCGCGTGGATTTCATTACGATCGTATCTCCTGCAGAACTTCTCATCAAAGCTGGACACTATTGTATTAACGCAGATATGTGCAGTTTGAATGAAGACATGTGATGGTGAAAAAGGATCATTTGGTCGTGTGGGAATAGATTTCCCACACGACCAAGATATGTCACCTTGAGGGTAAAGCTTTGATGCATTAATCTGGTTTGTTGTTTTAAAGCAAAATGTGAATAACTTAAAGTACTAACTTTACTGAAAGGAATAAGCAATAACACTGAGACGTTATTGAGGCTTTAACACAGTTGACGGACTTGATCGGCTCCCCGGGAATCACAGTCAAAAAGCAAACCTAGACCTTTTACATGACGTCATTCTTGAAATCAGCATTTTGTAACAGATATCATTGATTTTTTGGTATGAGCTTACCACTGACCAGCAATCACCACCCTTTTGAATATCAGCCAATGTTCTACCTATCCGTAAGGGCGCCCTCCCACTGTGCGTCCGTCCTGTGCCCCGTGCTTTAGGGTCTGCTCACACTGTCCTCCCGGACCGAGACCCGGACTTTAGGGTACTTGTCCCCCCTCCCTCTCCCCCCCGCGCCCCAGCCCCGTTTGTACTCACACTACCTGGGCCGGCCAATGCTTCTTGCTGTCCATACGCCATCACGCCGTAACACGTCACACGCATTGATCGCGTGTGTGTGGCTTTGTTTACAAATCTTTCCATAGACCTCAGAGTTTTTGTGCGTCTTGTCGACTGTTTTTGAATATTTTCATCCGACCAAATCTGCAGTAAACACTCCACCTCCGCACCACACCAACGTGAACCTTTCACCACCATTGTTGTTGTTGTTAAATGTCCGCGCATGGTCCGTCCTTCTATTTACATGTCTGAACAGGCGGACATAACGCTACTGCCGTAGGGCTCGTGCTCGTACACGTGCGCACGCTCGTGCTCGTACATGTGCAAACGGCTCCGCTAAAGCCCACCTCTTTCAAGCGGGCCGTGGACGGTCCGCTGGCCGCAGTTGAGCGCGGAGCGGGTGCACTCACATGGCTTAAAGGTACTAGGCTTTAGCTGAAAAAAACGGTTTTGGCCGCGGCCCAAGGACAGTGTGATCACGCTCTTAGGGTCCTTGTCCCCCCCTCCAGGCCCGTTTGTACTCACACTACCTGGGCCTCGGCGAATGCAGAGGTCCTTGTGTGCGTGCGTGTGTGTGGGAGAGAAGGGTTCAGGTCACTTCACCTCAGCTGATGACGGGGAGATGAAGAGAGGAGGAGCCTGCCCATACGGGCAAGGCCCAGTGGGTGGTCTGAAAGATCCTGAGAGAAAATCAACTGCAGCATGAATCAAATCCACCCTCCGTGTTCCCTTCACCAAGTTGTATTCTTCCCGCCATCTGTGGGAACGGCAGATCTGTCGGACATCCATCACCTCGGGTCAGGATAAGGAAAGTCTCTCAACCCGCTCACTGTTGATGTGTCCCAGCACTGGAACTGCCTGTAGAGTTTAGAGCCAGAGCGGGTCAGTTATTTACAGGAAATCCCATTTAAAAGCACCCACACAGCTGAAGGGAGGTCACAACGTGTGACCATCCGAGATAACAGACCAGAGGTGGAACTGACACACAGACAGAGCAGTGAAGACAGTTAGATATCCCAGTTTGAGACAGAATGTCTGATTGTATACGAATGTTCATGAGGGCCACGTCATTAAGCTAAAGATTATTGTCATCATTGATTGATCCGTCACTTATGTTCTCCATTGATCACATTTGAGCTGAAGTCAGAGTTATGACTTTCAGAACAGCTGGTTGATAATCAAAGTACTTGGCGATTGATTTACTAGTTTTACTTTAATTGACTAATTATTCTAATGTCCACGCTATGTGACGCTGCCTTTGTGCCTTTAATAAGATAGTACAGCTTTGAAGTTGACAGGTAATCTGAGTGAGAGAGAGAGAGAGAGTGTCACAGGTGGGAGTCAAACCCGGGCTGTTGCAGCTGCACCTGCTGCACCACTGAGCCACCACGCGCCTCAAACTCTCTTTAGTATCTAATTTTTTACTTTAAAGGGTTTTAGATAGATGGATAGATGGATAGATAACTTTATTTATCCCCGAGGGGAAATTAGGTCATCGTAGCAGCGGTACAAAACAAACAGAAATACAAAATATGAACTACAATAAAGTACAGTATCACACATAAACACTATATTACAATAAACTATGTAGATTTTAATGTGTAGGATGACGAGATAAAGGTGCATTTTTAATGACAGTGGTAGATTTCAGTGATAAGTGACTTGAATGATGTGAGTGTGTTTCCTGAGCGTTGCTGTGCAGCGTCGTAGAGTCTGACGGCAGCAGGTAGGAACTGTTTCCTGTGGCGTTCTTTAAGCAGCAGGTAGGAACTGTTTCCTGTGGCGTTCTTTAAGCAGCAGGTAGGAACTGTTTCCTGTGTCGTTCTTTAAGCAGCGAGGTTGAAGGAGTCTGCTGCTGAAGCTGCTCTGAAGCTCGTCCAGGGTTTCATGGAGGGGATGAGAGACGTCGTCACCATGATCACCAGCAGTAAAACTATAAAAGAATATGGATGTAGGTTTCTGAAGAGCCAGAATGCAGCTCCATGTAGGCCGCTCCATGGCTACTCCAGAGATGTCTCCTGTAACAGCACTCACCTGTCACTCAAGCCCTTAATTATGCAGCACTCTGAGCTTTAAAGTTGTCTTTTAAGTTCCTATCCATCAAAGCGTGAGTTAAAACAATGGTGATTGATCATGTGACCCACTAAGAAAAGCACTTGTTGCCTTTTTTGCCATTTCAATATCTGTGTCTGTGGCGACATTCCCTCTCTAGATGTAAATACGGCGCCATGTTAGCGACGCTGCTGACAGCCGTTGGCAAAGAACACAGTGCAAGCAACATGGCTTTGCACAGCGGGAGGTGGGCCGCCGGAGTCGATGGCAGGCCTTTAACACATCTGCGCCAAACATGCACTCAGTGTCTCATGATCCATTTTAAATAAGTTAAAGTCCCAGTCTAAATGACATCCTTGTGAAACAAAAGCAAAATGCAATTCACCTTGTTCTTTTCTGTGGAAGAATAATAATCAATCTGCTCTGTGTGATCACCATATGTTAATAGCACCAGTATGAATGAATGACTGACTGACAAGGTCGTCTCCAAAGGCACAGGCAGAGGCACACGTGGCTGTTCTGCTGGCTGCGGCACTCTGCCTCTGTCACTGTGATGGATCTCCTCCACCTGGCACCTCCCTCTGCTGGCAAGGAGCAGAGGAAAGGTGTGTGTAGTGTTGGTGTACTTGGTGCAGGAGCATAAAGACAGAAGGAAATGGTATTAGGAGGAGCAAGGATAAGGTGCAGGGGGACGAAGGGAGGTTGGTGGATATTTATAGACACTGATAGTAATCATTTTGTATTCATGTGTGTTGTATGCATGTGTGACGGCAGTCGGGGTGATAAAGAGAAAGTTATGGCTTCTGGAGGGGTCTATGTGGACTCTTTGACATTCATTGCATTGGCAGGCGTGACTGGAAAGAAGAGAAGGAAACGAGAGACATTGAACGCAGGGCTTTTGCCAAGAATGACTGGTGAGAGAGAAGACGTATTGACAAAGTGACAGGAGGGAAAGAGTGAGACATGGAGACATAGAGACGGAGGCATCAGGGGACGGAGAGAAAGAGATACAGAGAGGGAAAAAGAGAAACAAAGCAGGGATGAGGTGGAGAAGGCAGTTTGATAGCTTCTCACATGACACGAGATCTCATCACGACTTTCCAAAACACTTTAAAGCTTCATCGGCCTCGCGGATCCAGACTGAACGTGACTCAGCAGCTCGACAAACTCCCAAACTTCAATGACAACCACTTCTAACAGCTGCAGATATAAATTAAGCTGCAGTGTGTGACTTAGTGTCAGCACTTAAAATGACATCTGTCTGGGATCTGACCACAGCAAGAGATCCTGAGTTATTGCTTCATGACTTTATCATTTTATGTCATATTTTAAAAACTATAATGCATCTGCGCCCCGTTGAGGAAGTTACTTGTGCCTTGAGAGGATGGAAAAGACGTCCCTGGAACTTCAGTAATTTAAACGTCAGGGATTTAAATCGCCTCTGAACTTCCCGAGATGATCGACGAACGAGAGGCAGCTGAGCCGTTCTACACTGTCTGCTCGTATCTTCTGTCAACAGAAGAGATTTAGCTTTAAATGTTTAAAATATTACGCCTGTGAATGTTCTCATGTGTCCAGGTCGTCGTTCTCCTCAAAGCAAGTTCAGTCAAAAGCAACTGGACTTGGTTCTTTGTCTAGGAAGACGTTTCACCTCTCATCCAAGAGGCTTCATCAGTTCATGTACGCATCTGACCAGGACCAGGACCAGGACCAGGAACAGGACCAGGACCAGGACCAGGCTGGGACTGGACCAGGACCAGGCTGGGACTGGTCCAACTAACTGGTGTGGAGATCCAGGTATTTAACCTCTCACAAGGGCGATGATGTCACTGAAACCCAGTTAGTTGGACCAGTCCCAGTCTGGTCCTGGTCCTGGTCCAGTCCCAGCCTGGTCCTGGTCCTGGACCAGTCCCAGCCTGGTCAGATGCGTACATGAACTGATGAAGCAAACAACAGGGATTTAATGACAGAGTAATGGAAATGAGTTACCTGGGAGCTGCAGGTTGGTTTGGTCTTCATTATGGAGCAAACAGAGACATTGGTCCACCTGTTAAAAACAAACAAACAGGGAAAACACATGAAGACTCTCGCTTGAGACACGTAACAAGCCTCCCAGATGCAAAAACAAACAATTATTTCCACTGCTTGGTGTGTTTTCTGCCTTAGTTTTCAGCCTTTAACTACAGTTAAGTTTAGGAAACAAGGCGAAGGTTAAGTCCAAGAAACAAAGGTCACCGTGACCACAGGTGACTCAGATCACAGTCACACGTGTACAGAGGATAAAGTCAGCATGTGATGTGATGAGAGAAGATGATTCAGAGTTAAACAGTTCTTAATGAATCACATGTTGCTCATCAGGAGCGATTATCACTGCACTGCAGACGTTTCTGCACCCAGTTCATAATGAGACGTTTTGTCTGGTTTCTTTAACCTCTGCTCTTAAAAAGCATGTTCTTGTTGTGTGTAAAGTTATTTTTTATAAAAGATAAAAAGCACGTTCTTGTTGTGTGTAAAGTTATTTTTCATAAAAGATAAAAAGCACTAAGCCGTGCACGTGCAGGATGCACATAGATCGAATCGATGCTCCACATCCCAAAGGAAACATCTGGAAAACATTACCGCCTCGTTATTGTTTCTTTAAACATAAAAATCTGTAGTTGTCATAATAATGATTTTGATAATGAACTTTAGACGTTTAAAGTGCATTTGAGTTTGTCTCTGCACGCTGCTTTCTCACTTCCTCTCCGCTGTGTTCCTCCTGTCCTGATTCATATCAGCGCTCAAACAAAAGCAACCACCTCACACTCCCTGTAAATGCCTTGCTCTTCCTCACAGAGACGACCACACAGACCCAACAACAGGGTCACATGTTTGGCCTGGTTGTTCTCTTCATCATGAGCTGAGGGCGCACTCACACTGTCCTTCTGCATCGTGCCCCGTGCTTTAGGGTCCTTGTCCCCCCCTCCAGGCCCGTTTGTACTCACACTACCTGGGCCTCGGAGAATGCTTCTTGCTGCCTATACGTCATCACGCCGTAACACGTCACACGCATTGATGACGTCATGGCGATGCGTGGCTTTGTTTCCAGATCTTTCCGTAGACCTCTGAGTTTTTGTGCGTCTTGTCGACTGTTTTTGAATCTTTTCATCGACCAAATCTGCAGTAAACACTCCACCTCCGCATCACACCAACGTGAACCTTTCACCGCCATTGTTTGAAATGTCCGCGCATGGTCCCTCCTTCTTTTTTCTACGTCCCAACAGGCGCACAGGAAATGACCTCAGAACCGCCGTAGGCCTCATGCTCGTACACGTGCGCGCGCTCGTGCTCTTTCATGTGCAAACGTGCTTTACTAAAGCCCACCTCTCCCAAAAGGGCCGTGGACGGCCAGCTGTCCGCAGTTAGGCGCGGAGCGGTTGCACTCACACTGGTCAAACGCACTAGGCTTTAGCTGAAAAAACGGTTTTGGCCCGATGCAGAAGGACAGTGTGAGTGCGCCCTGAGAGTCAGTGCACCTTTGCTTAAAGTCTGTGTGTGTTTGTGCGTGCTTGTGTGCGTGCTTGTGTGCATGCGTGCGTGCGGTTGTTTCTTCTTCTCTGGCGATGAAGTTGTTTGTATCGATCGTGAGAGTGTGTGCTCTGGGCGCCTCTCCTTTTTGATTTATAATTCTGTTTTTTGAGAGAGGAGCACAGGTAGAGGAGTAAACATACAGAGTAAACGTGTGATAGATGGACAGAGAGAGAGAGAGCGAGGGTTAGATAAAGAAACTAAATGGGTTAAAAAAGAAAACAAACAGGAGATGGAAAGAATGGGAAGAGAAACGAAGCCGAGGACGATGACTTGAACTTTCTAACTGTTCTCTGAGATGTGGTGCAGGTCCGGCAGGTCGCAGCTCCCCAGGCGGCAGCATTATGAGCCTTGATGTTTGAGAGAATTGGGGAATCGGGGCTCTGTGGAGAACGGTTTATCTCGCTGTCATGTTTGTTGTTACACTAGCTTTGCGTTGTGCTGAGGCCGACCCAGGCGGAAACTATAATTGTTGAGAGATGCTATTAATATTTATTGTTTACAGTCGGTTGACTCCAGATCGAGGCGTTAATATCCAAGTGGCATAAAAAACACACATTGAGCATTGAGTGGTGCCTCTGCAGGATGTGGAGATAATGTGGTTGGAGCTTGGTATCAGACAATCACAGCCACGGTCATTTCATTTAAACTTCCTGCATTTCTACAACGCTCCGCTCTGTGAGAACTTCTGCTGCAACACTTTCTCTTTGTCGCCTGAACTTAAGCGGTCACCGTTTCACAGCAATGAATGCATCTTTTTGTGGTGGTTTTGCATCCATTTTTAGTCATTTTGCATCTTTTTGTGGTGGTTTTGCATCTATTTTTAGTCATTTTGCATCTTTTTGTGGTGGTTTTGCATCTATTTTTAGTCATTTTGCATCTTTTTGTGGTGGTTTTGCATCTATTTTTAGTCATTTTGCATCTTTTTGTGGTGGTCTTGCATCTATTTTTAATCATTTTATATGCACTATTTCTACCCTGGGCCCATGAGATGCACGGGCTTCATCAGAAGATCAATAATTGTATTTGCTGTAAATCCCCACACAGCGTGCTTTTGTAGTAATAACCAATTAATTTTGTCAGCTTGGTTAAAAACGTCCCATGAAACCAAACAAGTTCCAATCCTGTCGGATCTGAGGTGATGATGGAGGACGCTGTGAAACCGCCCCGCAAGCGTCACGCGAAACTCCAACCAGGTTTCAGACTCTATGAATATTATAAATCTCTATGATTTCATCACGACTGTAACTGTTTTAGTGTGTTTTATACAGTAGTGCCGCGATTCCAGATCCTAAACATACCTTTGGGAATGTGATTAACGGAGTGCTGAAAGTGGGACGGATAATAAATCCTGCTGCGGTGAGATCATATTTATGCATGAAGCGTTTTTAATGAACAGAAAAGCTACTTTCTGATGAGTAACCTGCAAACATAGAAATGTGCATTATTTATGGAGCCTAATAAGACGTCATTATTAGTGCTGGAAAAACAATAAAACACATTAATGGTGTTTTAACTTTGGCATTTAAACTGACAAACAGAGGAAAGGACAGATGCGTAAGTGAAGTTGGGGGGTTGAGAAAGTGTTTCACCACCTGGTGCCACGGCCAAACACTGAAATGTGGCTCTGCGCTGTAAAGAGTTGACTAAATGAGTGTAAACATTATTGAGATTAAGTTGCCAGATACAACAGAGGTGTGGACAGTGCTCGCATATATATAGTCTTATTACAGGTACATGCACAGCATCTGATGCTGCTGGGTGACATGATGGAGAGATATCGCTGTAATGTGATGGAGCTGGTAGCAAGTACGGTGATAAAGCGCTGCAGTTAGACATCCTCACTGGTTTGGGGATTAGATCCTGTCATATTTTTAGCTCTGTGTCCCCAGATAATGAGGCATTTGAATGTGACTTGTGGACGTTGCCAGGTCAAGTATGACGGTACCGACTGTGCGATGCTGTGTTTCTATTTTCACTATCACTGACAGACTGGAGACTCGGACAATTATCTTTAAGTGCTTTGTTGACACGGGAGGAGACAGCGGTGACCACGGGAGAGGAGTGAGCGCAAACGGATAATTACAGTGGTATCCATTAAGTCCCCACATTATTACTGCAGGTGATTGCATCTTAAATGTTATATGGATGAGCCAAATTAGCAGCATGCGTGACACAGTTCAGGGCTCACACAGAACGTAACCTCTGCCTAATGAGGGGAGAGATCTTAACCTCCCCCCGCCCATATCTCATTCCGAGGGCGTTAGATGCAGCCATTTGTCGCGGCTCTTGGTACGTCTCACACGGACGTAAAAGGGTGAAAAAATATGTTTTTTCTCAATGTTTCTGTGGTTTGTAACAGTATTTCTGGGCTGGATTGTAAATGGATCCAACGTTTGATGAAGAGATGTGATGGTGGATTCAAATGTGATGTAATCTCATCACAACAGATGATATTTTCATCAACACAGAGGTGGAAGTAGAGCGAGTATTAGCTGTTGCAGTAGTCCTAAAATGGACATAGATTATTAACATGAGCAGCAGCATTCACTTTCACATTAGCAGCCGGTTTGTGATTGTAATCTCCAGCGTCAGAACGGAGCCTGCAGGGACACAAAGCCAATCCAGAGAGAGAGTGCTGGAGCTATCACCTGAAGAGTAATGAATTTCTCCACTGTAGAAGCAGATGGCCAGGGGGACGCAACAAGGCCTGATACTTAGCACTATTTATTTGGCGAACCCTGGAAGTGCCCCGTGAATACGATCTGAGCAGGGGACGGGAAGGAACGGCCGGACTTTATGGGCCAGGCTGGGCTGGCTGACACACAGACAGATTAGCAGTGGTAGTGAGCCTATCTGCACCGAGCAGGTGTGCTAAAAATGAGCCACTGGAGTGTGTTATTGTGTGTGTGTTCACATCTGTGTGTGCGAGGAGGAAGTGAGAGAGAAGGAGGAGAAAACAGGTGGTATCAGATTTCCATGATTAGCCTGTTGTTGACCGCGAGGCTATCTCGACACACTGACATTTTGCTTTTGTTTCGCCGTACAGTCGGGGCGGGGAGACCTGAACACACACATCTATCTGTGCCACGCCACACCGGGCCGAGTATAGATCTGCAATGCAGTCTGCGGCCTGTGAGCAACACCCGAGTCCACACAGGCGGAGTGAAACCTTGTATCTCCATTTTTCTTTCATAAATATGGGCCTGTTGGTCAGGCTTCACGTCTGTGTGTGGGTTTTATAAAGTTTTAACCAATTTAAAGTATTAAAAAGAGGTTGTGAGTAAACCTCGTAACTCCATTGGATCCTCAGACTGATAGCAGATCCTCTAAGCTCCACCTGACAGTTCGCTTACTTTACAACGCGAGTAGATCGACCAGGTATGCGGAAATTAGCCAATTAGTAGCATGAGACAGAGCCTGAGCCCCACACAGCTGCAGAGATTCAAACTAAAGCCCTTCTGTCCGAGATACACAGGTAAAAAACATCTGACATGCTCACTGTTTAGACAGGGAAGTGCGCTCTCTCTTCCTCTGACTGCCCGCAACTTCATAAAAACCAGCCCCGCCGCAAATAACTGTAAGGGACCTGTAGGTCCCACGGTCACGCCTCAAAACGCCGACCTCTACTTTGGTCAAACGTGTTCAATGAATGAAAAACACACAACTCCACTAAACTTTGTAAGCTGTAAATTGCTGATAATGGAAGATGACGCACTCAGCCTCAGATGTGGCCGACGGAAAAAACCTGTATCTCCATATTCCACATTGTTCCTGTAAATCTCCTTCCTGTCATCTTCTTTCCCTAACCCTGCCAACCCACCGCCCTCCGCCCTCTTTGCTTTTCTTTCCTCGCCTACTCATCCCTCGCTCTATTGACCAGCTCGGCCACGCTGTCTGTCTCCCATTGATCTGAATATAGAGTAGGGCGGGAGAGACACATCTCCTGGTGAAGCGAAAGAACAAAGACTTGGGCTACATCCCTCCCTGCCTGCCTGCTCATTCTCGCTCTCTCGTAACTTCTCTTCTTTGCAGCGTGAGCGGCAGAAGATAAAATGTTCATGTCCAAAACCTTTCACTCACAGCCAGCGGACATTTCCCTGAATTCTTGAGCGGATGGATAAAATTCAATCAACGCTGCAATAGAGGTATTCAAAGCATCACGGCACGGGCTCTTATCTCAGAGGAGCCTCTGTGTCTCTGCTGGTGATTTGGTGGATGTTTATTGGACAGCTGTAGTAGAGAGGGAAAGGTGTGTCGCTATCTTTATTGGATCACGCTGTGCAATAATGATACCCTCACACCATCACAGTCACCCTGCGTCCGAGGTCGCAACTCCAGCCCCTCTTCGGAAAAGTGCCACGGCTTCTCTGATTGATGCTGTGGGAACAGTAACGAGAAAATGAAAATGCCAGTGATTTCTATTAATCTAATTCTAGCTTCAGACTGTTGTTGTGGGGAACATTTCTGCACTTTGGCGGGTTCTCTTTACACCAAATTAACTTAAGACTCTAAGGGCGCACTCACACTGTCCTTCTGCACCGCGCCCGTGCTTTAGGGTCCTTGTCCCCCCCTCCAGGCCCGTTTGTACTCACACTACCTGGGCCTCGGAGAATGCTTCTTGCTGCCTATACGTCATCACGCCGTAACACGTCACACGTATTGATGACGTCATGGCGATGCGTGGCTTTGTTTCCAGATCTTTCCGTAGACCGCAGAGTTTTTGTGCGTCTTGTCGACTGTTTTTGAATCTTTTCATCGACCAAATCTGCAGTAAACACTCCACCTCCGCATCACACCAACGTGAACCTTTCGCCGCCATTGTTTTAAAAGTCTGCGCATGGTCCCTCCTTCTTTTTTCTATGAGAAAATCACAGCATAAAAACAAGGATTAGAGGAGTTTGACTGACAGTTAGCGTTAGCCGTTAGCGTTAGCCGTTCCAGCTAATTGCAGATGAAAGTGATGTTAGCATCCAGGAGCAGCGTAGCCATGTGAGCGTGCGTTTGAATGGCGTTCCTCTCCTTTCTCTCAGTCCATGGAGTGAATGCTCGGCCTACAGTGACTCTGGTTGTTGCCCGTCTCCGCTCACTCAGCTGCTGGGACAAAGAACGCCCCCTTCACTGAGGCTCCCAAGCAGCTGCAGGATTGGCTAACTCCATTTCACCCAGTGCCAGCCTACAGTAGCTGCACCCAACAACAGACAGCCCTGCCAACCAGCAACGCCCAACGCTATTGGCTGCTGCCATGGGAACAGAACAGAAGAGAAAGTCATTGTATTATATATTTTTAAATAAAGCTTTCAATAAAGATTCTACATATTCAACCTCTAACAGTGCATTGAATGAACACCTGAAACTACAGAGAACGAACTATGCAGCTTGACAGCCGTCAGCCTCTTTTAACCTGGTGTATTATTTTTTTTATATGTGGCTTTTAGAAAGATTCGACCTTTAGTGATGAGGTTGACCCCGTTGCTATGGGTGATGTCATGTTTCATGGATTAGCAGGTATCCGTGAAAGAAGCCTCATAACTTGTGCATGAAAGGAAGAGCATTATTAAAAGGGGGAGTCCGAGTCGAGATCGCTGCACAGATACCTGACAATAAACCCTGACCCACTTTTGAGCAATTGAGGTTTGTGATTTGCTTTTCTTTCTTATAGCGTTTCACAGATTTAGGAGCATGCTTTTAAGCGCTGGGTGCTTTTTTATGGATTGTGTGTTATTGATTTTGTTGGGGCTGGAGTCAGGGGTTGAGGTTAGGATCAGGGTTGAAATGAGGGTCCGGGGTCTTGGGTGAGGTTAGAGTTAGGGGGTCAGAGACTGCATGATGTCATTAGGGCTCCTCTTTTTGTTTGCCTCTTGATCCAGTTCAGTGTTGGTGTTATAAACATACGTTCTTAAGACGTGAATACCTATTTGCACATGATGCTAAGAAGCTTCGGCAGGAGACAGAAGGACACACAAATGGACACACCACAGCACCCCTCATCACACACTCCTCCGTCGAGGTAGGAGTGGAGCCGCGTATCGTACCGTACATCACAGAACGTGGTTAACACAAGTCTGAAACACAACTGTACCTCTCTTTATACGAGTACAGGGATCTGAGGCAGAGTACTGTGTATAAATGCACGGACTATTAAAGGATAATGGTCAATGTTGACGAATAAAACAAGCGCATGAATAGAGGGGACGCATCAGATCCTTGAACTGAACGCAGCGATATCATCTGATGTTGCTATAGCCAGGGTTAGCTGCTGTTAACACCAGACCGGTGTTAAAAAGTGTAACGTGGCTCAACAGTATGTGACAAAAGAGGGAGACCACACAGAGTCTGTAAATAATTCAAAATGTTATAATTAACCAACGGAAATAAGCAATATAACTCAGTATCAGTGGTCAGTGTGTATGCAGTGTCTGTGTGTGTGTGTGAGCGTGTAAGTGTATGTATGTGGAAACAATATGGAAACACATAATAATGTCAGACCCAAAGAACCAGGTCCAGGTCCAAGTGTGTGAAATGTGTTTCCTCAGGAGGGGGTCTGGAGTCTCCCTTAGAGAGAGGGGGAGAAGTTCAGCATCCGTGAGGAACTCGGAGTAGAGCCGCTGCTCCTTTGTGTTGAAAGGAGCCAGTTGAGGTGGTTCAGGATCATCTGGTAAGGATGAACCCTGGGCGCCTCCCTAGGGAGGTATTCCAGGCACGTCCAGCTGGGAGGAGGCCTCGGGGAAGACCCAGGACCAGGTGGAGAGATTAGATCTCCACACTGGCCTGGGAACGCCTCAGGATCCCCCAGTTAGAGCTGGTTAATGTGGCCCGGGAAAGGGAAGTTTGGGGTCCCCTGCTGGAGCTGCTGCCCCTGAGACCCGACCCCGGATAAGAGGCTGAAGATGAGATGGGAGATGAGTCAGTCAGGCCAGTAGAGAGAGCGAGAGGAGCCTGCAGGTGTGCTTTAAAGCCACCTGAGCCCAGCCTGCTTAGGTGTGCTGCATCTCTGATGGCATAGCTCCTCCCACCAACCTCCTGAAACAAAGTAAACAGCCAACAAGAGGACCGAGCAGGACCAACCCCAGGGTCATCGAGCAGGACCGACCACAGGGTCATCACAGAGGACCAATGTGTGATTCTTCCTTCAAACGTTACATAGTCTCATAGTCAACCCATATGCAGCTCATACCATGCCGCCATACATCACAACTTGGTAAAGTCTCAGAGTGCTGCTCAGGGAATCACTGACTGTGCTTTACTTTCTTGTTTATTTCTCCTAAACAGCCAAAAGAGGATCGCTGCTTATTTAACTGATATATTAGTAAATCAGCATTTTAAGGGCATGTAATGTCTACCCACCCCCGGTTCTTCTCACCATCTTCCTTTTCTCCCAGTGTATGGGACCACTTCATGCATGATTAATGGATATTTATGAATATCACAATATGAAGCCCTTTCTTTAAAGCCTGCTCATCATCAGCGTACGTGTAAGAAACTACCCGTTCATTGGTGTTGTAGTGGAGGCGCAGAGATGAAGTGGAGTCTGTCAAATCTGTCAAACGTTACTGTTCCACCATGTCAGTCATTTCTTTTTAGATGCAAATCTAAAATGTGAAGAATGACATGACATGCCCCCCCCAAAGACAGACAGACAGACACAGAGATTCCTTTAGATGTACACAATAGACGCCGACGCCAGCGAGGTATATGCTTGTGTTGCACCCGTAGATATTCGTGCGTGTGTGTTTCCTTGTTCTGTTGAGAGAGTGAAAAGGTGCCCTTACTTTCAAAAAAAGGAAATTGTTAGTGACCCTGCTGTTGCAACGGTGCGCTGCAGATGGGCAGAGACATAAAAAGATAGTGGCGCAGTAAGTGGAGGGGGAAAAAAGAAAAGACGGGCGAGATGGGGTGGAAAACAGATGGACGGGCACAGAAGGAATATGTGTTCTTCGACCTTTAATTTACTGAGGGATTGTTTGCTGAGCATGCCTGGGGTGCATATGAACGCTCTTCTCTGATTAAGGAGGCTCCAAACTGAGGGAGCTGACCCAGAAGCATCGAACTGGCAGACATAATAAAAGCGTGTTGCGTTCTTTAAATGCTAAGAAAAGGAGCTTCAGGGTTGTACGTCTTGTCTCTGTTCACTGTGGACACAGTCCTCCATGAATGGAGGTCAACTAAAATGTCCTCATCAGTCTTTGATAAAGTCCCTTGATTGAACCACTTCAAGAGGCAAAATTCACTCTTTCACTTCAGGATGACAACAACAAACAACAACACGGTCAAACAAACCAACGAGAGTTTCAGATGTGTGTATGCAGCTCCCCATCTTCCCCCACAGAGCACCAAACCTCCTCAACAGCCCAGAGATTTTTGAACCCCTGCAAAGAGCCCGTCATTTTGTAGTATGCGTGTTCTACCCCCGTCCTTCTATTTTCTATGTCCCAACAGGCGCACAGGAAATGACCTCAGAGCCACCGTAGGCCTCGTGCTCGTGCTCGTACACTTACACGTGCGCGGGCTCGTGCTCCTACATGTGCAAACGCGCTCTACAAAGAGAGCCCACCTCTCTCAGACGGGCTGTGGACGGCCAGCTGGCCGCAGTTATGAGCGGCGCGGTTGCACTGACACTGGTCAAACGCACTAGGCTTTAGCTGAAAGAACGGTTTTGGCCCGGTGCGGAAGGACAGTGTGAGTGCGCCCTTATTCAGTCTAAACAATAGACATTTAGGCTAGAAACAGAAAATATCACTGCGGAAAAACGCACCGCAGCCCGCCTCCAAACTCACAATCCCACCCGGCTCTGCGTGACTGCTCGCCTGCTTTCCAGTGGAAATGAACAGAAAGCGCAGAGAAGCCGATGCTTCAGGTGGAAAAGCCCTGTTCGCACAGTTGACTGGTAAATGTTGCCTGTTTGAGTCGGTTCTGCCTCCTTCGTGCAGGTTAAAAGGCTCCGTCTGAACTGCTTCCCCTCTACAACACCTCTTCCATCTCAAACACTTCCCACCTGATGCAGCTAATGAGCCTTCCTCTGCACCAGAAAACACCATGTTCCCTTTTTGCTCGTATCCTTTCTTCTCTGGTCCCTGTGCCTCTGCAGGGTCTTTATTCCTGCTCTCAAGCCCAATCAATAACCAGGCAGGCCAGGACTAGCCTGCCAGAGACCTTCACTATCAGTTAGCATGGCTGCCTGGCTTGCTAGCACACTGGCTGGCTGCCTGTCGGCCTGCCACTCTGGGGAAATGTCATCCATGAAGGACGCCATTACAGGCGGGACAGTCATGCTTTAACCCTCTCTAACACATGTGTGTGACGGCACACACGTGTGTAGAGAGGGGACAGAGAGAGAGAGATGACTGATCATACAAATATTGTTACATTATCTGCAATTCATTAGGCAATAACAACTTCTGCTCTCAGTATCAATGCAGCGTTTTCACCACATCAACATATTTGACCCATTTCTGTCTCTGACTGTTTTGCTGGTAATTGTTCTCCTGTTCTCCTAAGGGTCAATTTGACCCCATTAAATGTTTAACATCTCTAAATAATTACATAATTTTGTTGTTTTTTTGCTTTATATTTATGACTTTTCCTCATTTTATGGGGACGACTCATAAAAAACCTAAAATTGTCATGATTATATATATTTTTTATTGTTCTTATCGTACATGTACTTGTGGCATCGGTGTTCCTTTGGGTCAGTTTGATCATCTAGATGATTTAATCATTATTATTATTGTTTATTTTACAATTCAAATATTATATGAGGTCAAATTCATGCTGCTGTCCTTGATAACGGACGTTACTTTCATTCCAGATGTTACAAATAACACAAAATAGCACTTAAAATAACAGAGTTACTGTAAAACACACACACAGAAATCCCTCCATGCAGTTTAACATCAGTGATATTTTTCATTCTGTTAAATAAAAACATAAAGTACCCGACTTCACTTGAGTCATACATTGATTATGATCATTTTCCAGATGTTTAAACTGCCACGGTCAAATTGACCCCTAGAATAAATGGTGTTAGTCAAATTTGAGGGCAACAGGAGGGTTAAGCACATTTTGCTGAACTGTTTTCTCATCTGGAACAATTTGCAGATGTTCTGTTCTGGCTAAACTGCAAAACTGAACCACCACAAGTATTTTCTTTAGTCTGTAATGATTAATTTGTTCATTTTTCATTTTTTTGGAGCTCAGTTCAACATGGAAATAAATCACAGAGCAAAAGCGTAACCACGGACGGACCATTGTTCACTCTGAAACACGTTTAATAAGGATTTTCTAAAGGAATTTCTCTTTTCCTGTATCAGAATCTAGAAAACCTTTAATCTCCCGCGGATGGGGAAATTCTTTTGTCACAGCAGCAACAGAAAATTACAAAATAAGATAAAAAAATAGCAAAAATAAGCAATAAAGTTACATTTAAAAAGGGAAGAAATAGAAATAGACATATGTACATATTCACATGATGTAGTGCAGTTGTTCTTGTTTTGTTTGTTTGTAATAAAATAATATAGAATAAATAAATATGAGTAAATATGACCAAATAGTGCAAAATCAGAAGTGACCTTAGTACAGGCATGTTGCACAGTGCAGGGTACAGGATGAGGTCAATAGTCTATGTGGAGCAGTGCTGATTGTAAAGTCTGATTGTAAAGTATTGCACACTGACGGATAATTGGAGCTGGAAAAAGGAAAAGAAATTGGTAAAGAAATGTGTGAATATAACTCCTCCAGTCCAATAAGTCAAACTGAGGGATGGAGTTTTAATTAACAACCATCTTAGTTTCATCAACGGGATCAAACGACTGCATGTTGAAAGAATCATGCAGTGGATTCTGGAAGTGTCTTCCCGTGGATCAGTTTGAAGGGAAATTATGACTCGCTTGATAAAGTGTTTGTCGACCAGATACCTCAGGACCTGGTGTCGGCCAGACTCTGGGCTCTCTGGTAAAAGTAGGAGAAAGGTGCGTTCATAGGAAGAGAAGGAGGAACCGAAACCTCGTAATTAGGTCAATGTGTTTGAAAGTAGCAAACACAGATTAGAACTTTTCATTCGTCTCTTTATTTATTATGTATTTTTTTACTCCAGGTAGGGAATGAAGTGTAGGAGTTTAAGTACCTCGGGATCTTGTTCACGAGTGAGGGGACGATGGAGCGTGAGTTTGGCCGGAGAATCGGAGCAGCGGGGGCGGAGCTGCAGTCGCTCTACCGCACCGTTGTGACCAAAAGAGAGCTGAGGAAGACAAAGCTCTGGATCTACCGCTCAGTCCTGGTTCCTACCCTCACCTGTGGTCCTGAAAGCTGGGTCAGGACCCAAAGAACCAGGTCGCGGGTACAAGCGGCCGAAATGTGTTTCCTCAGGAGGGGGTCTGGAGTCTCCCTTAGAGAGAGGGGGAGAAGTTCAGCATCCGTGAGGAACTCGGCGTAGAGCCGCTGCTCCTTTGTGTTGAAAGGAGCCAGTTGAGGTGGTTCAGGATCATCTGGTAAGGATGAACCCTGGGCGCCTCCCTAGGGAGGTGTTCCAGGCACGTCCAGCTGGAAGGAGGCCTCGGGGAAGACCCAGGACCAGGTGGAGAGATTAGATCTCCACACTGGCCTGGGAACGCCTCAGGATCCCCCAGTTAGAGCTGGTTAATGTGGCCCGGGAAAGGGAAGTTTGGGGTCCCCTGCTAAAGCTGCTGCCCCCGCGACCCGACCCCGGAGAAGCGGATGGAGATGAGATTATGTGTTTCTTTCTCCTTGAACAGTTTATCACAAAGGCATTTTTAGTAGTTTATTGCATAAAGTGTGGGCTTTCATTTCCTCTTCTGTCTTTTGTGCTCAGCGCACAGAATAGACAAGTGAATCTGGGGAAGAGCAGATCACAGCTGCTGTCATCAAAACCCTTCAATATCAAAGAAAAGTGCTTGCTCTGCACTTTACCTGACACCGCGGCGCTGCCCCATTAACTGCTTCTACCTGCATCCAGCGTGCCACAAATATAAAATTGCAATGCTCTTACAGAACGTATCTCCAGAGACTATAGGGGAAACTCTAAAGGTGTTAGAGAAAAACTGTTTTTTTCTCAGATCTTGACACCAGAGCATTGTTGAAAATAGATGAAATAGATGCAAAACCAGCACAAAAAGATGCAAAATGTCTAAAAATAGATGCAAAACCAGCACAAAAAGATGCAAAAGGGCTAAAAATAGATGCAAAACCAGCACAAAAAGATGCAAAATGGCTAAAAACAGATGCAAAACCACCACAAAAAGATGCAAAATGACTAAAAATAGATGCAAAATGACTAAAAATAGATGCAAAACCACCACAAAAAGATGCAAAATGACTAAAAATAGATTCAAAACCACCACAAAAAGATGCTAAATGACTAAAAACAGATGCAAAACCACCACAAAAAGATGCAAAATGACTAAAAATAGATTCAAAACCACCACAAAAAGATGCTAAATGACTAAAAATAGATGCAAAACCACCACAAAAAGATGCAAATTGCTTTAAAGTTAGAATCTGGGCGTCTTGTTCCTACGTAGAAAGAATGGGGGGGGGGGGGTGTCTTATCCCATAGCAGCCCATTAAGGAGAAGGGACCCTGCGGTGATCAGCCGTGAGTCAGCCTGGACCCTGTCACAGCCTAGCTGGGGACTTTAGATGGCTACTGCTGCTGGAGGGTAACACCTTCAGGTTTGGCACATTAGAATGTGTAAAAGCTCATTTTCCACCTGCTGATCTGAGTTTACAAATCAGAAGAACAATAATGAAAATCATGAATACTGCATCACCTGCACCCAGTGGTGATGGGATTCCTCTCAGTGATGATCCCCTCAGCGTATCCAGCTCTTTGAGGGCGCACTCACACTGTCCTTCCGCACCGCGCCAAAACAGGTTTTGCGGGTAAAGCCTAGTGCGTTTGACCAGTGTGAGTGCAACCGCCCCGCACCTAGCTGCGGCACGCTTGCCGTCCACGGCCCGTCTGAGAGAGGTGGGCTTTAGTAAAGCGCGTTTGCACATGTATGAGCACGAGCGTGCGCACGTGAACGAGCACGAGGCCTACGGCGGCTCTCACGTCATTTATGTGCGCCTGTTGGGACATAGAAAAAAGAAGGAGGGACCATGCACGGACATTTCAAACAATGGTGGTGAAAGGTTCACGTTGGTGTGATGCGGAGGTGGAGTGTTTACTGCAGATTTGGTCGATGAAAAGATTCAAAAACAGTCGACAAGACGCACAAAAACTCAGAGGTCTACGGAAAGATCTGGAAACAAAGCCACGCATCGCCATGACGTCATCAATGCGTGTGACGTGTTACGGCGTGATGACGTATAGGCAGCAAGAAGCATTCTCCGAGGCCCAGGTAGTGTGAGTACAAACGGGCCTGGAGGGGGGGACAAGGACCCTAAAGCACGGGGCACGGGACGGAGGCACAGTGGGAGTGGGCCCTGAGAGGCATCTAAACACTCGATGTGTTACTTTTGGAAGTTCAGAAACGGCTCCGATTGATCTCTTTTTTCATCATTAACTTATTAAAATGTTACATAAATGGGCGCTGCCTTTTCTGCACCACAGCAAAGCGGCGCTTTGATGTGGAGGTGAGAATCAGCAGATTCCTTATTCCTTCCTCATTTTCTTCCTGTAAGCAGAGAAAGGGAAAGAGAGACTGGAGCAGAGGGTTGTGTTATCCTGCACCCGATGGTTTATTGATCCTTCTCTCTCTCCCTCTCTCTTCACAGCGGGCCGGAGTAAATTGGAGTTTTTCCTCCTGCACTGATTGACGTCTGCCTTCTCCGAGCAGTGTTTCCAAACTTGCAGTGATATTTTCAGCACAGACTCTGGCGCTCGCTCTCAAAATGACACAATTGTTTGAGCGTGTACGCGGCGTCTGAGCTGACAGGTGACGAGTGTTAAGCTTAACAACCTACAATGCATTGTGACAACTCCGTCAACAAAGAACAAAAGGACAAAAGGCGTCTCTGTCAATTATCGACTTGAATAACAAAACGGCAGGACCCAGTCCAAGCATGAAATCGTGTCTAGAGGGAAATCCTTTATGCATGAACAGAAACTGTAGTTGTGTTGCAGAGCGAGTGCTAAAAGAGATGCAGCCGCGCTTTGTGCTCCTGGCCTTTGTTTGAGTGTCTCTGTGCACAATGTGTGGCACTGCAAGCCCAACGGATCATGTCAAGACATACCACATGGTATTGTGCTGTTATGAGTTCACTCTTCTCTATTCAAACTTTTCTTTCCTCTCGTCCTCGTTGACAGCTGTTCTCAGGATTCTTCAGAATGACTTTAATCTCATCGTGTCCTCGTGAATCCAATGTAAAGCTTTAAAAAGCCTCAGCTGCAGTGTCGCTGAATTCACGCCCATGCTCCCATCATAGTTACCATGTTTGCATAATAATAATATCATAATATAACGTAGTCATGACCCAAAGAACCAGGTCGCGGGTCCAAGCGTCTGAAATGTGTGTCCTCAGGAGGGGGGCTGGAGTCTCCCTTAGAGAGAGGGGGAGAAGTTCAGCATCCGTGAGGAACTCGGAGTAGAGCCGCTGCTCCTTTGCGTTGAAAGGAGCCAGTTGAGGTGGTTCAGGATCATCTGGTAAGGATGAACCCTGGGCGCCTCCCTAGGGAGGTGTTCCAGGCACGTCCAGCTGGGAGGAGGCCTCGGGGAAGACCCAGGACCAGGTGGAGAGATTAGATCTCCACACTGGCCTGGGAACGCCTCAGGATCCCCCAGTTAGAGCTGGTTAATGTGGCCCGGGAAAGGGAAGTTTGGGGTCCCCTGCTAAAGCTGCTGCCCCCGAGACCCGACCGCGGATAAGAGGCTGAAGATGAGATGAGATAATATAATGTACTTATCATAGTCGAATGAAATCAAATGACATCGGTGAGGTGTCCAGCTCCTCCTATAGCCAGAAAAGAGTTGATGTTGGATAATTATGCATTGTTTTTTATCCATATAGTTTTTTAATCTGCTCATGACAATTACAGTACGGTTGAGATTCGCGGATTTTAGAGGGATCGTGGTCATGGGGATAAAACCTCAGTGTCGCTAGGCAGATTTGAACTTGAACCCTGCTTTGATGGCTATTAACGTCTCAAATCCACTTTTTCCTAAAGATGGTTTCTGTGAAGTTGAGCTTTTAGTTAAAATGCCTAAAAGTTAGAACTTGGATTTGAAAGTTTTGACTCGCTCAAGAGTTCATGAATAACTGTAACAAGCTCCCACTTTGACTCCCTGTCCGACCCGTTAGCATCCTCTAAATAAACCACCGCTGACTCACTTCCTGACCTCACGTGGAGACTAGCGCTCCGACAGCCAATTACCAAGGGTTGTGCAAGGTCCCAGAAGCCCAATCACCACCTAGCATCTCCTTATCTAACGAACACAAACCTCACTCTTCTGATGAAGGGATCTGAGGCCGTACTCACATGACCCCTCCTGACGCTGCTTATTATTAATCTCTTATTATCTCTTGATTTAGAAATCTTCAGTTCATCTGGATGTATCTTCCACGCACCATTAGCCGAAGAACGGTTTGTTTTTTTAAATCACTGAAGCATGAATATCCGTCTCATCACTGTTCACTTTAAAGACACACACACACACACACACACACACACACACACACACACACACACACACACACACACACACACACACACACACACACACACACACACAGCTGAGGGTGGGCTAATGAGAGCCCTTAGCTCACTCATTTTTCATTTGTAAGCACAAAGGAGAACGTCAGCAGTCTGCTCCGGTAATAACAAGAACATCCTCGGTGCTGCAGATCTGATTTCTCCACACGTCGTAAAGCCACGCTCCGACTTTCAAAACACTTTGACGGACGTCTGGTCAGGAACTCGATCTGAGCGAAATCTCTACATTTTTCATTTATCTCTGTTGTTTTTATAAATGACTCTCAACGAGCACAGAAATGCCTCCAACGCCATTCATTGCACCAATTCAGTTTTATTTACAGTGTCATATCATAACCAAAGTTATCTCAGGACACTTTACAGAGCAGGTAAAGACCACACTCTATGACTTATTTATGATTTACAGAGACCCAACAATTCCCCCGAGAGTACGGTGGAGACGAAAACCTTCACTATAACGGACAGGAACGTCAGACAGACCCAGCTCTGTGGAGGACGCACATCTGTCTGCACCGGAGAGAGGAAGAGAAGGAGAGAGAGAGAGGGAAAAGACGGACAGATGGACAGACAGAGAGACAAAGACAGACAGGTGGACAGACAGAGAGACAGTCCCAGAGATGCAAGCAACCACAAAAGTAACAGTAACTATAATAATATCTATAGTAAAGTGAATATGACTCATATGTTATGGCAGTTAATACAACAGAATAGAAGAAACAAGCACAGCTAAGGTGATAGAATATGACAATTATAATAATTATGGTGGTAAATATGATCAATGATGTAGTGAGATATATTATTGATGGTGTTTTTATGGCTACAAATGTTATAATTTAAAAGTTTAATGATAGTAAATAAGAGTAACAGTGATAATAGCAGCAGGAAGCGTCATGCAGGACCACGGCAGCAGGCACCACCACCATCAGCAGAGACCTGAGAGACGACAAAGCACAGACAAAGTTGAATTAGTAACATGCATTAATGAGACATGGATGACATAAACAGAGAGGAGTGAAGCTCAGAGGATCAGGAACAGGATGACCCCCTTCCTCGTCAGTCAGTGAATAGCAGCATCATTCAGTAAGCGTAGCAAAATCCACTTTCACCATCGTTTTACTACTTTTTAACGTCGGGTCACTTTAGCATTTCCATATTTCCTGTTAAGCAACTGATGCTGCACTTATTAATTTCACTGACAAAACCATCCATTATGGTACGGCGGGCCGATTCCCCTCCCTCACAAGTGCGTACTGTCCACAGTCAGCCATGTATGTTGTGATAAATCGCCAGGAGAAGTCGAGCTCTCCAGCAGCACCACTGTGACCACGGGGTTATTAATCACAGCAGGACAGATTATTACCCGTCCTCCATCCATCTTTCTGCTGGTGACACTGCAGCATCTAAACAAACAATGGTGTGTTGGTATTACCCACACCGTGCAGTATGTTACCAGGCAGTGGCAGATACTCGTTATGGATCCTCGGCAGGAGAGTAAGTAGCCTCTGCTGGGAAACAGACTCGCTGTGCTCCTTCTCTCCTCCACTTTAGGATGATACCGTGATTTATTTGCAGAGTTTCGGTGTAAAGAGACGATAATGAAGTTTGAGAAGTAACAGGCCGCTGGAAGACCCCGGGATAAACAAACGCCGTCACTTCGACTGACTGTCGGAGTGCCAATGCATTCATGAACATATGCCTCTGAGAGTTCTCATGTGTCCAGGTCGTCGTTATCCTCAAAGCAAGTTCTGTCCAAAGCAACTGGACTTGGTTATTTGTCAGGAAGACATTTCACCTCTCATCGAAGAGGCTTCATCAGTTCATGTACGCATCTGACCAGGCTGGGACTGGACCGGGACCAGGACCAGGACCAGGCTGGGACTGGACCAGGACCAGGACCAGGCTGGGACTGGTCCAACTAGCTGGTGTGAGATCCAGGTTAGTGGCAGTCGTTGTTGGGAAGTTTCAACTTCAAGTTTCAACCCTTTGTGCACTTGGAGCACAAAGGGTTTCAGTGACATCATCGGCCTTGTGAGAGGTTAAAAACCTGGATCTCACACCAGCTAGTTGGATCATTCCCAGCCTGGTCCTGGTCCTGGTCCTGGTCCTGGTCCAGTCCCAGCCTGGTCCTGGTCCTGGTCCTTGTCCTGGTCCTGGTCCTGGTCAGATGCGTACATGAACTGATAAAGCCTCTTGGATGAGAGGTGAAACATCTTCCCTGACAAAGAACCAAGTCCAGTTGCTTTTGACTGAAACTGCTTTGAGGATCATGAAAATATATATTCACAGGTTGATTATGACTAACGAGTGTCTTTGTTTGTCCTGCAGCATCTCCCACTGTCCCTCCGCTGCACTCTGAGCACTTCAAACCGTGTCATGAGAAGGACCTGGCGTACTGCCTGAACGGCGGTGAGTGCTTCGTCATCGAGACGCTCAGCGGGCCTCACAAGCACTGCAAGTAAGTGACTGAGCTGCTGTGTCTTGTTGGATGTCTTCCTCTCCTCTTCCTCTCACCCGCTCCTTCCTGCATCATGTGTTTCCTGTTTGACTTCCTTCTTTCCACGAGCGTCCAGCAGTGACGTTCAGGGTGTGGCTGAGAGAAGTTTGTTCAACACCATCGAAAGAATTACACGTTGGCGTTGAACCATTCTGCAAACCACACATGCATTGAGGGTTTTCCGTCCTCTGAATCTCAACGGCACTTTACTTTGAACAGTTCTGGACGTGTGTTTGGGATGTCTGATAATATCAGAGGGCCCATATTGAGTTGAAAATGTAATATCGGGAATTATCGGTATAATTTATTGATTGTATTATTTGCCAAGTTACGGCTCAGTCGTTACTCAGTCTGGATTTAGAGGACTATGTTTGTTTACTACTCTGGACTGAAGACATGCATCTTCCTTGTTGTGATATTGTCTGTAGTGTTGTTTGAGGCCAAATATTCTCTCTAAAAACACAAACAGATAAATTAATTTTTCAGTGTTTACATTTGAAAAGCCATGTTGCATTAATGTATGCATCCAGTGGGGCATCGCAATAAAATTAGGCATATTGTGTTAATGCCACAATATGTGATGTTGTTATCTAACAAAACTGCATATATGGGTATCGGGTGATATCGGTATCGGAAATTAAGAGTTGGAAAGTCGTGGGTCGTCCTCCATTCGAGAGATTGGCGGTTCGATCCCTACCTCCCCTGGTCCGCATGTCGAAGTGTCCTTGGGCAAGACACTGAACCCCGAATTGCTGTGCTGCTCATGGGTGTGTGAATGTGTTTGTCACACTGATGACAGTGTGAATGTCTGTGTGAACAGGTGAATGTGACAAACACTGTGAAAGCGCCTTGAGTAGTCAGAAGACTAGAAAGGAGCTTTATCAGTACAAGTCCATTTACCATTTAGGTTGAAAGTCTGGTTTGTCTCATTTAACCGTAAACCGTAATTTCATATCAACGTTTCTGTAGTTTTCCAAAACATAGAACGCTGACGTTTGTTTCTGGGGACTGAGTTTGTGACGTGGCCATTCTGTATCTGGCTGAGATGAGACTTTGTTGGACTGGATCGCCGTTTGTCTCACGTGGGGTGACGGAGAAGACACGGGGGATGGGACCCAAATGCAGACACGGAACTCAGGAGACTGTATTAACAAGTTTAATAAACTTGTTTACAAAAGGTGCTTTAAACACGAAGGCAAAACACGAAGAGAAGTGAGACAAACTGACACGAGGAGTGGACACAAGAGGACAGGTACGCAGGGAGACATCAGGGTGTGTAGAGGGTGTGATCCGGCACCATGTGAGGCTCAGTGACGAATGGCTGAAGGAATAACCTTTAGCTTGCAGCGGTTGAGCACCGATTACTTATTATATTGGTTTGAGAGGTGTCTCTGAATGTTTCCTCCTTCAGTGAGCGTGGAAAACTTTATTCATCTTGTGTTGTCATGGCGATAAAAGGCGTTTCATCAAACGTTAAACAGTCATAGTCATAGTTTATCCGCTAAGATAAGAAGATTGCTACTCCCATGCCGTCCCGATGCTCGGCTGGAAGAGTCGTGTTTTTAGTAAATGACTGTTTGTTTGCATCAGGATCAAGAGCTGAGAGTTGGATTAGACAGAAACATTTATCTTTGCTTTGCATCAAATCCGAGCCAAATGATCCGTCGTGGTTCAAACACTTTGGATTATTTGATAAACAAAAGATTTACTGGGAAGGTTTTCTTTGTCGGTGGATATTTATAAGACCTGTCCCTTTAAAAATACTCTGTGTGTACTGTATAGAGAGATCTGTGTGTGTGTGTGTTCGTGTGTGTGTGTGTGTGTGTGTGTGTGTGTGTGTGTGTGTGTGTGTGTGTGTCTTGGTTGTCCCAGATTTGAGAGTAGAGCTCATGGGCACTTAGCCTGTTCAAATGCCGGGCCTTTTACTAATTAAGTCCCAGAACAACTTCTTTCCAAAATCTAACCGCGAGACTTCCACTCGACCTGTTTTTCAAAGGGCCTGTTTCACCTCCCGTGGGGTACGAGTGAAAATCTGTGTGTGTACGTGTGTGTGCGTGTGTGTGTGTGTGTGTGTCCTCAGCAATGTAACTAAGCCTCTAAATTGAAAAAATACACAAGAAGCAGTGACACATGGTAGGAAAAGACATTAAATCCTAATGTGTACAGCAGAATAATGCGTTGACACGAACAGTAAACTGAACTTTCAAATGAAGACATGGAGGAATTACATCATCCAGCCACTTTGTTCTCTCTCCGTCGCTTCAGCACAGTGTGTGTTTGCTCCTGTAGCAGCTTAAAACACACGTTCAGTCCGCTAACATTTAGAAAATCTGGATGAACCGCACAATTTTGATATTTCATTCATGTTAGCATGAGGCTAAATCAGAGGTAGGTTTACTGGCAGATGATTGTTTGTTCCCTGTCTAGAACAGACCCTTGACTGAAGCAGGCGGATGGATGTTAAGTTGATGAGTAAAATAGTTTTAATGCTCCATCCTTACCCCAAGTGAAGGAGTTCAAGTACCTCAGGATCTTGTTCACGAGTGAGGGGACGATGGAGCGTGAGTTTGGCCGGAGAATCGGAGCAGCGGGGGCGGAGCTGCAGTCGCTCTACCGCACCGTTGTGACGAAAAGAGAGCTGAGGAAGACAAAGCTCTGGATCTACCCTCAGTCCTGGTTCCTACCCTCACCTGTGGTCATGAAAGCTGGGTCAGGACCCAAAGAACCAGGTCCAGGTCAGGACCCAAAGAACCAGGTCCAGGTCAGGACCCAAAGAACCAGGTCCAGGTCCAAGCGTCTGAAATGTGTTTCCTCAGGAGGGGGGCTGGAGTCTCCCTTAGAGAGAGGGGGAGAAGTTCAGCATCCGCACAAAAACTCTGAGGTCTACGGAAAGATCTGGAAACAAAGCCACGCATCGCCATGACGTCATCAATGCGTGTGACGTGTTACGCCGTGATGACGTATAGGCAGCAAGAAGCATTCTCCGAGGCCCAGGTAGTGTGAGTACAAACGGGCCTGGAGGGGGGGACAAGGACCCTAAAGCACGGGGCACGGGACGCACGCACAGTGGGAGGGCGCCCTGAAAGATACAGAGGCGGTTTTGTTCCCTCAGCTGTCATAATATTAAATATCACTTAGGTTTTTAGACTACACACTGATTTATGTAACTTATTGACTGCACAGCCTCTTAATGTATTTATACATGTATTACTTATTCTGGCTTAGCTGTTAGGATGACTTTTATTCTGTATCTTATCCCCTGAAATATACATATATGAGATTTAACTATGTCTCTGTGTCTGGAGCACTGTTGCCACTGTTATGTCAACGTTTTTTATCATTAATGTCTTCTATGTGTGTGTGTGTGTGTGTGTGTGTGTGTGTGTGTGTGTGTGTGTGTGTGTGTGTGTGTGTGTGTGTGTGTGTGTGTGTGTGTGTGTGTGTGTGTGTGTGTGTGTGTGTGTGTGTGTGTGTGTGTGTGTGTGTGTGTGTGTGTGTGTGTGTGTGTGTGTGTGTGTGTGTGTGTGTGTGTGTGTGTGTAAGCAGCCTACTCTTTTTACCTGCAGCCAAATCTCCCCTCGGGTACAATAAAAGTTACCTAATACCTTACGCTGTTAGACAGTTATGCATCCTTATTAAAAGCAGAATGACAAATCCCACCCAGGCACGGGATCGATGCATAATCTTATTTAATTTGTGTTCACGACAAATCAAGACGAATCAGGTTGGAAAAGATCAATCCAGACGTTCGATGGGGATGAACTGAGGCCGTTTGTGGCGTTTTTAGTCACGTAATTAATCATTTTTATTTGCAACATGAAACTTGATCCTTTTCACAAGGATTTGCTCCAAAGACCGACTCAAGTATCAGATGTCAGCGGTTGTAAAACGAGCGCCGATCGTCCCCCAGAGCGCTGTTTAACGCTGCCGCCGTGTGACCGTTGTGTTTGTCCGCCCACGGGGACGCGTGCAGAGAGGGGAGGGCCTCGACGTGACTCATACAGCCGGCGTCCTCCCTCTGTGTGTGCACACACACACACACACACACACACACACCAGTGCTCACTGCTTTAGGCAACATTGTCAGGCATTTAATCATTAGTGCTCAGCTTACCAGTAAATGAGTCAGTGTGCCAAGATAATATTTTCAGAACGTGGCGAGAGGCCAGAGCGTTCACTCGTGTTGATGATACATTTGATAAATTAGAACAAAAATCTTAATGATGGTTTAATCAAGTTACTGGTTCAAATAGTGTCTGTTGTTCTATCTTCCCTTCACTATTTGCCGAAACATTACCGTATATTCCGCACTATAGGGCGACAGTGCGCCTTATAATCCGGTGCTCCTTATATATGGACCAATATTGAGCCACAACAGGTCTCCAACTACGGTGAGCAGCCGCCGACTCTATTTTCCCCCGTAGAAGAAGTAACGCGCGGTGCATGTTGAGATATACGACTGCGTGAAGCGTGCCGTTTCATTTCCATGTGTGTGTTTGTGTAAAGAGCCCAAAATGGCTCCTGTTAAGAGACACCCTTACGACGCAGAGTTTACACTCAAGGCCATTAGTCACGCAGCAGAACACGGGAATAGAGCAGCAGCCAGAGAGTTGAACATGAACCAATCAATGGTGCCGAAGTGGAGGAAGCAACAAGACGACCTCCCCTGACTGTTGTGTTGACGTTCCCTTTAGCGCAGCTCCATCTAATGGATGCAGAACATAACCCCAGCCTCCACTGTAGCGTCTGTTCTATGCGCCTTATAATGTGGTGAGCCTTATAGTGAGGGAAATACGGTACTTATAAAATACTCGCCCCTACTGGCCACGTTAGACACTGACTTCTCTCCTTCTTTCACACTGAGGGGGGTTTTTGCGGCGGCGCTCTGAGCGACAGATCCACAGTTTCATGATTGTCTCAGTCGCTCTGTTGAGCCAACAGACAGTTTGTTTATTCTGTCTTCAGAGGGGCCATAATTCCAGTCCTGGCCCATTTGTTATTCAGTTCCTCCTGCTGGTGTGGCCGGGCAACAAAGGGTCTCCCTCAGTCCACTTAGCATCACGAGCTAGCGGAGCCCATCTCATCTTCCTCAGTCGAGAGGAAGTCCAGTCCAGTCCAGAGCGACAGAGAGGCAATCTCCCCTGGTGGGGGGAGGTAGCGGGGGTTTGGAAGAGCTCACTGCAAAGCCTCAGCCAATGAGACCTGGACACTGAACACACACACACACACACGCATACACAGATTCACCCCTGGCACAGTTTGTGTGTTGGAAGCTTAGATGTGTGTGGATCTGACCTCTCACCAGCTTGAGGGTCTTCTTCAGGACGTTGTAAATCCTCCTGCAGGTCCAGGACTATTTTCTCAGCATCAGTTATGAAGTGAGGACGTCTCGGTATCAAACCGGCCCCAGGGCTCGATTATTTGAGAGCGTTGCATCGATAAGCTCAGACACTACCAGTTCTTTTATCTGTACTTTTCAATTTTTTGGTGTAATTAATTATCAGCCTGCAGCATTTCCTCCGTCTGTCTGTCTGTCTGTCTGTCTGTCTGTCTGTTTGTCTGTCTGTGTGTCTGTCTGTCCGTCTGTCCGTCTGTCCGTCTGTCCGTCTGTCTGTCTGTCTGTCTGTCTGTCTGTCTGTCTGTCTGTCTGTCTGTCTGTCTGTCTGTCTGTCTGTCTGTCTGTCTGTCTGTCTGTCTGTCTGTCTGTCTGTCTGTCTGTCTGTCTGTCTGTCTGTCTGTCCGTCTGTCCGTCTGTCTGTCTGTCTGTCTGTGTGTGTCAGGACTGAGCTGCTCCAACAGCCAATACTTTATCAATACACCTGTTCAACAGGAGGCATAAAGGTTTAATCAGGCGGTAAGCGACACACTCCAGCTGAGTTCTCACTGATCTGTTCGGTCTCACTGCGCTCCTCATGTGAACAGACAGGCACTCTTACTGTTGAGAGCTAAAGCTAGCTAAATTAGCATACTGATAACTTTACAGGCTAGCTTAAACGTGCAGTCGGCAATATTTTTGGATCATATTCATCATTCTTTTACTGAGCGATTTTGCTTCGTGATTGAGATTTTCTACCGGCTGTCGTCAGTGAAGTCGAGTCTGTCCGTCGTCTCGGACCGCTTTGCTATTCCCACCTTCTTCTTTTACTTCATCCATCTGATTCATCACAGACTCCTCTCTCTGGAGTGAGAGGAGCTTCTGAAAGGAACAGAAAGAGCCTGACAAGTTAGATAATCCAAACAAAACTCATAAAAGAAGAAGCGTGCATGGAGGTCAATTGTAGAAATGAGAAATTTTTGACAACAAGAAGAAATAAAAGTTGAGGTTTGTTTTGAAAACTTTGTTCATCTCATCCTCTCGTGCTTCTTCAGCTCGCTTTTCAAACTGTGACCGAATCGAACGTCTTCACAACAAAACCACAAAGAGTAAACAGAACCGGACGGGCCTTCAGATCGAATGGTTCTGGAAGTGTGAAACATCACTTCATCACAGTGTCTCTGAGTTTGTGGGCACAAGCTACAAAACAAGCGCGGGGAGGGGGAGGTGCGCAGCATGTGAAGCGCTTCTCTTTGCAGTGTAATCCTCCTTCCCTCGCTCTCAATCCTCCTCATCCTCCCCTCTTGTCTCTCTGGACTCGGGACTTTCCTTTCCTGGACGACCTCAGGCTTTTCCAAAGCGCTCAGCCACGCACCGGCGCCACCAGATTGACCTGGACCTCACAGGTGTAAAGAGTGGCTGCTCAGTGGAATCCATAATATACCTCGCCCGGCTCGTGCACACATGCATACACACACATACACACACAAGCTAGTAAGCCAATTAACAAGAGGCATGCATGAAATTGAAGACATAGCAGCAATAACACACATCTAAGCTGCCAGGGAACAAGGATATTAAAATGAAAAAAGAGCAGGTACCTGAAGCGTCTGGGAGGGAATGACTGCGTCCTGGTGCCAAACTTAATCCTATTGGCCTGTAAAATATTCCATAGTTTATAATTTTTATAGAAAATGTTACAAGATAATAACCCAGTTAACTGTACACTGATAATATAAACTTTAACCAATTAAAAAAATACATTTTTAAAAGAAGAAATACAAGTCATCCGGGCTCAAACAGTGTTTCAGGTGAGCGTAAGCGTGTTTCTCTTTCTCATAGACTGGATATAAACATGGACTCCACTTCCTCGTTCGGTAGAGTCACGTCATCAAAGTGACGTCCATACACCCCTTTGACCAATCGCATGTCGATCACAGTTGTCATCCCTGACCATCGTTACACAGATGCTGCGTTCCTTTAGTGGTCCTACACTCGTTCACTTCCCCTTGTTCACTTCCCCTCTGGGGAATCCCCACCTCCATCTTAAGTGTCCTTCCAACAGTCTGAAAAACTGAAGGTAACTTGGTGAGATGGACCCTCAGAGGGCTGAGGGATCACTCCAGAGGAGGATATCACCCACAATGCATTGCTTAGTTATGCATTTGGTGGAAGAAAGTCCATCCATGGGTCGGTGGCAGTAGTGGACGTAAAACTATGTGATTGCTCACCTCTAAAGAAGAAGGCTAAGGCGTCTGTGTGTCGGTACGAGGTGTGAAGCTATGTAACATGCTGGATATCCAGCTCAAGCATCGCCAAAGCATCCACACATTTGAATGACTATACAAACGGATGTCAAGATGCCGATCTCTGTGTCGGAAAAGTTTCTTTTCTAACCAGTGTTTCTCCTCTGCATGTTTGACCGCCGCATTTATCAAGGCCTGCTCATTCGTACGCTGAGATTGGTCCGATAGCAATGTTTCATAAATCACATGTGGGTCCTGTCATACGATCGATTCTGCGCTCAGATCTGCGCCTGTTTTCACAAAAAGACTGACAAATGAGGCCCACTCTGTATAAGGAGGGTCATCTTAAATCAGTAATCGACTTCATCACCATCTTGGACTCGTTGTCCTGACATTCATATGTGTTGCTTTTTTGTTTGTTATTTCTTTTTCATCATGTTTCTTTGCTAAACACTGTAATGATCGAAGTTACTTCAAGTGGATCAGCTGCTTAAACATCATGTAAGGTGTTGTTTTTTTTTTGTTTATGTTTGTGTTTATTTACATTTACTTGCATAACTTAAGGAAGTGACGACACACGTTCTGTTTAAGACACTTGATGAGAGAAAGGGGGATATATGAGTTTTTCTTCTCCTTTTCAGGCACAGATTGCATCAAATGTTGTCGTGTTTGGTGTAAATGCTGTTGTAATGAACGCTGCCTGAAATAAATGAAAATAACTAAAAAGAACAATCTGCAGAAATGAAGCAGCTTCACTATTTGACATGCTTTTCAGTTTCAGTTTCCTATAAATAATATCTGATTATGAGGCTGTCTTCTCACATGTGTGGGCTGTTCCATAGTTTCTGAAGAAAATCTCATCGATGCTTCGTAATTTACTGAAAAACGACGAGTTGCAGTAAATATTTAGTCGACTTGTTTTAGTTTATACATCTAAACTTGACGTGTGTAGTTTCTTCTTAACGTTATCTGTAAACACATGGCATAAATATTATTTTGTCATATATTATAGCATAATGATGATAATCATGATACAGATCACAAACAGAAGAATCAAAGATGATGCAGCTGTTTACAAAGTGCCGACGGTGCAGACGTACAATCATCTGTCGCTCTGTAGCTCGTAGCTGTGAGTGCCGTCCAGCAGTCGGTTGTGAGACCCCACATCTTAGCAGGAAGTTGACAAATGCCACGACATTGATGAGGAGTGGTGGGTTAAATCAGCCGTCACAGTCACGTCAGGCAGACACACAGCTGACAGGCTCATAAGTGGATGTTGTGGAGACAGGCTGGGACAAATCTCCAGGACAGGTGAACTGGAGCTCAGCTGCCTGCTTGTCTGTTAAAGGCTCAGCTTCTGTCCAAATGAGCATCGTTACGTAGAAGACGAGCATCGACAGGCTTCAAACTGTGAGTGTGTAGAAATGTGAGTAAGTCGGAGTGAGAAAATGTCGCTCTCCAAGGTCCTGAAGTGTCTCCTCTGGGCATTCGGAAGGATGTATGCATCCACTCAATAAAACACACACGTGGGATGTCTGTCCTAACCCTATACCCCCCCACCCCACCCCCATGGACCAACACATGAGCATACGGAGAGGTCAGTGCGTTCTGTACATTATAGTTTCTGACAGTGGGAATTTACCTTGACAGGAAAAAGCCTCTGGGACGGGTGTGTCCAATGTTCACCATATAGCATGAAGCGTGCATGCATGTGTGTGTGTGTGCATGTGTGTGTGTGTGTGTGTGTTCTTGTAATGTAAAGGTGTATTTTTATTATAGGGGGTGGGGGGGGGGGGCATGTGCTCCACCTCTGCCTACATTCAGAAAACCATCTGGTTGCGGTTAAAATGGAAAACACCTGTTTTTGTTCACTCGTTCGCTCGCTTTCTTCCCGTTTCCCCCCCATTACCCTTCCCTGACTCTCCCACTCGGTTTTCTCTCTCCCCGCCTTTGTTGCTCCGTCTATCTCTCTCCGCCCTTGTCGCCATCTGTGCGATAATAATGGCACACCAGTGGGAGTGCCACCGGTGTCTCTCTGTGACAGTAATAAACAAGGCTGATGCCGCGGCATGTTTTCGATGTGGGGGGAAATTAAACAGATAAGAGAAGGCATTGTGGCTCGGAGGCGCTGCTTCAGGCGAGTGAATCCTCCAGGACGCCAAGAGGAGCACTCAGCCTGCCTAGGGAGGGAGAACAGGAGCTGGGAGGGAGCCAAGGAGGGGGGGGGGGGGGTGAATATAAACCAGGACGGTGAGGAAATGGACGGTTTGGTGACTGAGGGAAGTTGAGTGTGTGAGCGGTGGTGGCCAAACGTCAGCATGTCACTGTGCTGCGATTTAATTAGCACAAAATGAAGGCGTAATGATCTCTTGGCAGCTCAATCAGGGTGTTGTATAACGGAGAGTACAGAGGAACCAGCCTTCATCCCTCAGGTTTTTCATCTTCTCTACTGTTTCTTTTCTTTTCTAGCTAACGGAGCGACATCTTGTACTTGAATAGAAAGGAAAATGCAGCACTGGCTTGTTTTTTTTTGCTTTAATGTAGGTTGATTTCTAAAGTTTTAAAGGTTGAATGTGTAGAATGAGCGGAACAGCGTCATCTAGAGTCTCCAGATCGTCGTCCCAACGACAAAAAAGAAGTCCAGCAGTGGGGTTGCCAGGTTGGTCAGACCCGGCCCAGTAGCTCCAGGAGACCGGAGTCTGTTTGAGCCTGTTTGAACCCGTCCCCTCCAGAAAATCACAGCATCAAAACAAGGATTAGAGGAGTTTGACTGACAGTTAGCGTTAGCCGTTAGCGTCACTCTGACTGCGTACTCACTTTGATCACTGTGTTCCTCATGTGAATAATGAACAGAGAAAAGCTTCAATAAGCAGCATCTTAACGTTATAGTGTAGCATGAGTTCAAATGTAAAGTTACCTGATGCATCCAGTCTTGTCCCGATGTTCTACACGTTGTGTAGGGAAGTTTAACTCTTACGCTTGCCTCCCTGAAAACTGTGAAAATATGTAATGAAACCCAAAAGTTGAATAAGTGACGTCGCCCTGAAGGTTCGATGCCTGTGTGTGTGTTTCATACCAAGACGTAACGTTCACCAACAAAAACTTACACTTGCTTGATCTTTCACTGCTCAGTCGATAAAAAGAGGAATTGAATTCAATTCAAACGGGATCAAAACCTAACTTGTCTTTCCTGGTTCACGACCGTACAGAATTTTTAGCATAAGTATAGAGCCGCATGCATCTTCTTGCACTGCAAATGACTGAAGTGTAAGTATCTATTGAGTTTGTTCTGTTTGCAGTGACTGTTGAGTTTTTTCAAGACGACTTCTCAGTGACGTTTCCTCGGCTCTCCAACTTCTCACCATGCGAGTGATTTGTATCGACGTCTTTTTTTAGTTTTAATCAGCAAGACTTAACAAGTTTAATTGTGCAATTGTATTAGCTCACTCAGTTTGGTAAACAGCACAGAGCATCCAATTAAGGCTCTTTCGTGTGTGTGCGTGCGTGTGTATGCGTGCGTGTGCGTGTGTGCGTGTGCGTGTGTGTGTGTGAAGAATACTCAATCGCCTTACGACAAAACAATAACGTTGGGAATCTGCTCTTTTGGAAACAGTGGGACTGAATCTGTCAAAGCCAGTATATCATCAGAAGAGACAGAGTGACGTCGGTGTAACGACTCACATTCTCGTGTTGTGACAGGAAGTGACAGGAAATAAAGACCTGGGCAGAGCGCTGCAGGTTTGGAAACTTTAAATGGTTGTCAGATCCACCACTGTTGTGTGTCGTGGTACTTGGACTAATTGTGATCCTGGCTCCTGTGAATGCCCGGCGTGTCTGTATCCTGAACAGATCTACACACGTTTACCTCATTTGAAGCTTTGGTCATGTTTAGCATGAACATCCAACATTATAAAACCTATCACTGACTTATGTAATAAAGCACATCCTGGCTGTCACTCACTTCAGAAGCAGAACAGGAAGTGAAATTATCTTTACACATGAAGATGTTTAGATTATGCCCATTTCACGGAGCGGTGCAACCTTTGACACACAGTCTTTGGTCTGAATATGTCACTCTCTGTATATATGAGAGAGAAAATAAGGATTAGCATAATAGGTCCATAGGTTAACTTGTCGTGTACTTTAGTGTGGATGTTGTGATGCAAACAACAAACAGCAGCCATTTCTAATCCCGACTCTTTGCTTTGGACCTCCTGATGAAGACCGTCTGATCCCAGTGCTGCCTCATTTAGTTAATGTCCAATTAGCAAGGTCGAAAATTGGATAGCTGATGGCTAAAGCAGCGACAATACATTAAAGTAGACTTATCAGCACTTTATAAGTTTACCTTAAACGTGTTTTTCCCTGGAAGGTTTGGAAAAATAAGGGACCACGTCGCCCGCATCATCGACAGTGTTAGGTTTAGTGACTCTACATAGAAACTGTTCATCTGAGTGACATATTCAGACCAAAGACTGCAGGTCAATGGTTGCACCGCTCCGTGAAATGGGCACAATCTAAACATCTTCATGTGTAAAGATCATTTCACTTCCTGTTCTGCTTCTGGAGTGAGTGACCGCCAGGATGAATCAGTGATACCAATCTGTGAGCACATTCATGTTCCAACCCCCACACAGCCAGCTCATTCTTTAGGAGGCTCGTGATACATTTGGCCACGTGTGTTTGTAGGCGTGCTCGGAGACATACCACACATGCACACTTAGCCTGAAAATGTTTGACAGCTGAGCCAAACCTGTCAGCGGTGCCCCGAGGAGACGGCGAGGGAGAGTCATGACCTCCTGGTGAGAGACGAGAGCGAGAGGCAGAAAAAGGGAGAAGGCAAGAGACGCACACGGGGTCATAGGAAGTGTTTGGGACATCAAAGGTTGAGGGATCTTCCAGAATAAACCTCTGTAATGATGCATAAACACACACACATGCAAGCTGTGAAGTGTAAAAGTAAGAAAACTAAGCAGTGAAGCTGAGGAGAGAGAGGACGAGGGGAAGAGAGGAGTGAGGAGGGAGACGTACAATCATTTGGCGGTGTTGCTAATCAAGGCACCCCTTTCAAGTCAGCAGGTTTGATGTGTTAATGAGATGCAAATGTATGCAAATGATTCCTCCTTTTCCCTCCAAAACTCTGGCTGAGTTTGCATTGCCCCCTCCTGCAGGATGGAGAACTATGGGACCAAATGCACAAAAAGAGAGTAGAACTATTGAATTTCCAAGGGAAAGTTTTAAGCAGGCCACAAAGACGCCGTCGTGTTCCGCGCCTTCCTCGGGGAACGTTTCCCAAGCGACTGAACTCTGGTGCCGCGGTGAGTTTCCCGCACGTACGAGAGGGAAAGTGAACGTGACAGTAAAAAGGAGGAAGACGCAGAGTAAAATATATATTTGCATAAAGGGTTGCTGAGAACAGACGAGCCTGAGAAAGAGGGACAGATATGAGAAGAGACGGAGCGGGGGAATAGAAAAGAGAGAATAAGTGAAGACGAGCTGCGTGTGCAATATTAAGCAGGTCTTGAGTTGCGGTGCTACCTGGAAGCTGCACCGTCCCACTGATGTATGTTTGCACCGGATTGCACTTCACTACGAAATGGCTGCGCCGCCTCGAGCGCAGACGTCTCTCTCTCTCCCGCTCCGACGAACACGAAGCAGCTCCTCGTCAGTGTGTTCGGAGGAGCGAGATTTGATTTCACACACGTAAGCACACATGTATCCTATAGTGAGGCGCCCACACACACGCATTTAACAAATGTAACAAGGGCTCACACACACACACACATACACACACCATCTTTACATGCAGCAGCTCCCGCCTGCACATCCTCCTCCTCCTCTAAAGTGTTCATGAATATTTCATGCTCTCCAGATTCAAAACGTAGTCAAGGTCACTGTCACGCTGAAACTCAGCTAATGATCTTTCTGACATCTTCAACTCCAGGCCCTGTAACGGTCCTATTACGTCGCCTATTTTCCAATTACTGACAATTAAATCTTACGTGAAAAGCAGACGTTTGCTGTGGAGAAGCTGTTGTTCCATGAGGGCATTTCTGTTCATTGATAACGACTTTCTAACTAAGCCTTTTAATCCCATTGGTCGTGACTTTGATTTAGTTTTTAAAGCTCTCAGAATAACTGTTCATGTGTTTGTGACTAAAAGTAGAAATGTTTTCTTTACGGATACTGATTCCCATACCTTAACTCTCATACGGGCCGATGCACAATACCGATCACGTTCTGTGATTATGACCCTCGTCCCTCCCCGTAGTCTGTGACAGGAAGTGATGCAGCAGAAGCATTGTGGGTAAAAAGCAGGAACCAACCTCCTCGAGAAGAAATGAATAAAGAGGATATTTTGAATCTCAAGTTCAGCTTCAAAGCCAGATGCTTCTCGAATGCTTCTCTGGATCAAAGCAGAGAAGCGTGCGTATTCCTACGCCAACTATCACCTGTGAGTCGAGTTTTCTGACTCGGGAATCAGCGACATTCATGGAAACACCGGGAAATACAGCTGAGTCAGCAGAAAAAACCCACACAGTTCATTCATTCATCTTCATCCTCTTGTCCCTATCGGGGTCACGGGGAGCTGGAGCCGATCCCAGCTGACATCGGGCGTGAGGCGGGGTCCACCCTGGACAGGACGCCAGTCTATCACAGGACACATAGAGACAAACAGAGACAGACAACCATTCACACCTACGGGTGATTTAGAGTCATCAATGAACCGAACACCTGCATGTCTTTGGACTGTGGGAGGAAACCGGAGAACCCGGAGAAAACCCACGCAGACACGGGGACAACATGCAAACTCCACACTGTCTCTATGTGTCCTGTGATAGACTGGCGTCCTGTCCAGGGTGGACCCCGCCTCACGCCCGATGTCAGCTGGGATCGACTACATGCAATTAATGGAGAGATGTCAGAGCGAGGGGTCTGCCAGTGACCAGCGCCCTGAGCAGTTGGGGGTTGGGTGCCTTGCTCAACCTCGGCAGTGCCAAGGAGATGAACTGGCACCTCTCCAGCCACCAGTCCACGCTCCATTCATGGTCCACACAGGGACTCAAACCGGCAACCCTCTGGTTCCCAGCCGAGTCACCTATGGACTGAGCTACTGCTGCCCCAGTCCACACACCATTCATGGTCCACAGGGACTTGAACCGACGACCAAGTCACCTATGTAATATACTGTAACTCTAAAAAACAGGGAGACACTGTGATTTTACAGTAGTTTACTGGCGAAGCTGCTTCCAGTAGATAGTTTAACAGTGAGGCCATAAAAAGATAATCATGTGCTGCAGAAACAGAAACATATGATGTAATATAATATAATATAATTTAATATAATATAATATAATGTAACAATAAAGGAGCCAGTCTTTTCTTTCCTTGCTCCACTGTGGGGCCGTTCGTGTCCAGCTGAGAGTGGAGGAAGTATGTCAGGGTTGCAGCCCCACAATGCTTTGCGTTCTGCCATCTTCCAGCTCCGGTCATGTGGGCCATAGGTTGAGTCTGGCAGCTGTCAGGAGATGACATGATGTGTTGAAGGTCTGCCTCACATCCGTTTGTCTGTTGTCAGCGTGTTACTGAGAGGGAGGAGGAGCAGGAGTGAGGGATGGAGCAAGCGAAGGAGGGAGGGAGGGAGGGAGGTGTGGGTGTGCGTTGTACACCTTTGCACATCTCTTAAATGTGAGCAGATGTGACAGTAGCACAAGAGAGGAGAGGAGAGGGGAGAAAGGAGAGACGAGAGGGGAGGAGAGGAGAGACGAGAGGGGAGGAGAGGAGAGACGAGAGGGGAGGAGAGGAGAGGGGAGGGGAGGAGAGGAGAGACGAGAGGGGAGGAGAGGAGAGTGGAGGAAGTGTAGAGGTGGGTGGGGACTGTGAGGAGATGACAGCAGTGATCCTGATGGATGCAGACAAGCTCCCGTGTCAAAGTCTGGCACTTCTGTTACTGGAGCTCAACCTTTCCTGGACACACACACACACACACACACACACACACACACACACACACACACACACACACACACACACACACACACACACACACACACACACACACACACACACACACGAGGGAAAGGACACATGGACCCTTTGGTCAGTCCAGTTGCAGTGGTTTACTAAGACCACACTGAGGCCCCTGTGTCCCTCTTATCTAAGACTCACACTGACAGACCTGGTTCACATCCTGATCAGCCTGTCCTCCTTCACTGTCATATACTGTTTATACCTGTGAAAGGTGATGCACTCTCATGTCTATGTAACCCATGTGTGTAGTTTTATGTAGTGCTGTGTATCACCGGACTAACCTGACCTTGACCTGGAGCCGGTTCCAACCTTGACCCTGAAGTCGCCGCCTGAAAGTCCTTTGGAGAGCTGACTTTCTTTGACCTTCACAGGAAGAAGCTCCACACACACACACGCACACGCACACGCACACGCACACGCACACGCACACGCGCACACTCAATCACACACTCTGTACTACAAGAACTATGTATTCTCTTGTAAACCGTTGTTTTCTTCCCAGTCTTCCCATATTTTCTAGTTGTTACTTTCACTTTGCATGAACGATAGTAAAGTCCCCGTGTCGTCACATGAGGACAGCTTCCTCCTCAGCACTGCTGGAGCTCGTTGCTGTTGCTAAAATGTGTCACATGTCAACCAGAGTCACTATAGGCCGAGCATTCACTCCATGGACTGAGAGAAAGGAGAGGAACGCCATTCAAACGCACGCCCACATGGCTACGCTGCTCCTTGATGCTAGCATCACTTTCATCTGCACTTAGCTGGAACGGCTAACGCTAACGGCTAACGCTAACTGTCAGTCAAACTCCTCTAATCCTTGTTTAGATGGTGTGATTTTCTGGAGGGGACGGGTTCAAACAGGCTCAAACAGACTCCGGTCTCCTGGAGCTACTGGGCCGGATCTGACCAACCCGGCAACCCCACTGCTGGAGTTATTGTTTGTTGTTGTGACGACGATCTTGAGACACTAGATGATGGTATTCAACCTTAAAGCTCAAGTTTCAGCCCTAACATTTGAGGAGGTTTTGTCTCGGGATCGGCTGCAGAGGGACTGAGATCTTGTTTTTGCACCGATAAGCGTGTCGTACTTTTGCTCCAACAAGATGACAGCAGAGAGTGTTCAACGTCCCCTCGCAGGGTCTCAGGACTGTAAATCATTCATACCATCACTGTATACTTATTATACTAATTATGAATGTTTAATAATCTTCATATGATCCATAAGAATGGAAGAAATTAGACACATATTCAATTAACCCGTTCTTGAACTCTGCAAACTGTCATCTGCTCTTCTTTTGTCATCCAGCATCTATAATTACTCTAACTTCAGCTCCCTCGTGTCTGATGCTCATTGAATCACGGGACAATAGCGTCCATCAACTGTGCTTCTCAGAGATCAAGCACATTAAGTTTGCACGCTGGCATCTCAGACTTACTTAGTCTCGTCACTTTCCCAGTGTGAATGCACTGCACAGTGATAAACCCTGATAGATTTATAATGCAGTGTGGAATTGGGACACAGCTGCTGAAAACACCCAGCTGGGACCGTTTAACAAGTGTGTGTTTCTGTCTGTGTCACTCTGTGTGCACGTACCTTACGCTGTTCGCAGCCAAGAACTCGAGGTCGGACCCATTCGGCTTCACTCTGGTTTCCTTCACGTGGCTTTTTCTTTTTGCTACAGGTGCTCTCAAACGTATTTGCACTGTCTTACAAACTGTACCTTTATCCTGCACTCATCACGGTGCTTCTGGAAGTTTGCTGGCCGATGATTGGACCATGTTTCAGGTGGTTTCCCTTCGATGGTTCCAACGATAATGACACTGAAGAAAACAGACGTGTGAAGTGTGTAAATGCGCTGACAATCAGCATTAACAGCCTTTAAGATGCAGCAGCAGATCAAACCTGCCTCTTTACGTTCATATCAAAACTCCTCTCAGAGCAGAGACCTCTGTCTGTCTCACCGTCCTTTACTGAACCAACGAGAGAGAGAGAGAGAGAGAGAGATATGACAAGAGGTGGAGGGTCAGATATAACAGCAATTATGATCATATGCTGTTTTATTTTCGTCTATCTTCTGAACTACACTTCAAGTAGATTCATATTTAAAAAAACGTAATTTTCTGCATCAAAATCCTTTTCGTCTTTCTGTGCTCTGGAAATTAAATTACTTATAAATTACTTTGCATTATTGTTCATTGGTTAATGCAGGAAGAATGGATGAGAGCAACCCTGCAAACGTACAGTGTCCAACTAGAGCGGTCCATGGTGTGTGTGTGTGCGTGGGTGCGTGCGTGCGTGCATGCGTGTGTGTGTGCCTGCGTGTGTGTGTGCCTGCCTGCGTGCGCGTGTAAAATCCAGTATATAAAACTGACACGGGGTCGGCCGGTCGCTCCTGGACAGCTAATTAAAGAATAAAGACCTGGGCCAGGTTCAGCACACAGGACAAAGAACAGGACATGTGCTGAAGGGTACTGTGTTGTGTTCTCCAGACCGCTGCAGGTGTGTGTACTGCATGTTACAGGGTATTTAACAATAAACATGTGTTTTTTCAAAGGGAGATGAGACAAACTGCTCCAGTGGGGGAACTATCATCAGCTGGTCCCAGTCAGTGTGTAGTTTCTCATTATACACAGAGCAGATGTTTGGATCTCATGATATCATGGTTTAGATTTCCATGTTTTCACTTTGCTTCCATCTGAATTGCACTTCAAGTAGATTCATATTTTAAAAAACGTCATTTTCTGCATCAAAATCCAAAGTTGACGGATCTTATTTCAGAACAAATGAGATATTTCTGTGCAATGGTCAAAGTGGAAGACTAAACACGTGCTCACAGGTTCAATATTCCCCATGTTAATCTAGCAGAAATGCATTGTTGTTGCCAAAGGTCGTCATGTTCAACTGAGTCGCGTGTTATTGTGTTGCTAAACAAACGTCCAGCGCAGGGCTCTGCAGCCTTTACTGTCAAAAGAGCCATTTTTGCCTCTTGCACCAAGTAAAATTCGTCTGGAGCCGTAAAACATATTTGATGTCACAGCTTATAATGGTTTATTTATAGTTATATGATAATTATGAAATTATAGAACGACAATAAAGAAAACTGTTGACATTTGATTCCTATTATTATAAAAAATTGTTGTTGTAATTGTTATAAATTCCCTTAAGAGTATGCAAATACAGGTTAATAAGATGTTAATTTGTTGATTATAATCTGACTTAAGTGTTTGAATATTTAGTCAGGCATCTTTAAGTTAGCCCGTTATTGGGTCAGGCTGTATGTGGGACAGCTATGTTGTTGTGTTGGGGTCCTTACAGTGAGCGTGTTTACATGTGTGTACGCAACTAGCAGCATAACGTTTTGCCCTATATAAAATAAGTGAAACTCAGACGTTGTCCCTCGTATTCTCTGACCGGGATAAGCACACGGGTGAAGAGTTCCCAGCATAATAGTGTCAAACACTCAAAGATATTCAATAGTAATGTCTCAGCACATAGCATCAAGCATACAGGTAACATCATCATGTGAAAGCACATAAATGTCCACCGACACGATTTTCCTCTGACAGGTTTTTGGGGGGTTTATCCGCGGTCAGCGTACGGACAACACGTGCCTGACACTCCGGATTAGCACCTGCAGTGAAGGCGCTGGGCCGTAGACGTAGGATGTGATGCATATTTAAGTTTCACAAAGAATTTTTTTGCTAAAATCACCTTGAACTCCAAGATTACAGGTGTTCCCGTTGCAAGATCGACTACTGTGCAAAAAAAAACATGTTATTCATGTTTTATTTTTGGAAAAGCTACAGAGAGCCACTGAAAAGGAGCTAAAGAGCCGCGGGGTTGCAGACCCCTGGTCTAGCTGCAGACCCCTGGTCTAGCTGCTTTGCGGCGAGCACGCGTGGGAACCGCATCACTGATGCCCCACCCTGAATGTGTGTTACTGCACGTCTGCACTGGGCCTGTAGTGAATACTTACGCGCAGGAAGAGAGAGCGCTTCATCAAACTTTCATTTCTCAGACGGAGCGGCGGAACCAGCTTTCCATTGTTCCGTGGATGCGAGCGTGACGCTTTGTTGTGCTGTGGGATGTGGGAGTGAGGGAAGAGCCACAGAACTAAGTTTTACCGTTGATGCTTTGTTGGAGTCCCACAGGTGGGACTCACTAATTATAAAAGAATCAAAAACTCACTAAATATTAAAACCTTGGAAGCTTTTTTCCGAGCGGAGGCGGCTCCCTGCGGTACGTGGTGCCGACAGATTCTGCTGTTGAAGCAGCACGACCTTTGGCTCTGTCCCTGCTCTGAATGCACGGTATTATTTCACTCCTGGAAACAATTTTCACTCAAACTGAATCCTTTATCGTCGCTCCAGCGTAACCTTCCAACCTTACCTCGCTTTTTTAGATACTAAATGAGTTCCTCCTGCTCGCACTCGTGTACTTTCCCTCGCTCTCTTCTGTCTCACTCCTGAGACTGAAGAGGTGGCATCTTTATGTGTCACAGTAGAGCCGACAGAACGTCAAAGTAGGAAGGATAAGGAGTGGATCTGGCTGTTGAACAGATTTAGTGTCCAGAGGAGCTCGGGATGTTTGCCTTAATGCCGACGTGCCGCTGAGCCACTTGATTCAGGAGGCGGCGGCGGCGAGCTAAAGAACAAAGTGAAGGTTTTATTAAGGTCACAAAGTAACTTTACACCTCCTCTATTAGTGTACTGCAGGCCGGCTTATGGAGATGCAAAGGGCAGATCGATCAGCGGTGCAGATGGAGCAGCACAGGGCGGAAGTCAGTGGAATTAGCTTTGATATGTGCCATAAATCGCAACTGGCGAGCTCGCAAGGGTGGCTGCTAATGTCTCCCAGTGTGATAATGATATAAAATAACGTTGTCATGGCAGCCACGCTCACACTCTTAATTATAAAAGATGATGAGCGAAAGAAAAAGACTCGTTATCACTGTGAGCTCATTATTTCTGTAACTTAAGGCGCTCTTTTCACATGCCTTAAAGTTGCTAATTATGCGTACATATAGATATGCATATGTCCTTTATTATGGCATACGTTCAAGCTTTTAAAGTTTGTATAGGGAGATATAATTACACCACATCAAAGCTGTGGCTGATTATGCTGCTCACAGGGAGGGTAAATAAGACCTAAACAGATCACACACACGGTGCTGCTTTCTTTACTCTGCTTTAACACATTCACAGAGGAATGTGTTCCTACATTTTAATCTCTCTGCTCCAAATACGCTTTTAATTGTGTTGTACTGCAAAAAACAATGTGAGAGATATTTTATCTTCATTTGCGATGGGACTGCAATCTATTGTTGTTCTTATTTACACGACGGAAAGAGAGCGGAGGAAGGCAAAGCTCTGCATCTACCCTCAGTCCTGGTTCCTACCCTCACCTGTGGTCATGAAAGCTGGGTCAGGACCCAAAGAACCAGGTCCAGGTCAGGACCCAAAGAACCAGGTCCAGGTCAGGACCCAAAGAACCAGGTCCAGGTCCAAGCGTGTGAAATGTGTTTCCTCAGGAGGGGGTCTGGAGTCTCCCTTAGAGAGAGGGGGAGAAGTTCAGCATCCGTGAGGAACTCGGAGTAGAGCCGCTGCTCCTTTGCGTTGAAAGGAGCCAGTTGAGGTGGTTCAGGATCATCTGGTCTGGATGAACCCTGGGCGCCTCCCTAGGGAGGTGTTCCAGGCACGTCCAGCTGGGAGGAGGCCTCGGGGAAGACCCAGGACCCGGTGGAGAGATTAGATCTCCACACTGGCCTGGGAACGCCTCAGGATCCCCCAGTTAGAGCTGGTTAATGTGGCCCGGGAAAGGGAAGTTTGGGGTCCCCTGCTGGAGTTGCTGCCCCTGCGACTCTATGGGCTCCCTGTGCCAGTATCCGTCCATGCTTCTCCCTGCATGGATTTTGTCCCGTTTACACTCGGCCCCCACTTTCTTTTTGTCTTCTGGACAAAAATAAATACATGAATTACTTTGCATTATTGTTCATTGGTAAATGCAGGAAGAATGGATCAGAGCAACCCTGCAAACGTACAGTGTCCAGCAACTGGAGCGGTCCATGTTGTGCGTGTGTGTGCAGCTAATTAAAGAATAAAGACCTGGGCCAGGTTCAGCACACAGGAGGACAGGATATGTGTTGAAGGGTACTGTGTTGTGTTCTCCAGACTGCTGCAGGTGTATGTACTGCATGTTACAGGATATTTAACAATAAACGTGTGTTTTTTTAAAGGGAGATGAGACAAACTGCTCCTGTGGGGGAACTATCATCAGCTGGTCCCAGTCAGTGTGTAGTTTCTCATTATACACAGAGCAGATGTTTGGATCTCATGATATCATGGTTTAGATTTCCATGTTCTTACTTTGCTTCCATCTGAAGTCGACATCTAAACTCCACCGTGACACGCAGGGAGAGCACTTTGCAAAGCTGCAGACCTATTTAGACATTTAGTCCAGTAATGATGCGTGGTTAGTCCATAAAGGGCACTTTCGCTGCAGCACCGCCATCAATTATTAGTGTGCTTGGTAACTGCTCTGCTTAGTTGAAGCAAAAAATTATGCAAAACATGCAGCAAAGCAAGTTTACACGACTGGAAGCAAAGCGCCCGCAGCGAGATCAGACGCACTGCTGACTCCTCTGCCCCCCGTGGAAGTATTGATGCCGGCCCGTCAGAGAGAGGCTCCTCGGATTGAGTCAAAAAGAGTTCTTTCTCTCTCTGGAGGCCGTCATAGTTATGTTAAACATGTGCGAGCCTGTAGAGATGGTGCACGCACGGCTGCTGGTTGTTTTTTTAGTCATTTCAATCACTTAAAATAAACACTGGGACACAAACGCCACTCTAGGAATAATGACCAGCCTTGAATCTGCATCCAACATTATCCGTTATTATTCAGGTTACACACACACACACACAGGCCCGAAACACACACACATGCACAAACAGGACCTATATACATGCAATTAATGAAGAGATGTCAGAGCGAGGGGGCTGCCAATGGATCGGCGCCCCGAGCAGTTGGGGGTTCGATGCCCAGGAGATGAACTGGCACCTCTCCAGCCACGGTCCACGCTCCATTCATGGTCCACACAGGGACTCTAAATGGCGACCCTGCGGCTCCCAGCCGAGTCACCTATGGACTGAGCTACTGCCGCCCCAATAGAGCACTTATTCTGCTTTTCTGTCTTTTCTGACCTACACACGTAGTTTTATAGTCATGTTTAATTAAACAAACGTCGAATAATGAAGTCTTTGCATTTAGACGTGAGCTCCTCCCACCGTCTGGGTCGGCTGTGCTCAGCTCTGAATGACAGCATGTCGCTCGATATCAGAGATTTCCTGAATTTGTCTCCGTAGAAGGATCCAGACTTCCCTGTTGGTCACGCTGCTGCACACAGACTCAAACTGTGAGCTGTGAGTTTGGACACTTTTAGGCTTTTTTGGTGTTTATCTTGGAAGCCTGTGATTGTTCTCATGTGTCCAGGTCGTCGTTCTCCTCAAAGCAGTTTCAGTCAAAAGCAACTGGACTTGGTTATTTGTCTAGGAAGACGTTTCACCTTCATCCAAGAGGCTTCATCAGTTCATTTACGCATCTGACCAGGACCAGGACCAGGACCAGGACCAGGACAAGGACCAGGCTGGGACTGGTTCAACTATCTGGTGTGGAGATCAAGGTCTTTAACCTCTCACAAGGCCGATGATGTCACTGAAACCCTTTGTGCTCCAAGTGCCAACGACCGTCATTAGAGTGGCAGTCAGTGGTGGCCAACAACTGCCACTAACCTGAATCTCACACCAGCTAGTTGGACCAGTCACAGCCTGGTCCTGGTCCTGGTCCTGGTCCATACCCAGTCTGGTCCTGGTCCTGGTCCTGGTCCTGGTCAGGGTCCTGGTCAGATGCGTACATGAACTGATGAAGCCTCTTGGATGAGAGGTGAAACGTCTTCCTAGAAAAATAACCAAGTCCAGTTGCTTTGGACTGAAATTTATCTTGCAAGTTAACCTGTTCAAGCTAACATTAGCATGTTGCACAGCTAACGTGGCTAGCTTCCATATAGCTGTTTTCAGATGCTGAGATAATTGATTCCGTATATGGTAAGGGGTATAACATTTCCTGGCACGCAGCATAAACAGTCGACCAATCACAGCAGAGCAGACCAGCCGACCAATCAGAGCACAGAGCTGCCACACAGAGGTGCTTCACGGGTGCTGCAGCAAAGGACAACATGAGAAATATAATGTGTGTTTTAAGCATCAAAGCATGTAAACGTGTTGTATTAACTAAAATAATGGCGCCTCTTTGTAAGTGTAAGGTTCAGGTTTGGGTGCAGTGACTCGATGCTACTTGATGCAGCTGTTGCGTGTTGTGCTTTAGTCTCTAAGTGTCCTCAGAAGTGACAGAGAGGAGTGTCTCCTGTGTATGCTGTATAGGTGCAGTGGAGCGTGACGGCTGTGCAGTGATATTCACAGCACCCTGGTCGGTCGGGGGGTCACGTCCCTGTCTTTCTGCAGAACAACACACACTCGTTGCTCCTGTGCCTGCCCCCATGCCTGTGCATTTAAAGGTGTGTGAGAATATGTGAGTAATGTGCCTAATGAGGAAAAGAGCCTCTCGGTTTGAAACAGATGCTTGATGTTTTAGATCCAGGTGAACTTTGAAGACAATTAGTGAAGTTTCTGAGCGTTTAGGGTCATTTACCTCCGTTTCCTGTGACAACAGTGAGATAACGAGTCACCTGATGCTCAGAGATATGATTTAAACTGTGATGGTTAAGTTTAGTCTCTAAAGGAGACGGTTAAGTTTAGACACTAAAGGAGACGGTTAAGTTTAGTCTCTAAAGGAGACGGTTAAGTTTAGTCTCTAAAGGAGACGGTTAAGTTTAGTCTCTAAAGGAGACGGTTAAGTTTAGACACTAAAGGAGACGGTTAAGTTTAGTCTCTAAAGGTGACGGTTAAGTTTAGTCTCTAAAGGTGACGGTTAAGTTTAGTCTCTAAAGGTGACGGTTAAGTTTAGTCTCTAAAGGAGACGGTTAAGTTTAGTCACTAAAGGTGACGGTTAAGTTTAGTCTCTAAAGGAGACGGTTAAGTTTAGTCTCTAAAGGTGACGGTTAAGTTTAGTCTCTAAAGGTGACGGTTAAGTTTAGTCTCTAAAGGAGACGGTTAAGTTTAGTCACTAAAGGTGACGGTTAAGTTTAGTCTCTAAAGGTGACGGTTAAGTTTAGTCTCTAAAGGAGACGGTTAAGTTTAGACACTAAAGGAGACGGTTAAGTTTAGTCTCTAAAGGTGACGGTTAAGTTTAGTCTCTAAAGGTGACGGTTAAGTTTAGTCTCTAAAGGAGACGGTTAAGTTTAGACTAAAGGAGACAGTTAAGTTTAGTCTCTAAAGGAGACGGTTAAGTTTAGACACTAAAGGAGACGGTTAAGTTTAGTCACTAAAGGAGACGGTTAAGTTTAGTCTCTAAAGGAGACGGTTAAGTTTAGTCTCTAAAGGAGACGGTTAAGTGACGGTTAAGTTTAGTCTCTAAAGGACTTGGTTCAGATCAGATAAAGCTGGTTTGTCTCAGTTCTTCCAGGACTTGAACACCGGTCCTCCAGGTCAGAGTCCTGAGTTCTGGACCCGTCCTCCGTCCCGACCCTCCTCCCTACGGGGAGTTTGGCGTCTGATACGACGTCACCTGACTTTCAGTCAAAAGCAACTGGACTTGGTTGTTTCTCTAAGACGACGCTGCTTCTCCGTAGTTCCTCTCGACTAAAGAGAGCTGATGTGTTTTGCTACTTCAGTCAAACAACACTCTGATTTGACGACGATGCTGCACACATGTTTATGTCTCATCAACAGCCACGAGAAGAAAGGGGTCTTCCTTTCTATAACTTACCACCCATTTACCAAGTTCTGCGTTCAGTTTGACACGGAGAAGAAGTTATCGTGTTCTAACAGAGGTGCTGCAGACACACAGGAACGAGGATCAGTGCCAGGGCTCCTTTAAAAGGACCAGGATGAGCCTCTCATACTGATATACTAACATGGAAGACTTTAAGACTGTAGGAGCTTCTGTGTCTGTGGGATGAGTGTGAAAGAAATGAAGAGCTGAAGTAAGAAGCCTGAGCGGTGGGTGTGGGTCGGCACAGACCCTGTTTCCTCAGGGTGCTGCCAGTTTGGGAGTTGTCTCTGGTCTGGCCGTGGGGGGTGCTATCCCGTGGACAGTTCCGGCCCGGGCGACTAGAGGGCTCTGCACCTTGGTGCGGAGGCTCCTGTCTGCCCGGGTTGGGGGGGTCTCTGTGGCGGTGCTCCCTGCGTCCTTGGACTAGTATCTCTCCCGGTGTGGTTGGCCCCCCCCCCAAAGGCAGCTTCCTCTAGCCTCCTCTGTACCTCAGGTCTCGCTGCTCGGCCATGTCTCTGTAGTGACAGCTAGTGTTTGTATAGGTGTGAGTGTGTGTGTCTGTGTGTCAGCGTGGCTGTGTGTGTTTATGTGATTGTGTGTATGAACATATGTGTGTATGTCTCTGTGCGTGACTGTGGGAGGGTCTGGTTTTTTTAACTTTCTTCTCCTGATTTTATTTGATGTTTCTCTTTTTCTGTTCATCTCTGTGACTGTAATTGGCACTTTGCGATACTTGATGATGATTTGATTCATGATATCATTTGATCTGCACTGGACTTGGATCAGGGGACTGTGAGAACTGGGTTACACACCAAAGGTGCACATGTGGACATGCGGTCCAGGGTTTACACGTCTGAGCTGGTGTTCGTCTCCGTTATCCACATGCAGATGGGTGGTTCAGGAGGAGAGAGAGAGAGAGAGGGAGAGGGAGACAAGGTCAGAGAGTAATTAGGCTTTCTGTCAGACCAGGGAAAGTGTTAGGGATGAAAAGTGATTATATGGGAGTATGAGAGTAATTGAATTCTGATGCAGCGGCGAGATAAAGGACGGAGAAGAGAAGAAAGAACGCACAGACGTGAAATCAGCAGGAGCTCGCAGTTGTCTTTCCATTATTTCTGAATTAAACAGATGCCGAGTCATGACGCAAAAGACTGCAAAGCAGGTGCGATCAGGCTGCCATTTTGTTCATTAACCAGTGAAGTCTGCACAAAATGATGCTTTCATGGTCCTCTGTTATAAAAGCTGCATGCAAATAATGTAAAAGCACTACATCGTGTTTGGTCGTAATGTCTGTGGATGGGAAAATGGATTCATGTAAAAACAGACGCAGAGTCGCATCATATCAACAGGTGGAGATTCAATCTGCTGTCAGAATACAGAAGCTGAAGGAGCCACAGATTAAATAGATATAAAAATATATATGGTGCATGTTTTTGTAGCTTCTGTTTCATGAGCAGCACACGGCAAAACATCCAGCTGTCTCGTGTCGTGTCGTCTTGTGTCGTGTAGTGTGGTCTGGTCTGGTCTGGTCTCCTCTCCTCATCTTCAGCCTCTGATCCTGGATCAGGTCTCAGGGGCAGCAGCTTTAGCAGGGACCCCAAACTTCCCTTTCCCGGGCCACATTAACCAGCTCTAACTGGGGGATCATAAGGCGTTCCCAGGCCAGTGTGGAGATCTAATCTCTCCACCTGGTCCTGGGTCTTCCCTGAGGCCTCCTCTAATGAGGTAAATATGTGTATTCACGAATGGCTCATACAGTGGATGAGTTAAAAGTGACAGAAATGTGGGGATGAGGTCTCCAGGTAACTGTGGGCTCCCCTCCCCCCTCGGGGCCCAAACAGAGAAAAACATACCATGAGGCCCTTTCTCCCCCAAAACTAGAAAGTTGACATCTGCCCTGAATGCTGATGAATAATGAAGCCGAGGCGGCCCACTTGCGGCGCTGCAGTGAGTTTGCGGGCTACCGTTGCATTGTGGGTAGTGTAGTTTTGGTGCGTGAAATGGCCAGAGTGGGTCGTCCTCCATTGGAGAGATTGGCGGTTTGATTCACACCTCCCCCGGTCCATACGTTGAAATGTCCTTGGGCAAGACACTGAACCC